>NC_139352.1:113235608-113545391 GCF_055883805.1 Amblyomma maculatum | reverse complement strand
CCCTGAAAAGTCTTCGGAGCTTTCTTGGCCTCTCTTCTTATTTTCGTCGCTTCATTGCTGGGTTTGCGCAGCTTGCGCACCCCCTACTTCTCTACTGCACAAGTATTTGCAATTTGTGTGGACCCCAGAGTGCGAATCCTCTTTCAACCTGCTCAAGTCTTCTCTAACTTTAGCACCACTGCTGCGCCACTTTGACCTATTTGCTGTGACGGAAGCTCACACTGACGCCAGTGGCGTCGGTCTTCGGGCGGTGCTTGTGCAGCTGTATAGTGGGGCTGAGCACGTTGTTGCATATGCCAGCCGTACGTTGACAAAATGTGAGCGGAACTACACAGTTACCGAATTGGAGTGCCTCGCAGTTGTGTTCGCTGTGCACAAGTTCCGACCATACTTATATGGGCGCTACTTCACCATAGTTACTGACCACCATTCGCTATGCTGGCTCATCGGATTTCGTGATCCATCTGGTCGTCTGGCGCGCTGAGCGTTACGCCTACAAGAATACAACTTTCGTGTCACGTACAAGAGTGGACGACATAAGTGATGCAGACTGCTTGTCACAGCACCCATTGCCGACTTCCGTTAACGATGATGACAGCTTCGGCGGGTGTTTAGCATCAATCGCGTCGACGTTTCTTAGTATGGCGCCCTTTAGGCGAGAACAACGCAACGACCGGTCACTACAGCCTCTTATACAAGAGGCAGAAGGAAGAGCCGAGTCAATGCAGTTTACATTCGAAGATGGTGTTTTGTTCAAGAACTACTCAGTTGACGGGGCTGCCCTCCTTTTGGTCGTCCCAAAGTCTCCGTGCACAAGGTTTGCATGCCATGCATGATGTTATTACCTCTGGACATCTAGGCTTCTGTCGTACCCTGCAAAGAATTCGCCAGCGTTTTTATTGGTCAGAAATGTATAAGACCACCAAGCAATACGTTGCGACATGTGAAAAATGCCAACGACTTAAGGCACGCACCACCACACTGGCCGGACCTTTACAACCCGTCAAGCCACCTACCTCACCTTTTGAAAAGATTGGAATTGACCAGCTCGGTCCTTTTCCAAAGACTGTGGAGTGCTGCCGCTGGGTTATCGTCTGCGTTGACTATCTTACTAGATACGCGGAGGCCGCTGCTCTCACTACCGCAGAGGCTGCTGATGTTTCGTCGTTTCTTTTGAATTCTGTTATTCTTCGCCATGGCGCACCCCGTGTGATCGTGGTCGGCAATTCACTGCTGATGTTGTGGAAGAAATGCTCCGACTTTGTGGTTCACATTACCGACACTCGACACCGCATCATCCGCAGACCAACGGTCTCACTGAGCGCACCAAGCGCACCTTGACAACCATGCTGTCAATATACGTCTCGTCTGACCATCGCAACTGGGATTCAGTGCTACCGTTTACAACACTGCAAATCATGAAGTTGCCGGCTTTTTCCTTTGATTTTACTCTATGCAAGAACTCCCCCCGTTTTCTTAAACACTATCTTCCCATTTTCTCCCAACGACGATGCGTCTGTTTCCCAGATACTATGCCGTGCCGAAGAAGCCCGTCGTATAGCCCGCTTACGCACACTGGCTTCTCAAAGTCGCTCCAAAGAACACTACTATAGGCGTCACCGTGCGGTTGCTTACTCCCCTGGAGAATACGTCTGGCTTTGGACGCCTATTCGTAAGCGAGGATTTTATGAGAAGTTTCTCTGCAAGTACGATGGACCCTTGGTCGTGTTGGACCAACTGATGACGTGAATTGCGTTATCACCAAAGTCACGACGGATACCCGCCGATCCCGCAGACACATATTGTTCACGTGGCTCGCATGAAGCGCTGCCATCTTCGATCTAGGTAATTTTCTCGAGGACGAGAATCGTATGCCCGGGGGGAACTGTTACGCCGCGTAGCGGCACGCTGAGCAGCTGCAGAAGCAGCAGAAGCGGAGGAAGCGAGGCGCGTGCAGACTGATCCGGGTTTTTCTGAGCCGTGTGCGTCCGTCCTTCATACGAAGTTCACCTGTATTAAAACCATTTCATATGTTACAATATAAATGAGTCTTTCGCGAGACAGAAAATGTAAAGCCGTGTTTCTGGGGTCCTGGGCGTAAATTAAAGAACACATTTTCGTTGCGGAACATGCAAACTGGTAAGGCGGCTGCCCGCAGCAATAAAAAAAAAAGATTGCAACAGTGCCCGACATTATTTTACCGTGACTTTAGCCACTTGCAGCGCAGGCGGTTACATGCATACATTTAAATTGCCCCACAAGAGCAATTACTTTGCAAGTCGTGATCACATGTATCAGTGAATAAATATTCTTGTGGCAACAAAGACCTTAGCTGAGTATAGCTAATATTCTAAACAATGCATCTTTAAAGCACATTTTTGATCCTTTAGCCATAGAGTGTAATGAGAAAGCATTTGTGGCTGATTCTACGGCAGTGTTTATTTGCCAAGCCCGCAAGTCACATAGTGCTTCTTTCGGGCAGGAATCTATTTCAGTAATTCCACACGGCGGTGATGGCGCGCGCTCGTTGGGTGCGTGGTCTTCATAGCTGGCGGCAGATGTCGAGCGCGCGCGCCCTCCTGGATACCGGGCTTAAGGAGTAGTCGTTGCTGGCCTAGGCATCCATGAACAGGGCATTAACGCTGGACAATAACTGAGATGTTTCGCAAGTGCCGCGCATGGCGTTGTGGGTTAACGTGCTCGTCTGGTGAGCTGAGCGGTTAGATTCCCTTGTGGCGGATAGTTTTTTTAAAGTTAAGTATGATACTTTATCACTTACGACTAATATTGTGAACAAAGTATCTTTGAAGGAAAGTAATATTCATTTTGCATGTTATTTATAGGTTCAAGGCCACTGACTTTTTTTGTATTAGCTCTGCTGTTTTGCAGAAAATGAAGCTGAAATAACTACATACATACATACATAATTTTAGCTGCCGTCTGGCAGTGTAGTCTTCTTTGTTCTGGGCTCACCACACCGGCGCATAGTTGCCGACGCCAGATTTTCGGCTAACGGGATCTTTAACGCTATCGAATTAAAAAAAAAAGAACTGAGCGCCATGTGCAACAGTTGCTCCTCAACAGGTAGGAGCTGCATGCCGAATGGCGCTGCGTGTTATGCGTATTTAGATAGGCTGAGCTGAAAGTTTTATACTGTCATATCGCAGGGCACAGGTGCGCTATTAAAATTGCCCGAAAATGAATCATCATCAAATGGCACTGCAATAAGTTTTCTGCATAAACATGCATGCTCACTACTGCGAGTAAGCGGTTAATTATTGAATTTTGCGAACTGGGAAACTGCACTGATAATCTGCGTCCGCCTAGCCACTTAATCAGAGTAAGGATTTCTGCGTATACAAATCTAGTTTTTTTAACTTTTTAAACACGTAAACATAGTTTTGAACACATCGTAGATTTTAATACAAATTCTACACCTTTCTCACACCCTATAACATATGGAGTGAGAATTTAAGGGAAGAGATGGTACCATAACTGTAAAATGCACAACAGAATATTGGGAAGCGCCGCTGTCAAACCCTCGCCTAGACAATCAGCGCAGTCTGTTGTTGTTGTTGTGGCTGTAGGAAGAAGGAAACGAAAATGCACGGGTCTGCTACTGGCTCTGTAGCTCGTGCGGACAGAAGAGAAAATAGAGAAGAAAGAAAAAGAAGAGGGAGAAAAAGACGCGCGCTGCAACAACAGCCGTCGTTCTCCACCTAAGCGGTGGCGGGTGCAGTGACGGCCTACAACAGATAAACAATCGGTGGCTGGCTAGCCCCCGCCGCAAGCGGCGCAGACCTACCGTTCCAGTCCCGTACGGCCAGGAACTGCCGCCCTTCACCACCTCCGACCAGACATGAGGTGGCCCTGAGCTACGGCTTCCTGGATGAAGCTGCTCACCTTAGGTTTTCTTCCTGCGTTATCGCTAAGACCCATATACGGCTTTAACGCGTTAAAGCCGATGTGGCATAATTTTAGTCGAAAACCTCCAAAACTGCTATACTTTATTCGTATCACAATACAATATACCAGACGGGGAATAATATCTACAGCTCCTGCATCTAGTGTAACCGTGTGTAGGAAGATAACGTTGAAACTAAAATCTCGCATATTGCTTCCTAATTATGGACCGGTCATAAGTGCCATTGAGCTGCGTATATTTCAGTAAAGAGCAGTTCAATGGTTTCGGTATCCTTGGCTCCCAAAACTGGTAGCTCTATCTCAGCAAGTGTGACAGATACTGCGCCTTTCCCTTCCTGTAAACCAATTATATATATATCTAAGAAATGTAGGGCTCCATGGTCGTTCTTTGGTACAACTGCGCTCAATTATATCCTCCCTTCTTAATTTTAGTAGACATTATAAGAAGATACAGCGTAACCGCTCCTCCTTGCCCTGTGCCTTTCGTTTCCTTTACTTTCACATAACTTTTGTGAATTTTCTACGTTGTCGCTGTTGCGAAAGCAGCCCGGTTTGAATCGGTAACATTTAAAAGCGGACGCTGTAGCGTAAGCTATTGGCACGTTTGGCGATTTCATCGGTATTTCGGTGGCTCCAAACTCAAGATGTCGGTTGCAATTTCGAAGCACTGTTTGTCATGGTAGTTTGCCACTATAGCAATCCAAGATGGCGTCTAGATTAGCTCCACCCTAAACAATGCTCTTAGGCGAGAGAGAGAGACCGAGCTGGCGCGTCGCGCTGCGAGTGGGCCCCAACAATAGCAGGTCCAACGTGAGTTGATCGCGACGTGATCGTAGCGCCCTTCCCTTCAGCCATGAAGCCCAACACCACATGGCAGCGTTTCTTACGTTAGCATTTCGATTACCGGCGTCGCCGCAGACAAAATTCCGGCAATTGAGGCTAGGCAACGTAAAAATTCAGGTGCCTGATAAAGCCCAATCTTTGCGTCGATGCCGGAAATATTGAAGCGAAAGCTTCGCTACGCCAAATTTTGGAGTCATCAGCGTCACGGCGGTTTTCACCTTCAGGTGGCCTTGAGCGATATTGCGGAATGCCTTATAAGCCAATTCAGAATGGAAGCGAAAGTTGCATTAAATTTGCCCTTGAAGTTACCTTGAACTGATTCGGTGTTGGTGTCCACGATATTGAGCGTTCACCCTAATGTGTACTTTGCCTTTCGTACCCCTAAGCCTAACTTAAAAGGAGAAGCCGCCCTGGGGTGTACTATGTCTGTACACGTTAAAACCCAGAGGTTGTCAAATTACTCCGTAGCCTTTCACTATGGGCCCTCTTTCTCTCCGCATCGACACTCCCCGCCATGGTGGTACAGGGGTTCAATACCAACCGCCGGCGCCAGCGTTTCGATGGGGCGAAGTGAAGTGGCGTTCGTGTGCTGTGCAATGTCCACGCTGTGGATTCTGATTCATTTCAAGGAAGGGAAAGGCGCGGTAACTGCCTCACTTGTTTTCTGTGGACACCTCAACCGCGCCGTAAGGGAAGGGAGGAAGATGGGAGTGAAAGTGGAAAGAGAGAAAGAGGAGCCGTAGTGGAGGGCTACGGAGTAATTTCGACCACCTGGGGATCTTTAACGTGCGCTGACATCGCACAGCACACGGACGCCTCTACTACACACACCTATACACGCTACACAGCCTGCTACTAGCTGTGTAGCTGAGCCTCCTCCGCTGCCTCGTGCAGACAGAAGAGATTTGATTTATTTATTTATAGGAAGGGAAGGCCGTGGTTTACTGTCTCACTTGTTTTCTGGGGACACCGTAATCGCGCCGTAAGGGAAGGGAGGAAGGTGGGAGTGAAAGTGGAAAGAAAGAAAGAGGAGCCGTAGTGGAGGCCTACGGAATAATTTCGACCACCTGGGGATCTTTAACGTGCGCTGACATCACACAGCACACGGACGCCTCTACTACACACACCTATACACGCTACACAGCCTGCTACTAGCTGTGTAGCTGAGCCTCCTCCGCTGCCTCGTGCAGACAGAAGAGATTTGATTTATTTATTTATAGGAAGGGAAGCCCGTGGTTTACTGTCTCACTTGTTTTCTGGGGACACCGCAATCGCGCCGTAAGGGAAGGGAGGAAGGTGGGAGTGAAAGTGGAAAGAAAGAAAGAGGAGCCGTAGTGGAGGGCTACGGAGTAATTTCGACCACCTGGGGATCTTTAACGTGCGCTAGACAGAATAGAAAATAGCGGACAGAAGAGAAAATAGCGACGAAAGAAAAAAGAGGGAGAGAAAGACGCGCACCGCTACAGCCGTCATCCACCACCGAAGCGGTAGCGGGTGCAATGACTGCCTACAACAGATGCACTTTCGGTGGCAAGCTATCCCCCCCACCCCTGCAAGCAGCGGTGGCCTACTTGTCCCAGGCCCAACAGGGCCAGGATCAGCCGCACTCCTCCCCCTCCCTGTCCGAGCATGTTAAAGATCCCGAATTCTCTGAAATTACTGTGTAGTCATCCATAATGGCAACTCCTTTCCTCTCTACCAACATTCACTCCCACCTTACCCCATTCCCTGATGCGCAGTTGAGGTGTACACAGAACAAGTGTGATAGATACTAATAATCATAACTGGTTCATGGGAAAGGGAAGGCGCAGTATCTGTCACACTTGCTCTGTGGACACCTGAACCGCGCCGTAAGCGAAGTAATGAAAGTGGGAGTGAAAGTGGAAAGAGAGAAAGGCGAGCCGTAGTGGGGGCTACGGAGTAATTGCGACCACCTGGGGATCTATAACATGCGCTGACATCGCACAGCACACGGACGCCACTTCGTTTCGCCTCCATCGAAATGTGACAGATACTGCGTATTTCTTTTCCTGTGATTACTGAGAGCTCAGTCCCGACCGCCGTTGGCTGGGCTACGTTGGAGGGGAAACAAAGAGTCGTCAAAGCCCATTGCAATGATAGGGTTGTTTTTGTATTTATTTTTTATTTATGAGTACATCAAAGGCCCACGAGAATCATTACATGAGGGTTAGGCTAACATCAAGCTAGTATATTTTCAATGAATGATTTGAAGCACGCCTTGTCGAGATTAGTCACAGCTTCGGCAGGCGAACAGTTGCAATCTTTCGCTGTTATGTAGTAATCCCGATCGCCATCAGCTCGCGCGCCAACCCGAAGAGGTAGACGAAGTGGAGCCGAAGCCTTGTGGGCACTGCACTGTTGGTTCGAACGCTACCCCCGTGGCTTTGGTTTGTGGACGTTGCCTACGGTTTTGGTGCTCCAAGAAACACCTTACACTTGGTGGAGGTGTCTCGGTAGTCGACTTAGTCCTCCTCGCAAATTTTGCCCTGGAACTTCGGAACCGCACGCTACCGCCTTCGGTCACAACCATGCAGGACGCTCCCAGCCAACCATCGGCGCCCATCCCTGCCACTCCTGCCACCATCTTCTGTCCCGGGGCGCAACGCTTCCGTGACCCACCTGTCTTCAGTGGTACCGACGACCATGGCGTTGACGACTGGCTGGCGCCTTTCGAGCACGTCAGCACTTACAACCGCTGGGACGATTCCATAAAACTGAGCAACGTCCTCTTCTACCTCACGGACGTGGCGAATCTGTGGTTTTGAAACCACGAAGCCGATCTTGCGACGTGGTCTGCAAGAACAACTTCGCGGGTGTCTTCGGCCGTCCTGCGGTACGTAAACTCCGCGCCGAACAACGCCTCCACGCACGGCTTCAACTTCCCGAGGAAACGTTTACCAGCTGCATTGAGGACGTGGTTGACCTCGGCAAGCGGGTAAATCCGTCCATGCCCGAGCCCGAAAGAGTCACGCATGTTCTAAATGGTCTCACTGATGATGCGTACTATATTATGTCGGCCAGGGACCCTACTTCCGTATCCGACATTATAACACTGTGCCAGAGGTTTGACGAGCTACGAAAGCAACGCGCTTCTACGCGGCAGGCTGCCGCACCTGCCGGCATTGCTGGCTTAGCACTGGCTACGCCGTCTGCGGAACAGTCTCAATATATGCAGAATATCCAAGACTTCATCCGCCAAGAAGTTGCACGCCAGCTGTCCCTCCTCCATCCAGTTCAGCCGACCGTCTGCACTTCGCAATTAGCGCCGGCCAACGCGCCATCCATCTCGCCGGCTATCCGCCAATTTATTGATGAGAAAGTCGCCGAAGCGCTGCCTTCTAGTGTTCCCATCGCACCTGTGGAAGCCCCACTCACTTACGCTCAAGTAACCGCTGGAACGCGCGGTCCGCTTCCTACATCATCTTACCAGAACTGCTCTAAATTTTATGCTCCATCTCGTTTCATGGCCCCTCAGTCTTCAGACCTTCGACCGCGACGCCGCATTACGAACCCATGGCGAACCGCCGACAATCGCCCAATATGCTATGCTTGCGGGCTCCCGGGTCACGTCGCTAGTCTTTGCCGTCAGCGCCCGCTTCATCCTGAGGACGCAGTCCGTCAGTACCACTACGATCCCGAGCCACCCTTGAGCAACGTCTCTTTTGGATAGTCTCCACCTCGGGCTCAGTACAAGACACTCCGTTCACCTTCGCCTTGCCGACGTTCCATTTCGCCGATGCTCCGGCGACAGGGCCCTACTCAAGGGGAAAACTAAATGCCGCAGTTCCGGAGGCAAGAACTGCGCGTTTGACGAACTCGTTAAGTCCTCCGCCTTCTCCCGCCAACGTCATTGAATTGTTCGTAGGTTTTCCCGTTTTTGCTCTGGTGGATACAAGTGCTGCCGCTTCCATAATTAGTGATGCCCTTCGCCGCAAAATTCGCAAGTTCACGACACCGCTTTCTGCCTTTTCGCTTCGTACGGCGAGCTCAGAGCGCATCATCCCTGCGGCAACGTGCATGGTACGAGTTTGCCTCAAAGCCATTACGTATCTCGTCGAGACGGTGGTGCTTTACGCCTGCTCCCACGACATCATCCTCGGCTATGACTTTCTGTCGACTCGCAGTGGTGGATTGATTGTGCCCGTGCCGAAGTTGAGCTTTCTCCTGTGTGTAATGTTTCCCTGTGTGACCCGCCTGTGCACCCTGCTAAACTCCTTGTAGCTGCAGACACCGACATTCGTCCCTTTTTTTCTGTTCTCGTTACCCTTATTTCGACATCTGCCCTCACTAGTCCTGTTCGCTTTACGCCCAAACTCGCCTCCGCCCACCCTAACCGCCTCTTTCTTCCTTTCGCCGTTCTAACGATTTCTGATGGCAGCTGTGTCATCTATGCTTTCAACCCTTTTCCCTGCCCGACGGTTGTTCTTCGCGGAGAGTGCCTCGGCTACATTGAAGAGCTGGACCCTGATCGCACTTACATGTTCTCCGAACCTGAAGTTTTTCCTCACGTCGCTGCCCTGACGTCTTGTGCTGCTACGAGTGATGTGCTTCCTGTCGACGCCCTTCATCGAGCTATCGCGACCGATCTTCCGTCTGCCCAACGGGACCAAATATGTCCCTCCTTCAGCGCTTCAGTGCATATTTCGACGTGTCCCAGCCTTCCTTGAGCCGCACCCTGACCGTTTCTCTTGCAATCGACACTGCTCCTCATGCTCCCCTGCGGCAGCGACCATACTGCGTGTCGCCCACTGAGCGCCGCGTCATTCGTGACAATGTCGCCGATATGCCTCAACGGGGCATCATATGACCATCTCATAGCCCTTGGGCCTCCCCCGTAGTGTTGGTGACGAAGAAAGATGGCACGATCCGCTTCGGTGTGGACTACCGGCGTCTGAATAAGATAACCCGCAAAGATGTTTACCCACTACCACGAATTGACGACGAGCTAGATTTTTTACAAGGAGTGGAGTTCTTTTCGCCGCTAGAGTGGCGCTCTGGCTATTGGCAAGTACCGATGGCTTCCGCTGACCGCCCGAAAACAGCCTTCATCACTCCCAATGGCTTGTGTGAATTCAATGTGATGCCGTTCGGACTCTGCAACGCCCCCGCTACCTTCGAGTGAATGATGGATAACATCCTCAGTGGGCTCAAATGGGAAACGTGTCTTTGTTATCTAGATGACATTGTCGTTTTCTCGAAAGATTTCCCTTCCCACCTCCTGCGCTTTCAGCGTGTCCTTACGTGCCTTACTGAAGCCGGCCTACAGCTCAACTTGAAGAAATGTCACTTTGCCGCTACCAGGCTCACAATAATTGATCATGTCATATCCAAGAATGGCGTTCTACCGGATCCTACCAAACTTCGTGCCGTCGCAGACTTCCCCAAACCCACAACCTTGAAAGAACTTCGCAGTTTTGTCGGTCTATGTTCGTATTTCCGCCGTTTTATTTGCAACTTCGCCAGTATCATCGCCCCTGTAACGCAACTACTCGTCTACGCCGTCTACTGGTCTCTCCCCCTATACTCCGCCATTTTGACCGTGCCTGCTCGACCGAAATACACACTGATGCAAGCGGCGTAGGTCTGGGCGCTGTTCTTGCTCAACGGAAACCTGGATATTCCGAGTATGTCGTCGCGTACGCTAGTCGTACCCCCACGAAAGCGGAATCGAACTATTCTGTGACCGAAAAGGAATGTCTGGCCATCATATGGGCCATTACGAAGTTCCGTCCTTATATTTACAGTCGCCCATTCTACGTTGTTACCGACCACCACGCGCTCTGTTGGCTATCCTCCCTCAAAGACCCCTCCGGCCGCCTCGCCTGCGGGGCGTTACGTCTTCAGGAGTACGATATCCACGTCATCTATCAATCTGGATGCAAGCACGCCGACGCTGAAGCCCTTTCCCGTTAACCGCTTCCTAACGACTCGACGGCTGGC
Organism: Amblyomma maculatum; assembly: GCF_055883805.1. Classification (NCBI taxonomy): domain Eukaryota; kingdom Metazoa; phylum Arthropoda; class Arachnida; order Ixodida; family Ixodidae; genus Amblyomma; species Amblyomma maculatum. Next base: position 113,534,663 of record NC_139352.1, on the reverse strand, counting down.
TTCGTTTGTGCCTACGATATGTCGCCGCTCAACATTACCAACATGAAATCTGAGCAGCAGAAGGATCCACGGATATCCTCCCTCTTAACATTCCTGTCTACGCCCGCAGAGCTGTCTCCGTCACGTGCACTTCGTCGTCAGGCCCACCACTTCGGCACTCGTGATGGACTTTTATACCGCCGCAATTACCATCCTACAGGGCGAAAGTGGCTTCTCGTGATTCCGCGACATCTCCGTGCTGAAATCTGCGCCCTTTCCACGCCGATCCATGCAGGTGTCATGAAAACATATTCTCGGCTGCGTATGAGATAATACTGGCGCGGCATGTACCGCTTCATTCGTCAATACATCCGATCCTGTACCGCCTACCAACGTCGCAAGAATCCACCCCCTCAGCCAGCCGCTCTGTTGCAGCCATTGCCTTACCCCAGTCGCCCTTTTGACCGTGTCGGTATCGATCTGTATGGCCCGTTTCCGACTACTTCGGCTAACAACCACTGGGTCATCGTAGCCGTTCACCACCTAACGCGTTACGTGGAAATATCGGCCTTGCAGTCTGCCACCACACGGGATGTTGCTTCGTTCATTCTGCATCGCCTCGTTCTTCGTCACGGCACACTGAAACAATTGATCAGTGACCGCGGACGTGCGTTTCTTTCCGACACTGTCGAAGCCCTCCTCAAACAGTGCCGGATCATTCACCGGAGCACCACAGCGTATCACCCCCAAACGAACGGCATGACTGAGCGATTTAATCGCACTCTTAGTGACATGCTAGCCATGTACGTTGATAGCGCTCACTCTAATTGGGACCAAGTGCTGCCTTTCGTAACGTACGCCTACAATACGGCTACACAGATTACGACTGGGTTCTCCCCCTTCTTTCTTTTATATGGTCGTGAACCCATCTCCACCATGGATACTATCCTGCCCTACCACACCGACGCTTCAGAGACCACTCTACTGTCTGAAGCGCACACATTTGCCAAAGAATGCCGACAATTGGCGCCCTCCTTCACAACGGAGAACCAGGCTCAACAAACGCATAACCGGGACCTTACAAATCCAGCACCTTCATATCCCTCAGGTGCCCTCGTTTGGCTCTGGGTGCCTTCCTCTGCACCCGGCCTCTCATCCAAACTCCTATCGTGCTATCATGGACCTTACCGCATTCTCGAACAATCTTCTCCCGTCAATTACGTAGCAGAGCCCTTGAACCCATCTCCAGATCATCGCCGCCGCGGCCGAGAAACTGTACATGTCGGCCGCCTCAAGCCGTATTATGATCCCCCTACCCTTTCCTCACCATGAGTCGCCAGGATGGCTCCTTTTCCGCCGGGGGTATTGTAGTAATCCCGATCGCCATCAGCTCGCGCGCCAACCCGAAGAAGTAGACGAAGTGGAGCCGGAGCCTGGTTGGCACTGCACTGTTGGTTCGAATGCTACCCCCGTCGCCTTGGTTTTCGGACGTTGCCTACGGTCTTGGTGCTCCAATAAACACCTTACACTTAGAACAAAAAATGACTTCAGATGAGATGACGCTGATGCACGAGCGGGTTGGACGGCTTGTTGACGGTTGATCCGGGCTGAGTGGCAATGCGCAGGGGTGATGAGGTTATTGGACAGGGGTGAGTGATAGAATTTGTGGAAAAGCAAGAGCCTTGTAGTTTTAAGGCGGAATTCTAGGCTTGCAAGATTAGCTTTATCTTTTAATGATGAAAGACTTGTGGGATATTAATAGTCTGAAAAATCAAATTTTACCGCTCTGCTTTGGACGGATTCGAACGTTTTTTAAGGTTAGCTTGGTGTGGGTCCTAGATTGAGCAAGCATATTCTAGTTCGGGGCGGACTAAGGTTAAATAAGTGGACAGATTTATGTGAGGGGGAGCAAATCGTAGTGTTCTCCTAAGATAACCTAAAACAAGATAGCTTCGTTAGTGGTGTTATTTATATGGCATGTCTAGGTAAGATCTTAAGTAAATTTAATGCCCAGGTATTTACATGTAGTTGATGCAATATTTGGTCATGACAAAGTGTAGGTTTCGGTGTGACATTATGAATGAAGATGAAATTAGCCTATGTAGTTTTGTTTACATATAGCTGCAGTAACCAATTAGTGCATCATGTTTCAACAAGTTTCAAATCGGACTGAAGTTTATATGAGTCCATTCTTGTTTGTTATTTGTCTGTAAATAACGCAGTCGTCGGCAAACAAGGGAATGGTAGAAGATAGGTCATTAGAAATACCGTGAATGCATATTAAAAATAGTAAGAGTCGTAAAACAGTACTTTGCGGTAGGCGAGAAGTAAGCGCGGTATTGGCCCATACTAACTGTAGGCGATTAGTCAAAACATTTTGCAGTCATTCAAACACTAAGGGGTTTGTGTTTAGTCGTGAGAGTTTATGTAGTAGTTATTCTTGGGTGGGCAACTTTGTCAAAGCCCTTTTCAAAATATAAAAACAGCTCATCTACTGGTGTGTTAGTGTCCAAGCTAGAGCTGATGTCGTTAGTGAATAATGCTAGTCGAGCACAGCAGGATAAGTTTTTAAAAATCCCGTGGTGACTGGGGTGGAAGAAGTTGACGGACTGCAGGAATTTCATTATGTGTGAGATAATTGCATGGTTCTTTATTTTGGAAGGAGCATTGGTTTAAGAAATAAGGCGGTAATTTTTAGGGGACGATGGTGATCCTTTTTTATGCACTGAAATAAATTTTCGCACTTTCCAGTCATGATGTATGGCATAGTGTTAAAGTGATTGCTGAAAAATGTCGGAAAGAATGATGGCGACAATATTTTTAGTCTTGCGAAGTATTTCAGCGTTGACGTTATCGACTCTGGCTGATGAGGGCTGTTGTTGTGGCTGAAGGAAGAAGGAAACGAAAATGCACGGGCCTGCTACTGGCTCTGTAGCTGAACCACCTCCGCTGCCTCGTGCGGACCGAAGAGAAAATAGAGAAGAAAGAAAAAGAAGTGGGAGAGTAAGAAGCACTTCGCAACAGCCGTCTGTTGATGGCGGGTGCAATTACTTCGCGGAGCCCACCTCGGGACGACCCTACCTCGAGGAAGAAGTGGACACCGGTCCCTCATATCTATCCCAACCTTCACCCCCACCCCCACCCTTAACCGCCCCCCCCCCCCCCCACCCCTACATCCACCAAGCAACTTAGTTCTGCCGCAAGGTAAACGCCTACCGTAAGCAGAAATAAAGACGTAATAAAAAAAAAGGACGGCCTACAGCAGATATAACTGAAGGCAGGCTAGCCCCTGCCGCAAGTGGCGGCAACCTACCAGTTGCAACTCCGTAGTGCTAGGAGCAGCCACCTTCCCGACCCTCCCCGTCGAGATGTCAGTGCAGGTTGGATGCGCAGGTGGTTGAAATTACTTCAAAGCCCTCCACTATGGCACCACATTTTAAAGATCACCGTAATACATATAATTGGTTCGCAGGAAAGGGAAGGCGCAGAATCCGTCACTTTTTTGTGGACACCTGACCCGGGCCGTAAGGGAAGCGAGGAAGTGAAGCGGGGCTAGCTAGCAACCGCATTTTTATCTGTTGAAGGCCGTCGTTGCACCCACCACCGCTTGGGTGGTGGACGGCTGCTGTGGCGATGCGCGTCTCACTCCCTGTTTTTTTGTTTCTTTATTTTCTCTTGTGTCCGCACGAGGCTGCGGAGGTGGCTCAGCTACACAGCCAGCAGCAGGCCCGTACATTTTCTTTTCCTTCTTCCTACAGTTGCAAGAACGACATGGCACAGCACACGAACACCACATCTGCCTCCATCAAAACGCAGCCGCTGGGTTGTGAAAATTTTCTACGCACCCAGGCACCTTTTTATATCTCTTTCCACGTTCACTTCCAGGTTTCTGCAATCCCTTACAGGGCGAGTCACGTATCCACAGAAGTGTGCCTCTTTTCCTGTGTACTAGTTATAAGAAAAAATCTGAAAACAGCGCGGAAAAATAGGCCGTGTTACCGAGCCTATTATTGCAACACTCACAGCTTTCACTCTATCATTAGGTTCAGACTATGCTGAAACCGTCACAATTTTTATTACGCTTTAAATTGGCCTTTCCGTAGACTATTATACTGTCGTCGTTACTCACGGCAATGTAGGTAACCATGTAAAATTTGTTAACCATGTAACATTTCTTAATTAGACGCAAGGCGCTTACACTAGATGCGTAAGGGCTAGACGAAAAAACAAATTACAAATATCAATGCCGAGGAATAAGCACAAGTAGGTTAATATCTATTGGCTGAAAGGAAAGAAAAGGGGCCCGTACTGTTCGACACCTGACCCTACCTAAAAAGGAAAGGAGGAATCGGGGAAGTGGTAAGCGAAAGAAATACTGCTGTTGAGGGATACACAGAAGACACGGATGAAAAACGTCTAATGAAATAGTTCTGCTTTGCTGATAATTATTCGCCAGTAGAGATCCTGATAATGTTCGCCGCTGCGTTTGTCGACATCATACTGTAGGTTATAGTGCCTAGAATATACTGACAGTATATTCTAGGCACTATATTTAGGTTCTTGGAAACGGATTGACGGGTGCTAGTTTTGGCAATCCCAAATTGAGTGATCACCTTGCTGCTTTCAATGGCGCTTATTTATATGCTCCTAATTATTAATTGAAGGGTTGTATACTATGAAAAAATCAACAATAATGAATAAATAGTTTTAAATAAATGAATAAATAGAATAAATAAATAGATGGGACGTATATGCACTCGAATAGCTCAGCGCAGATAAGTGGTTTAGAAATTAGCTGTTTTTATATCGCAGAATTGGTTTTCGAGCTTTTACAATCCACCTCTGTCAAAGATAACAGAATTAGCGCCATAACATTGACAAACTAAAACGTTTACCTTCTCAGAAGAATCGCGCATAACATGGACCGTAAAATGTTAAAGAACTGGATATGTGTTGCAGTGGGCTCCTTTGTTTTTTTTCTTCCCTCTTTCACGTCTGTTAATTCTCCTCTAGCCGCAAAGGGCAGCCTCGATGGGTAACATGTTCGTGCATTCTCTATTCCACCTCCTTGCAATAACAGTTGAAATTTTGATGGCAGCTTGCATTTTAAAGAAATCCGACTTTAAAACCTGTCGATGTGTGGAAAAAGCGCTCACCTAGAAGTAAGGATAGGGCGTTTTTTACAGAAGTGCGGCGAAGGAATAGCCAGGTTCTTTCATCTTTTCTAAAAGTGGCAATGTCTATATATTATTAACTTTTAGGTAGGAACATCTAGCGAGTCATAAACACTACTATATTTAAAGGCACAGACGATCTATCGCATAACGAAGGTGAAGAATCCTACCAAACGAAGAGGCGTCCGTGTGCTGTGCGATGTCAGCGCATGTTAAAGATGCACAGGTGGTCGAAATTACTCCGTAGCCCTCTACTACGGCTCCTCTTTCTCTCTTTCGACTTTTACTCCCACCTTCTTCCCTTCCCTTACGGCGCGGTTGAGGTGTTGAGGTCCGTCGTTGGTAACTATGACCATATATTAGGACAAACGAGATGAGAGGTTAGTTCCTTGCTACAATGGTATCTGGTATGCATTTTTCCTCTTGCCTTTACGGTGGCTAGACAGCGGCTGTTGCGCGGCCAACTTTATGGGTGCCATCCAGTGCCATCCATGGCTGCGCCGAGAGATATTCGTGAGGTGGAGTTAGCAAGACTTCCGCCTTAAAAATGGTGTTTCACAGTTACCGTACCTTTCCTTTCCTATAAATCAATCAGGCTCAAGAATCCCGCCAAAAGTGTCTCTTAGTAAGCGATATTCACCGAAACTCGCAGCACACTGATCAATGCAGCAAGAAGAGTGTTTGGATATGTACGCATTTATTGCTTCTTAAAGGCCCACTGTCCACCCTCCGGTCGAAAATATTTTCTTCCCCGGTGACTGTGAGACTTCGCCCCTAGAACGCAAGGCCGCAAAATGTTTTTGAAAAGAGTAACTCTTAACGCAGTTACAGCCACCGCAATCACCCGATTCTATCATGCCTCTCTCCTTCCGTTCCCTCGCAAAGGTTTTTCACTCTCCTACCCGAGGTCGTCTAGCCTCCGCAATACAAATTCCCCTTCCTCCTCCGCGTTTGGCGGGAGGTGGGGCGTGGCTCTCCGCGAGCGCGAAAAAAAAAAAGAACGGTCGAGGGAGCGCGCGCGGCTGGATTGTCTGGTCGTGGCGAGGGAAAAGCGCGCTGCGAGCGGTAGACACCCATCCTTCTCCCGTCAGTCAGCGAGACGGACCAATGGACATCGTTCACGGTACGTACGTCATTGCTGTGGCCCGTCGGGCCAGCGCAGGAAACGGGGAAGCTGGCTTCCCAGAGGAGAACATGAGAGAGCTTTGAATTGTATTTTCGATGCTTTGCGGCGCGCGTGTCACTGTAGCATTTTGCACAGACTATCTCCGGTACCTGATCGAAACACTGGGCTCCTTTGCTTAAAAGGGCCTTCCCTGGACAGTGGCCCTTTAATAAATATGGCGTTTTTTTGTATTTCAAACAGTGCTAGCCAAAAAATTTATTGTTTGATGCATTTGTGTGGTCCCTCCTAATTCGGTCAAATGAATACACCTTGGTTATACATTTTTGTGTCATCTCTTACTGCTTGCTCCTCAGAAGCCACGGGACCCGCAGTGGCAAAGAAAACGACTGGTATGTATAACACTCCGGCGCTGGAAGTCACGCTTGTTTATGCTAAAGTGCATGTATTTATTGACTGCGTTGGAAATGTTGTGACGTGGATGCACGTTAGCTCCTGGTCTCTTTACAGATGTTTTTGCGTGCAGCGGTGTAGTATATGGTGCCGATCACTGCTCAGAGATATAATCTATTCGGTTGCATCTTAAGCCTCGTACCTTCGTTAACGCCCGCAGACAAAATGGCTGGTATTTACACATCAAAGAGTTGTTGAATTGGCCAGTCTTTTGTCATCGAGGCCACTTCAAGTCCATGGCCTAACACAAGTGCATATTAATTGCAAGAAGCTCTCTAACGTTCGACAGCAACACAGAAGACAAATTTAAACAATCGTGTTCGCCTTCATTGAAATAATGGATATAAGAGAGTGCGATATTTCCTCCACTGTGGAGAGTTTAGTATGGCCTGATATTCATTTCATTGTGCGAAATGCGGCCAATTATTGTTTTCCTCATCATTGTCTATTAATTTCACCTATTCGTATTCGTCTTTGAACAGACGCATATTCAAAGTCTGCATCTTAACGAGCCAGTTGTAGTACGTGCAAAGTATGTGGCTTACACTTCAGAGAAACACCTGTATAGAACTTTGTATTTTGCTTTCACTAACGAAAGCACAGCTACTTCAGCAGGGTACTATTATTTCTCTTCGTAAAGATAAAGTCGGCGGTATCTCCTCTGAGGCATTGCTCCCCGGCACACAAATGTCGTGAATTGCAGCTGCTCAATTGCTTTCCTCGTGAATGTCGCGTAGCTTGTGCCACTATCTTGACAGCTGCGTTAGGTGTGGAGGAGACCACGTTTTGTACTCATGCTTGGTTATCATTCAGTACAGGGCAGATGTACGCTATACAGCCGAATGATGATATAATTAAGAAAGCTTTGTAATTTTATATGGAAATTTATATTCCGAAAGACGACTGTGCTTTCTATTCATGTTTGGCTATCATTCAGTACAGGAAAGAGGTACAGCCCTGTCCACTTCTATCTATAACAAGATTCCTGCTTTTAAATCATCATTACGTCCGACCCTGCCGTGCAATAAAGCTAAGTGACAGGCTATGAGAAGCAGCACTTCCGGCTTCCTGTGTGCTTGCATCGGTTTGCATCGATATGCGCCTGCGTGCGACGCAATGTTGCTTTGAAATGAGTCACCGTGTTATAGCTACAAGTGGATGACCCTGTATGCTATCCAGCAGAATGATTAGATAATTAACAACGCTTTTTTTTATTTTATATGTTAATTTATATTCCGAAAGAGCTGGCCAACAGCAGTGGATATGACGTGGCACTTTTGAATTTCTATATCGGTAACAGAGGTCAAAATGTCCAACAACAAAAAGAAAAACATCTTAACGCTCATTGAAGTGGTCACGCCCAAGTGTTGGACCCTTGCGAAATGCCTTCATTTTGTTTTTATGCATCATATAAGAAATCTTTTCGTGTGTTTGACAGCATTCAACTAGAAAAAGTGACAGGTATTTTTGCGCGCCGCGCAAAAACACATTGACCTATGCATCGCGCCGCCTAAATGTACAACAGATGAAAATAAACTGAAAAACGCCTTTTTACCGTTCCATGTTTAAAACCTCAATGCGGCTAGCACAAAACAGGAAGGAGATTGATCTTGCATGTTTACTGCCTTCTGTTTGGCATTTAATGAGTCCTTAGAACAAAAGCTAATACTAATGTATGGTTAAATTTGTCTTAGTGTTTACAATTAGGGATGAGAATTTAACTAGATTTATTTCGTTACGTATCATGCAATCAGATATAACGTATCTAGAGCACACATGCCCATCTAAGAGATTTTTAAAGTAGGTTTGCTGAATAATCTGAAACGAATTGCAAAATTCCCTGCCCCTTTAAGAATGTCACAGATCCCAAGACAGCTTTAAGCCAGGAATGGTCGCCCCTATAATGTCGTTTAAGATGAAGTAATATAACAGGCCCTTATATGCGTGACATCAACGCGACTTGTCGCTCTTTCTCTGAATAATTGTTTGGGTTGCAAACGCAGTGGTGAAGCGCCGGAAGTACTGAACATGTTAACTGAGAACCCCGGGTTGACAGGAATTTGTGGTAGCAAGCTAAGCTGTGCCGTTGTCGATTTAATGTTTACGTAATGCATAACGAAAAACTGTCGCCCATTTACAGCCTCATAATTAGGCAGGCTAATTATACGAACGCTGCAAATTTTGCCCAAAAAGACTATGGTATGCGCGGTGGAATTATAGGCCCTAATTATCCGCAATAAGTTAATTTGGAATTTAAAAAAATATTGTAGAGGAGGAACGCACTCAGTAACGGTTGAAATTAATCGGCATTATACAGCCACTTCGGTTGGAGTTTGAGCATTGCCGCTACATAAGACACTGTGGATACTGGCTAACACAAGACACTAATTTATTGGCGTATGTCGCGTTCTGTAACGCAGTTGTTTTCTTAAGCATAGCGGCTTTAGCTGTGTGCACATATTTTGCTAATAGGAGTGTCAACAGTCACAACGTAACGCTCGGGTTTAATTTAGTGCCATTGGCCATATGGTAACCAGTTTACAATATCGCGTAATGATTTGAGTTTTGTGTTTCTGACTTTCCTCCGCCTGAGCAATCTCATGGATTATCACTACTTCCTTTTTCCCATTTAGTGTTATCAGTAGTGCCGTAAGAATGGTTTCGAAGCTTGAGCAATCACAGGGATTATCACTACTTTCCTTCTCCTATTTAGTGTTATCAGTCCAGTAGTAAGAATGGTTTCGAAGCTTCCAAGCTGAACTAAAGAGGACTGAAGCGCTATATGCAAGGTCACTGTAAGCTAGGCATCAATCGGTGATCAATTGATAAAAAAAATATTAAAGCAGCTTTATATGCGAAAACCTATACTTAATGTCTGGTGAGCTTTGTAATTATTTTGTGAATGGGTGTATTGCATTCTTTCTGAGCACAGTGCTATTCTGGAAGACGTGAATTGTGTTGCTAGCGGTGGATCTTATAATCAGAACGAAGCTTGTAATCTCTTCAGTATTTAAATCAATTAAAAAAAATGCTGTTTCATAAACAAATGTGGTTCGCATGGTGTAAGTTTTGAGTGGCGGGACCAACCACGTTATGCCCAGGCTAAATGTCTATACACATGATGAGTATTGAGCGCTAACTATCCAGTGCGAAAAATGAGCATGATATTGACAAAACTGTCTTAATTTGATTTTTTTAGGGGAGGAAGAGTAAGTATACAAACTTGATTCAATATCATTGCCTTGAAGCTTACTCACACGCTTTCAGATGTGCCTCCAATTGTTTACAGCAAGCCTTAACGCGTGGTTTATCAGGGCCCATGCACGGTTTTCGTTTCAGCATGTTGTTTGAATTATTTGCGCTAGATTGATGGTTTAAACTTTACTAAACCAACTCGAGCAGGAACATCTTAGAAAATTTTCCAAGCGTTGATTATTTACATGCCATGACGTCCCACATTTCACAGGTAGCATTCTTTTTGGCTTCAGGAAGATGCCACCAAAACAATGACGCTGCTGCCCGATAAAACTCGAGTGCCAGGGCTCTGTAGTCGATCGCCTATTTAGTTACCACTTTGCGGCAGTCGAGGCTCTGCTTTAGGAGCTAAACGCCACTGTGCTAGCTCACACGGTGGCCAAATGAACAACACTAAAACCAAGGACAAAGGAGTCCTTGTCGGTCTCCCGTCAGACTTCATGATTGGGAGCGCGATTATGCAACTGTTATTGTTCAATAGGCGATTCACCTCTGGTCGTCGAGCCGTGGACGCGGCCGCCCGCTCTGCTCGTCCCGTTGGTACTCTTGGTGGTGCTCACTCGCTGGTCGACTCCTCAGTGCACGAACGCACTCCCACACTGCCAGAGCCAGCGGGGCGCTGCCGGAGTATACCAGAGAGAGGGGAAGGAGGCTGCCAATTTGATCTTGAGATGGAAGGCGGCGCGCAGTTCTCTGCCGCTACCGTACGTAGCCATGACGTAAATGGCATTGGCGACGTGCTGGAGAGGCCGGTGATGTTTGGCTTTCCGCAGCCTTCCTTCCTCAATTTAGGCGTCTGCCGGGGTAAAACACGCGTGCACGTACGTTACGGATGCGAAGCGAGGGAATAAAAAACTCAACACTACCTTTTTGTTACCTTCAGTCTTAAGACACCCAGACCAGTAACGCGTGTTCACCTGTAATCCGATATCCAAGTATTGTACAGTTCTTGCGAATGATCAATCCACGCATGCTCACGCCAATATTAAGTACATTTACATTGTTATGCACCAGAACAGAAGCCTTTCTCCTACCACTATGAATTCACTCGTTGTAGCTAAAAACGACGAAGGCATGTTTGCACGCGTGCAACTCGTACGCTCATCAGCCATCCTCCACGCAGAGTCGTTGCTGGCTGTCGCGGAAACTAGGCGATGAGGCCGACCGCCGTTGTTCGAACAGCAGCGACTACACAAGCTTTATAGACACGGGAAACTGACAGGTCTACACTGGCCGTTGTTCAGCAGTTTCGCGTGACTACTGGAGAGCTTTGCTGCACATGCTCGAGGAGCAGTCGGCTGGCGCGCCGGAGCCGCGCGCTCCGCCACTACAGCGCGCGCGCCTCGCCGGTCTTCGCATTCAAGACGAGTGAAGTCTTAGCCGCGGCAGACGCACCGGAGCCGGCGCGTGCCCAGCTGTGTGCCTCCGTTGCGTAGTAGTTGATGTTGACAATCAAGGACAGACAATCAATTCCAAGTACACTGTTTGAGCCATAGAAACGGTGATGTGTTACTTCACTGAGCACCGAGCCATCTTTATGGCAATATAGAAGCAACCAGATTTTGAACAAAAATAAATATACATGTGTCACATATTGCTTATACTATGTATGTTTCATTGCAGCAGCAGTAAGCATGATGATCAAGCTAATCAGCTAAGAATGGCAAGCTCAACTTTAATAGCGCTACGTATATCCTGGCATAACCGAGCTAGGGCCAACAATGCTAACACAGGGGCCAGTTGGCTGATCGTAGGGTAATACTGCACTACTTGCTAGACAGGGTACAGGTGAAGGACAACACACGAATGAAGCGCAACATTCGTGTGTTGTCTTTCACCTGACCGCTGACCGAGCTAAGGCACTGCCATTTTTTTAAATGTTGCTCTCGGCAAGAGTGCACTCTAATTTGCGCTCAATGGGACAGACATAAAGGGGGGCACTTTTCTGCGGCTGCTGCCAGTATCGACAACAACCTGCTCAGCTGCATGGTTGCGCTAGAGGACGACCCGTTTGGGCGGTTGACGCATGCACTTCCGAGAAGTCGGGATACCAGAAACGAGTGGCCGAAGCAGGCAACAGAAGGAAAAGGCAGAGACCAGTTAATGTGTGGGCGGAGTGTCAGGGAGTTTAGGGAAAAATTCAAGCTCGGAAAAACGGGCGGGACAACTGGAAGTTTGCGAACTGAACGTCACTCAATGACCTTTTCGCTGGTGGGGCGGAGTGTCAGATCTACTTTTTGTTAGTTTTTATTGTGTCACGGAGTGTTGAGATGAGTGGAGGGAGGATAAGAGAGATTTTTAATCACCGATATCTCCGCTGTTAATGAAGCTGTCTCAAAAATTCTTGCTGTGAAGTGACAAGTTAGGGAGTACTTATCTCTCACTTTTTCTCTCGACCCTTTTGTTTCAATACATTTTAAGCGTTTCATTGTCCATTTATTCCTACTGGCCAAACACTCGCAATTGTGCGTTGTTGACATCATTCGCAACATTCCGGATGTCAACTAACATCTGGCTGAAGAGTCCATTTGCATGTTCATCTCTCTGCCAAACATAGAAAAAGCAGCCATGATGCCGGACGATCAATTCACTCTCATGCGCACAGCCTCAAGGATGATGCGACCTCGCATTTTACCCAACAGCAGCTTGATACCCCAATTTAGGTACTCGCTCCCACTGGACTGTATGGTAGCCCGTGGGTTTCTGCTGCAGTACAACCATTGCTGCAAATGTATCAAGAAAAGCCTTGAACGTGAAACACCTGGTAATGTCGGTTATCAGCCGATCGGGAAAGCCAAAACGACAAAACTCCTGACAGCTTTATCAGGACACCCGGGGCAGTCGCTTTCCGCAGAAGCTACAATTGAGCGAAAACGCTGAAATAGTACATTACGACGAGCACGAACTTGCACTCCAATTTGCTAAACGGCAGCGGCCCAATCAAATCGCAAGGAAGGATGGATCCCCCAGGGTTTCTTGCTTATGATTGGTGGAAGTAAGCCAGGTGGCTTTCCGCCTCGAGGCACTCTTTCTCGGCAGATGGAACAAGTTAGCACGTATTGACATAAGTCTGCCGTTATTTCAGGCCAGGTAGCGAACCTACGAAGCTTCTGCCATATCTTGCACTGCCGTGAGAGCTGGCGTCGTGATAGTGCCGCGTAACGGCGCGGCGCAGTTTGCACAGAATAAGGACTTTAAAACACTCACTAGAGGCTTCCTTGGCTGGCAGGCTTTTCAGAAAAGCTAAAGCATGGTCCTGCGGGAAATTCTCCAATTAACTTGCAGCAATACTAGCTAGACTGTAGTTTGAGGCTACCATACTACCGAAGGCTTCATAGTGCAATAGTGCCAGAGTAGTCGGCGCATACGTCTCTTCATTAAGACATTTTATTAACTGCTGACAGATAATAGTCTTCCGGCCGGCTGAAAACTGTAAAGCTCCCTCTGTACATTATCTCGTCGATTTCGCAGACAAGGAACACCCCGCGGCGCGCTCCTTCTGCTGACGCGTAGACAGCTGTCCTTATTTCTACTCATTCTCCGTCTACCGGTTGGGTATCAGCGATCAGCGTTCGTGACAGCTCATAAGTGCAAGCATTGCCAGTCCCTTTTCGGTAGCGCAATTTGTTTTCGAAGTTATAGGGTCAAGGCCTGCCGTGCAAGCCGACCTCTTGGCTCACGCATGCGCTTCAGCATGTTAAGGCCATGTGGTCGATCTTGGCCATGAACCTTGTTTCATCAGCGTATATTTTCAGTTATCACTGTGCAAGCCGACCTCTTGGCTCACGCATTCGCTTCAGCATGTTAAGGCCATGTGGTCGATCTTGGCCATGAACCTTGTTTCCTCAGCGTATATTTTCAGTTATCACTGTGCGTAATGACGGTCAAGCGTTCTTTTTGCGTCGCTAAGTTATTGCTCGCCAATGCCTCTAGTCACACCTTGTCACGTCCATCTACTAGAGTGCTGCACCCACTCCGATATCACATGCATCTTTCTGGATAACGAATTCCTTGTTTAGGGTAGGTAGCTTAAGGGCTGCTGTATGCGCGATGAGGCGTGGGAGCTTTCGAAACCTGCATTCCGGCTCATCATTGTATTCACAACTGGAAAATATCTTTGCCATCGGGCCAAGGGCGCTTGCAGTGGCTCACGTTGTAGGTATGAACTGGCTGTATGTATCCCAATGTCCTAAGATATCGCCGAAGAGTGCTGACTTCTTTATGCATAGGAAACTACAGGAATGCCCGAAATATCTTGAATCGTCCGACACCTGCCCCAGGCAACGATATCCAAACAAGGTCACCTGACTCTTTGTGGGATTGAACGTGAGGCCAGCAGCACTGAGCTTTCCCAAGACGCCTCTTAGGTGATCGAGATTGCTCATCGAATGTGTGGAAATAGATCACATCAACCCGGTAGGCAAGGGCATGGTGGTATCTGACGTCACCGACTACACGGTCTACCAGCCTCTGGAATGTGCTCGGAGCTCCGGAAAATCAAATGCCATTCTTCTGAATTTACACAGCCCGCTATGAGATGAGAATTCCATTTTGTACTCATCGCCCGTAGTGAACGCAAAAATGCCAAGAGCTGTTTTGCCCCAAGTACAACTGGTAACTCCAGAGACTTCCAGAACGGCAAATAAGGCCACCATCGAGCAAATCCTGCAGAGCCTCCTTAGTCGGTTTCCATTTAGGACCCCTGACGGGGCGTGGCATTACATTTGCAAGACAGCGCGTTACGCCTTTCTGTGGGGTGCTGAACCAACCTAATGCATCCCGGTCGGTGATGCATCCTGGTCCTCCAATGTCTCTCAGTGCGAACAGTCTCTCACGCTGGCAGGCCGCCGCTGTCGATCTCGGCAGCTGACGCGGAAATCTATTTCTTTCTTCATCTGAAACGACCGGGAGTGCATCTATTTCCACTTCCTACCTTGGAGAGGGAGCATTGAGACGAACCATCATATATGTAGTCGGCTTGTTGGGCGAGCAGCGCTCATGGTAGGGATGCCGCCCATCTGTGAGCGTTTCCGCCGCGCGCGTTGACAGACTTCGTTGTAGATGGCGTGTTGAATGGCCTGACAGTGGAGTACGCGCTCTTCCGATAAGCCGTATTGGCGATATCTACCGACTGTTGGGTTTTCACCAAGCATTCTTGGCTTAGGATAATTGGTAGTGCTAGGCCATACAGGTGAATAAACGCTTCTGCGAACATGTTGATCCCAACCCACCACGAGGCTAACGTCACCGCAGGGGTTCACCTACCCGCTAGAGAGCAGGAGTGGTGACCTTCGCTGTCGTATCCGAATGAACCGCCGTCAGAACTGGGAAAGAACCTCATCTCAAATCGGCAAATAATTACACTCGTGTTTAGCAATACCTTAAATGCAGCCCCTATCTATTGCGATGTGAACAAAAGTCACGGGTGTGTTGGTTTGTTCTCTTACCTTGAATGCGGACGTGATGCGTACGGATTTCGACCGTTTGTAGTCTCTGCGGGCGCTGCTATTGGCTATCATCCGTCCGTTTTGTTGCTACGCTCGGCAATGTTCAGATACATGCGAGTGTTTGGTTGCATGCGGAGCTACAGGAGTGTGTTCTGAGTGCACGGGCGAGGACACGTTCTGCGTCCCCCCCCCTTCTCAGCGTTTGATATGACTTCTGCACGTACCCACAGAGACGCAGACTTCCTTGGCAGAGGATTGTGCTCACCCTTTATCATTGGGATGCCACTCCAGGCACTCCTTGCCTTTAGGGACTGCAGAGCCGGCACCGGGTTCGCTGTTAGCAATCTGCTGAAATCAGAGCTTTGACTGGGAAGCTCGTTCAGATTGGTGCATGGGCAGGTACTCAAATATCTTGAAATGTAGGGCGGCAATAGTGGATGATGTGTTCTATTCGCTCCAAATGAGATACTTCTGAGCGGTGTACTCTCATAATTATGGCATCGCTCGTAAAAATTCGATAAGAGGCTCAACCGTTGCCTGTGTTTGTGGCTTGAGTTCTCGCCGCATTTACTGCTTGTAATATGTAAGGAACTCCGTAAACAGGCGTCGGAAGTCGTAATGCTCGCTTTGTGACAAAGTTGCACCACTGGGCGGCTTGACCGATGCGTACAACTGGCAAAACGCGTCGAGAAATTCGCTGTAGTCTCTCGTAGCTCATAACAGTGCGAGGCCAGCAGGAACGCATTAGCGCTCTGTCACTGTAGTATTGTATGTCGGTATCGGTACTTCTACCTGAGAACCAGGCGAGTATGCCAACTGCAACGCCTGTTACAAAGCGGACTCGAGAACGTTTGCGGCACCTCTCTCCTTCGAACATATTGCGCTCTCATCAGCCATCCTGCGTTGTGTGCGTGCCACTGTTGCCCCAACGGGCGGCAGCTTCTGAAGCAGCTCGTTTCCTGCCGATACAGGGTTAGCAGTGTGGCCAGCAGACCATTCTGACTGCGCCAAGGGCGCATGTGGGTCCCACCTGAAACTTGGCGGAATGGTTGAACATGGAAACCACAGCAACTGGGCTTGATATTCGGATGCTGGCCAGTATCTCCGGGCGCGTGATGGGGCTGGTACAGGTGGGTCGCCGCCGCTTGCGGCGGGGGCTGGTCTTGCGCCGAAGTTTTTATCTGTTTTGGGTCGCCATTGCGCCCGCCGCCGCTTCAGTGGTGGTCGACGACGCCTGCAGCGCACGTCTTTCTCTCCCTGTTCCTTTTATTTCTTCTCTATTTTCTCTTCTGTCTGCTCGAGGCCGCGGAGGTGGCTCAGCTACAGAGCCAGTAGCAGGCCCGTGCATTTTCTTTTCCTTCTTGCTACAGCCACAACAACAACAATCTCCGGGCGCGAACACCGCGAGCCACAACGCCGGGTGTGCCAGGGACCATGCTCAAAAAAATTTCTGTAGCCTCAGCCTTCTAACTTTTCTGGCTCAGTGTTTGCCAGAAGTTCTTGGCGGGACGTTTTGGATGCTAGCAGTGCCCACAGCTTCATGCAACATCACCCGATTGACATCTTAAACCCACACTTAAGTTTAGAATAATGCATCCGGAGGGATAATCAAGATCTGCCCAGCTTTCCCCACACTTCGGATAAGATTAGGTCAGACGGCCGGCATGAGGAAATGCTAATGTTCATGTGAGGTTCTTGCCGTGCTGCGGCTCTGCACTGACAGGCGCATTACGCTCGCTTAGACCCCACTGGTAGCACCAGTGCCCAGCACGAAAAAAGTGGACCAAGGATACAACCGTTTCATGAGTACTGCCGTCGACCTTCGGCCACACTTCCATGCAAGAGGCATAGTTCAAGGGCAGGATTAACGTCAGGCCATCCAACCGTGGACAGGTCCACCCTCTCCGCTCTCTCAACTCCTCACTGCACCCACACACTCTTCACTGGCACACCCAGCGCTCGCCGCCACCGGAGTAGACAAGAGAAATAAGGAAGCAGGCTGCTCACGTGATCTTATGCGGTAACCGCAGCACGCTTCTCCCTCACCGCTACTGCGGCGTAGCCAATAAGGAAAGACACTGGCGACACCCTTAAGAGGGGTGGTGATGTAAGGTTTCCTCAAGTGATCTCAGACGTTCACCACTAAATCGAAAACTGGAAAGGGCACTGTGGAAATTACAATGCAGAAATGTGAAAACCTAAATGTTGCTGGTGCATACGGTGCATCATGTTTGCTCTCATTATCAGTATAAACTGAATGCACCATAATTATCTTTGTTAATGTCATTATTCACATTATCTCTGAATTTAATCTTAACTGTTATCGCTACTATCATCGTCAAGGTGGGCAAGGAGAATTATGACATGCATTTCACGATCCCGGGCGTGGCGCAGTTGGTTAAAGCGCTCGGCTGAGGATCCAAAAGATGGAGGTTCGATTTCCGGTGAAGACGAGATTTATTTACTTTTAACTATCTTCCTCACGGTAGACAAGGAGAATTATGATCAGCGTTTCGGGCATGACGTCATTTGATGACAGCTACTAGTGGGATAGGACGCCGGACGTTGGGCGCCGCATGAGGCGTTATGGCCTTCGCCTGAAACAAATCGATTGCAGACCAGTAGTATCATCTGAAACACCTGAGGAGCAACTAGTGGTCTGGGTGCATCTATGTAAATTGCATTTAAAATACGTCTTCTAACAATAGCTATGAAGTTCATCTTTGACAGCTCAGAGATGTAAAGAAATTCGATGTCATGTCAGAGAAAAGAAAAATATCCACCTAGGAACAAGATGACAATACTGATAAGGGCCAACCTACGTGAGTAGTTTGGGCAATCGCCTGCTTATTTTGAGGATGCGATAATAGCAACGCCAAAAATCTTTCGACCTAATCAATTTGTAACGCGCTGCTGGCCGATGCGATGGGAGTGCATGTTATTAACTTTAACCTCTAAGGGTCCCGCAGTGGCTTCCTTGACCATAATTTTGCACGCGCGTTGTGATCAATATCTACAGTTAGAAGCCGGTCGTAGCTGGGGAAAGACGTAACTAAGCAATATACAGGCTGAAGCCAAATAAACAGGCGATTGGTGATCATGTGGAGTGCCTTTAACGTCAACTCTGAGTATGAGGTTTGAAATTTACTTTGCAAACGCGTTCAATCTTACTGTACGTCTGCACTGTGATGACTACGATTCCTCCTGAGGAGATTGACGGCAGTTAATCGACATAATGCTCCAGCTGCAGATTGTTCATTATATGCGCATGACAGTACCAAGCCGATAATTTCCATTAATGCGCGCCGTATTTTTATGCAGGAAGCGAACTACCTACTACATAATAAGCTGCGGTCTGCTTATATTGCTGTTTTTTCTGTGCGCCGTGATCTACATCTTCACCTGCCCCAATTGCGGGAAGCATGGTAAGTTGGACCGAATACGAGTTTTAAAGGGGTGCCCGCTGGATTACAGGCAATCAGTGCCATTTAATTTGCGGCTAAGGTTTCTACCTAACCAGTTTTGGTTGTATGCAAAATCTCTGAACCAATTTTACTTTCCATTTGCATTCAGACACAGACCCACCGACTGAGTTTGACACCAAAGTTGTTTCTATAGAACGCAGAACAAGTACGTGCACATATTTGCTCTCTTTGTGTGCGCGCACACGTTTGTGTGTGCGATCGAAATTCGTTAGCGCAGTGGTAGTTTCTTGTGAGCGAGTTTCTTGTGTGTTGCGAGCCGGTTAACAGTATGCAAATTTTCAGAGGCATTTAAACTTTACCCTCTGTTCATGACCTGCAGGTATTACCAACACAGGATTCATAATAGTGATTAATAAACAGTGAAGAGAATGCACATAGAGTTTTGTAAGGTATTTGCTAAGGTTGACACTATTTTAGCTTGTGAAAGAAATACACTCCTACTTTGATAAACCTGGTCAAACATTTTTCTACTATTTTTGCGGATAACTCGGAACATTCTTAGTTTTTCTGTTCATGTTTAAATACTGACATTACATAACCATCGGCTGTCCATTTCACACGAACAATGCTGCAGTAAATTTTGATGTTTCAATTTTGAACTGTCACATAGTCTTGTCTGTAATTGCGGCTGCTGCAATATATTGCATAGACTGGGTTCACAAACGTTCAACTGTAACCAAAAATTACACGTCTCATCATCTAATAATTGTGAAATAGTTCATTGATATTGAATTGCAAATACATTTTTGACGCAACTGGAATCTTAGAAACTCGGTCACATCAGCAGCTGTATTGATCTGCTTTTATCTTCGCATGTGCAGCAGCACACTTCAGGTTAGAAACCTTAGCGACCCCAATGCGTTGCTTCTTGTTGATATTTTCTATCTTTACTACCTTAACGCAGTGAGTACTGGCTAACTGCAGGATAGCGTGTGTTCGATAGATACAATACAATATCACTGCGTGGGTTAGCAGTTGAATCAGAGATGAGCTTGAAAAACTAATGTGACAAAGGGTTTCGATTGAGAACAAGACCTGGCACTTAAACGCCCTAAAGAATAGTAACTGGTGACATCGCTTTAAAGTTTGTATGCGTGGACGGTTTCGAATGTTCATTGCGGCTATTCATTAATGTTGATTAATTCTGTAATAGAACGAGAGGACTGGAGCAAGCGATGACGTAGAGGACAGACTACCATTTAGCAATTATCTTAAGCACGGCTTGATCGTTGGCGCTTTCGGCGTATCATGTGCAGGAGGTGATCAGGCAGATCGGAAAGTTTGTCACTAAGGCATCACGTCAAGAATATTGGCCTACTTACTCATTTCTTTCTATGACCAAAAACAACTAAAAAAGCTATGCGGAGTACCATTGGTCAATTTAGAAACCAACAGTTTTTAGGGCTATTAGGGCTTGCAAAGAGCAATGCAGCACAGTGTAAACTTGAGGGAGGTCTATGAAGGTCATTTGCTATCATGAAAATAAAGGCTGCTAAGCCAGGAGCAGGAAGCTTCTCTACTAGCGTTGTCTCCCATTTGATATGCCAGTTTCAATTCCTTTCAAAGCTGCCTAAAGAATGGACACTGAATAGTTGTATTGTTGTCTTTTCAACGATCTCAAGCCGAAAAATAAGAAAACTTGTTCATCGAGCGCGACAACACTACAGCAACCGAATTTTATAAGGCCATTATATGCGCATGACAGTACCAAGCCGCGAATTTCTATTACTGCGCGCCGTATTTTTATGCAGGAAACGAACTACCTACTACATGATAAACTGCGGTCTGCTTTTTTTTTAAACATGTTTTTTTTAAACATCAGATGCTTTCCAGTCAACAGGTGAGCTGTCAATTAGGTGAAAATCGAACTATCCCATTTAAGCCGCGATGTCATCAGACTTCGCCCTTTAAGGGAACGGCTGGCTAGTTACAGTCCGGTTTATAGCAGCGTGCATTTTTCTCGCACGTAGAATACGGTCATGACAGATGCCGGATAAGTGTACACTCATGTTGTACATTAAATTTTCAGTAGTGAACGTTATTTGCCCTACCTGACAGGGGGACCGACGTGGATTACTTTTTCCATATTAGAGGGCAGTGAATGCTTCGTATGCAGGTATCAGTGCGTGGTTTGAGCGCCGCGAGTTACCTCAGCAATAGTGAATTTCCTCAATACGAGTCTACAGAGACGCCTTCATACCAGAAATATTTTCCAGTGTTGTCATAACACGCCCGAAATATTATTCGTAGGAAATAAGGACTTGAGCCTATTATATTTCCTTATTACAAAATACCAAAGCCACAGATTGCACCGCGTAAGGTTTACGAGAGTAGTGCGACATGCAATATTTTGGTCTTCCGTTATCAATATTTTAAAGGAGAGCGTACAGCCATGCTTGCATAAAATCGGTTATTAATTTATATTCCATTCTTTACCATGTTACAAAACATAAAGCGCACTCCACATGACTTGCAATTCGTCATAACTAAGTAGAAATATAGTTTTACCAAAGAGGTTTTATGACATATCATAGAACATAACCAGGCATAGTAAATGCGAGTTCGTGTTTTGCTGTAGATACTGCCATCAGTACAACGTTAAAAGCACCACCTATCTGAAGTACAAAGCTATCATTCCAAGCGTAAATCATTGCATCTTTATTCAACCGGACATTGTATAATGTTCGTTTATTTGGAAATTAGCGTCAGCCGGACACTACGCAAAACAAATGCGCTAACCTGGAGTACGATTCGTTGTATTGAACGCATATCATGCATATATAGTTTTAATGATTGAGTAGTTTTTAAGCCTATGGGCCCAAACATTCAGGTTAATTTGTCAGACGTTATATTTGATCCGAGCCGTTCCTTGACATTTCCTGAGCAGAATAAAGGCCAATTTAACATACGTAGAACCTGATCCCAAAGCGGGTATTGTTGCTGGCTCCAATTTAAAACTAGAGCAGGATATTTACAGAAAACAACTTAATATGAAATAAACGAGTTTAAGAACGTTACTTGCTTGCTTACTTTGCTAAAGTGGCTGAAAGAAATACGTTGTAAGAACGTGTTTGACCAAAATAAGAATGTTTTGTATAGGAATATTAATAAGAATATTATTAGAAAGACGACAAACGATGCAGGAGACAGTTTTAAGAAATATACATTATAAATGATATTCCGACATTTTGTGTTTAGTAGGGCCTATTTAGAAACTGGCACTAGCGGTTTCTGTTCCTCATACGTTTCTTCCTTTAGTCTCAGCTGAGAGTACAAACCACCGACCCCACGCAGTGATTGCGTACGCTACCGAGAGCACGCCAACCACTGTGGGCCGTACTCTTGGGAGCAAATGAACATGTGATGACAACAGGCATTTAATTATTGCGGGAATTACAACACCAGCTAGAAATGAAACATGCTAATGAAACTAGATCGTCCGACTCACCAGCAGGTCTACAGGCGAATGTTCGCCCGCGCTATATCAGAGGATGAGCTTCGAGGCCCGTCAGGGCTACCAGGCAGGAACAGTTACTCAAGGTTTCACCTTACTGGCGACTGCGGAGTACCACGATGATACATTCGCTCGCGTCGAGTTCCCGATGCCGAAGAGAACTGGCTTTCCCGCGTGTGCAGGGAGGGCTTCCGGGGCTCCCCATCTGCCTCGACGCTGGCGCCATCTCTCGATAGTTAATCCTAAACACCGACTCTGGCGCCATTTCGCGATAGCTATAGTATCTGCTAGAGGGGACAGCAGACATTAAAGGGGACGATGGGATATAGTTCCACACATCCCCCAACCTAATTGACCCATGCGCCTTCAAAGTACATGCTTCGGAGATATCTTCATGAACTTGCACTTGAGGCAGGTGCGCCGACGGTATTATGAAGGTCTCCGCTGGATGGCTGGCATGACACGCGGGCTTCAGTGTCTGCCGGTCGGTACGCAGCGGGACCCGGTCGAAAACTGTGACCGGGAACCGGTAGAGGTGGGGACGTTGTCAGCAAGGCAGATATAGATGGCGCCAGAGAGGGTATGGAGCCGAGCCAGATGCTGGTACGGCGCAACACCAGAGATCGCAGGGAGCCGACGTGTCAAAAGCGCCCGCGAGGGCGACTAAAAGCTGAAGGCCAGGGTAGCAGCAGCCAGATGTGACTGCTGGCTTGTCTTGGCAGGGCTGCTCCGGACGTAATGCGCTGGCACAGGAACAGGCAGCTCTGCCGCAGCAAGGGCAGCGAGACGATGTGCAGTAGCCATTTACCATTTATTCGTCCTCTCGAAAAGAAAAAACAATTAAGGAGAGGGAGCCCGGACAAGCAAAAGCTTTGCCAGGTTGAAAACCAATTAAAATTAAAAAAGAGTGAGCAGAAGTTCGAAATAAAAAAAACTTTTTTCAAGCGAAAAGAAGTATAAAAAACGAAAAAAAACAAAAGTGTGCAGTAGCCAGTAAGCCGCAATTGCTCATGTGAAGCTGCATAACTGACCGAAAGCTCTCCCTCTCCGCATGCCTTTAATGTAAGTCACGAGAGGCGCCACCGGCATCCGCACAGGCCTCGTGGCTCCGCACAAAATTCGCTAGCAAAACGTGTCATGCGGCTGTAGAAACGCTAAGTTGAAGTGAACAAAGCCTTTTCTTGAGTTAGGCGAAAGTGCGCAGTTCGTCCAAGGCTGCGAAAACAAGCGGACAGCAATGTGCTCCCGCTGGGAAACACTACGGACATGGCGGTTGTCACTTCTGACGCGTGGTGTAGGCAGAACGCAAGCTTTAGGCCTAACAACCACTATGAAAAAGAGCGTTTAAAAAATTGATATCACTCAAAAAAGGGTTACGTGCCGTGCACCAAGCCGGAAGGAGAGATCGCCTCGGTAGGATGGTCCTACTTCGCTCACCGCTCGAAGCATATTTTCGGTTAGCGCCCACTGTGCCGGACGATGTGGGAACTCCCGGTGTTGAGCTGCAATACGAGCAAACGTGTTGTGGCTCCTGTTCGCCCAGACTACTCAGCTCCTAGATCTCCCGACTCCCGGACTCGCAAAGAGACAGAACAGAAAATATGTACTGGACTTGGACCACCCACGCGGCTTCCGTACTCACTAGCTTCAGGCCAGCAACTCCGTGGGCGGCAGGCCTCGCATTTCCTCGAATTGGACCGCGCTGTCCTAAAATTGAAGGAGGCTCTCCAAAGGGTAAAAAAATGCGCTGAGTTTGTTTAAAAGTTCGAACATGCTGCAGCGGAAGTCACCTCGCACTCAAGAAAGGCCTAGCACTTGTTATGTCCGAACAAAGAACTTTTGATGAACCGAACAGTCGTTCTATGTTTCAAGAGTAGGCCCCAAGTGGGCACCAGACGTGGTGTTTTAATAGGTGTAAATACACTTTCCACGCTTAGCCGCGGCTGACAGTCCAAGCCGCCGATTCCACCTAGTGTTTGCGTACGCTACCGAGCGCACCGCCGACCGCTGCGGGCCGTGCTCTTGGGAACTAATAACACGTGCTTACAATATATAGGCAAGCATTTATTGATGGAATACCAACAACGCCAGCTAGCAATAAAGATGCTAATGAATCGAGGTCGTCCGACTCACTAGCAGGGCTACAGGCGAATGTTCGCCCACATTAGGGCAGGGGATGAACTCTCGAGGCCGGACAGGGCAATCAGGCGGGAAAAGTCCTGCAAAGCCTCACCGGCGACGGCGGAGTGCCGTGACGATACGGCAGCTCGTGTCGAGTTCCCGATACCGAAGAGCGGGGAGGATCTCCGTGGCTCCCCAGCTGCCTTGACGCTGGCGTCATCTCCCTATAATTTTCGCGATAGATAGAGTAACCAACACGGAGAAAAGCCTATTTTAAAATAGACGAATAGAGATTGTTCCCCAAAATTTCTAATGGCAGCTGTCATCAATCACCTCTCTATTTTCAAATCCAACAGATGTATTCTGAAATGTCAAGTATATTGCCACAAATTTCTTCGTCGGGTGCAGGTCCGACGATGCTCAGAGGTGGCACTGAGAGGAACAGATTGTCACTATAGGCTTTTCGAGGGCACATGTAAAGCGCCTCTACACGAGTTCAGGCTACCCAAAAAACTCATGACCAAAGCATTCATTTAAGGTTTCTTTTAGCTTAGAAGCAACCGCCACTGAGATCCTGCATTTGCATCAGCAATGCTCGCAGGATTGCCTCTGACTTGTTTTAAACAGATTTTCTATATATATGCACGACAATCGCTCACTAGTGAAGAATTGTACCGCCCCGTCACGGATGTGGCGTGGTCAGGGCGCTCGACTACTTTTCCCAAGGATGAGGGTGCGAATCACGGCCGAGTCGACCGCTTTTTGCTGGAGGTGAAATAAAAGGTGCCCATGTGCTTGGCGATATCAGTGTGCGGTAAAGAATTTTGTGCGGCAGAAAAGCCCATAGCCCGCGTCACTTTGGGACCACAAAGCTCAGAAACCAAACGAACTAAAGCACAAATCATTATCCTAACAGTTTTTGCATTGCTAATCTTCACACTTTATTGTATGAATGCTTTATCTCCAATTATACCTGTGCTCATATTGGTACCTTAACTGTGATCAGCTTACACGATGTTGCACATACATACCTACATTGCTGTGGTCCTGTGGTGTTGCGTACTAGTCTGATATGCAGGATATAGCGTTCACACCCTACTGGTAACAAAATTTACTTTATTGTGATACTTATATTTTCCTTAACACTCAGTTTAAAAGAACCTGTTGAAAAACAGGATTCTTCTATACCACCTGACACGGTTGCTGCGACGTTTCAGTAAAAGGAGCAGTATGCGTTATTGAGTTGTAGCTGTTTGACAGACATCCCCGTCGACTTCTTTCTTGGTATTATCTCAATTAGACATTATTTGTGGAAGTGTTCAGATAAATTGATCCGCATGCTTCACTGGAGCTTCATTATCCCCATCTGTCTCAACGGTGAAATGTTTGCCCGCTAATTCATTTGCAGCTTGCACAGGCTTTATTTCGACAATTTCGGCAAAGCAAAACTGCTGCTAGATATCAGCCAGCGTTACTGAATAATTCCTCCAAGTAAGGTCCACGATTACAGTACAGTAGCAGTGTCTCGTTTTCTGGCGTTATTCGCTCTTATAATCGACAAATTAGTGGTAAAACTATAGAACCGCTTTAAATAACAATGAACTTCTTTTCTAAACAAGCATTTTAGTTTCAGATATTGCCTATAGCCGAACACGCCATGTTTGACTAGCCCTGAATCTGGCATGGTTGCTGAATACGTCCAAACTGCCCGGACGCATGATCTTGTTTGCTAGGTGTCATGTTCGTTGATGGGTCGATATCGGAACGTTTACTGTTTCCCCTATGAGTACAATTCTGGTTTGTAATAAACAAGAAAATAAATTCTCGCAGGTCTTGCTCATGGTTTGTTCTAAAAAAAAAAAATTAGTTCAAGTCTGTTTCCGAATTTGGATTTTCGAAAAATATTAATGTTCGGTCGAATACAATGTGCTCGTTCAAATGTGATGAGGGCTCACAGAAGCACCATATTAGGCTGTTATGCAGTGCCTTTGTACACGCAACCTTAGCAAATTACAGTGACACGCCGTGGTGATAAGATATGGACGAATTTTGAATTAGCGCAAATGGTCTGCGATTGTGTTAAAATGTCTGAAAAGGTAACTAAATTATTAATTTAAGGTGCAAGATTCAATTTTGAGTGAGCGTACGTTTCTGCCGATAAAATGGGGACTTGTGCGTTTAAGATGTTATCAGTACGTATAAAACATTTAGCCTTATGCGAATATCTCAACCGAATAATCATGGCAAACACCAGCAATGTACTCATTTGTTCTTGACGGTCATGATCACCATAACTGCTTCACTGTTTTGCTGTGGCACCAATGTCACACCGATGCAACTAATATTATCGAACCTAGCGACGAGAAACAGCTGTTTATTTGATCCGGGATGCTCTCTGTAGCTCAGTCCATTTCTTCTCTGGTTGTCTAAAGCCGTTCACAACAGCGCACTGTATTCAAAGACCCCACTTTTGAGGTGTATTGTGCCATCAGTAAACAAAGAGCTGAACTTGTGTGGAAACCAGCGTTTAGTGCAACTGACAATTAATCGTCAATTCTGATTATTTCCTGTGGATAAGATCGCCAAAAGTTGAGACAATTTTTCCGCCTTTACTGCGCGTCTTTTGTACAGTTGTGTGTGCCGCGTTTCCTCTGACATGACATAGCTGAAAAATAAAATTTCTACCCATGTCCTATCAGCTCTCGGTACCGTTGTATCCAATAAAACCATGACTTTGAAAATTGCGCATCATTTCTTAAATGTTACGGAAGGTTTACGTCAAACTCAAGCCATTTTATATCCTCTGAGATGCGAGTAGCAGAATCTTTTATTAAATTTTAATGCCTCCATTCAAATATAACAGATGTTCAGAATGTCTACGGCACATTATTTATTGCAGGTCACAGACCCGGCATTCAGAGTATCAGCAGTAGGTTAGGGCATATTGTGAGAATTAGGCTCAAATAGCGTAGTGGTCCAAAGAAAATATTTAGGAACTTGATATGTAGAAGTATGAGAGAACAGTTTATTCCTGCCGAATATGTAGGGGGCTGCAATATTAGGCGGTGATTTTCGTAAAGTATGCCTGAAATTACTTCCATTCGATTGTATGCGATTATTCATTGCCTTCAGTATTTGAAGGATGAGGCCAAATATCGAGGATCCAGAGAGCAAAATGTTTGTGAAGCGGAAAGACATATTTTAGAGATGTTCGGAGGACAAATTCCATGGGACTTGATACTGCATGCGCCTATTAAAGCTTACGCTATAACCTTCCAGTGGCATATAAACTCTTCACTTTGTCGCTCCTAAAACACCACTGCAACCTGGAGCCTACTTCTGTCACAGCCGTCCAGATTATGTCTGCCGTTCTTATTTACATATTACAGAAAATTACCTATTATTAAAAATACATTGCGCACGTTGCTCATTTCATTGCAAACTGTAGAAAGAAAACATTCTGCTCTCGTGCAAACGTTTAACTCCAAGACTAAATGTAGCTCAGCCTATTCATGATATCTTTCAATGGAGAATGCCTTCCTCTTGCTCTACATACCTTACTACAGGTAACACGACATCGCTCATAACTCACAAACTTCTGAGAGTTAGGTTAGTGCGGCACGATGCAGAAACACGTTTCATTCGCAATTGATGCTCTACCTAATTGTTGGCCTGTGTGCCTCTACATATTCGATTGTCGACTAACGAAGCCATTCATACATCGTAAATTATTTCCTTCTGCATCATTAACTATTTTCTCTTTCCAAATACAAACGCCATTGGTGATTATTGGCTTGTAGTGTCTGGAGCGGACGTCAAAACATCAGTAACTGACTGTAATATTACAATACCCAGGGCTGATTTCAGATACTCGCGGAGGCTTTACACGATCTGGTAAACGGATTCGACTGCATTTAAATGTATCAATTTGTAACTCTCGAGAGGCCTAACTATGCGAGCAGGTACCATCTCAGTATTACTGGACATTTGGGCGTGCGATTACGTCATCAAGCTCTATGTAATGCCACATGTTTCGACAACTAATATCTGATTTTAAAGCAGGGGAAGACATACTTAGGCTCTTGCCTGCCCTCAAGTCTACTTTGTGTATGTGCATCATTTAGCATTATACATGTGACATTTCCCCGCACAACACAACTGATATTTTAAAATTTATTTCGTCTTGAACAGAACCATAAAAAGCCGATATTTTATCACTCGAATCCTAAACGCCCTAGTCTAACTTATGCGTGAAGTCTGACGCCGCGCTAATGATACTGATGACATATACGAGCTAGTGTTGGTAAGTTCTAGGAGATGGCTGAGGAAAATTATGTGGAGTAGTTTTGCTATGTTTGTTTTAAATAACCTGAAACTATGATCTCTTCATAATGGCCTTCCTTGAATAAACTTGTTGAATTATACCAATACGGGTCACAAAGCGCTACAATTGTTTAAAAGGTCGAGTGTCTTACACTACTAATATTGTTCTTTTAATATACTAATATTATTACAGTACTACTAATATTACATCAGTTTTCACCAAGCACATTTCAAAAGACTCACCTATGACCATGTAATCATAATTTATGTGTACAATAATAAAGCAAGATAAATATTTTCAGGTAATCAAAATTTCCGCGACCCTCTACTACTTTGTCTCGCATAGTGTGAGTCGCTTTGCAATGTTAAATTACGTAAACGATATCGTAATGCTGGCTTGTACAAACTGAAACAGGTCGAAGTTGATTTCTGTCCCTTGATCTCCGAAAAAACATTGAGTACTGTTGATAAACTGTGCAGTTTGTTTTTAGAGGTCACAGAAGCATAAATTAAAAACGGCCTTTCTAGGCGCAGGCTCGGCCACCACAGCGACGCGCATAGGTGAGAAGATACTGAGGACTTTCGAATTAGAGTAAATCGACTGGCAATGTGAAAAATATATCAATGATATGCTTGTATTGTGGTGTTAATAATTCAACTAATCTTTCAAAGAAACTCGCTGCTTCTAAATACAATTTCGATAAATATTTAAAGATATTTGCTATCTTAATCAGTAGTAGCAATGTATTTCAGACATTCCGGTCACCAGGTAGCAAGAAACCTCTAAGACAAATCGAATAATATAAATTCACGTACATTCGGGATTATAACAAATAAAAATAATGTATCTTTTGAAACATACAGGAAAAGTGACAACCTTTGGGACTTCATTTCTGCCATCGGGATTGAAAAGAGGCGATGAGTACTCAGTAGGGTGTGACAGAAACTAGTAGAGATGGGTCCACTCAGCAACAAAACTAAGCAATGTAATATTTTTAAAGCTTATGACGCATGTCTGAACATGTGGGACCTCTGGTCATTGTCAACTCTTCGTACGACATCATAACTAACCTGCCAGGAATGGGGGCTTTTGTTTAACCTAAGCCCTGATATCAAAAGAAGCTTCAGCTCACTTAGCATTTAGCTAGGACCAAGTGAATCGCCATTGCGCACAAGTAATAGCATACCAGTGCTCCCATATGCACATATATCTCACTTTTTTCTATTTCTGAAAAATATTTAGCTTCGAAGTTCGGATAAACTTTGCACGTATTGCAAAAACGTTGCTTTGGTAGCAAAAGGTTCACGTCGGGCCGCGATTCCGACAAATTTACTTCCGTTGTGTTATATAAATTCATTACAAGAACCACTGGAGCAATACAATTTGGTAAACTATCGTACACGGTAGCTGTGACGTCTAGACTGGAAGGAGCTCCACATTGCCGCGAAACCTTCAAAACAGTATTTGTTGTTTTTAACAGCCGCCGGCATACAGGCTTATCACTCTGATTCTGAACCGCGTATCAGTTCCGTAATCTTTGTTTGTTAATGCTCGATGTCGCGAGTCACACCTTTATCAATTTTGTTGTAGCGCAAGATGCACCGAGATCTGTCTCGAAGGTTCCGGCCACTTGGGTGTCTTTCCACAGTGTTCCAGCCCGTGCTGGTAGCTGTTTGCGATGTTATCTAGATTGTTCTGTGCAGCCTTTAAATTGAGCGTTGCCGAGTGTGACGAGCATTCTTTGTTCGACGATCGACGAGCACGTTTGTTTCTATCGCCGCCGCCGAGTTGCTTAGTTCTTTTGCGGGCGCAAGTCAGCCCAAAAAAAAAGTTTTTTTAGTGCAATCATCGACCCCTTCATTTGTGTCGTCGACCTCGTCATTACTACGTGACATCTGGTGGAGGTGCTGCCTTTGATCCTTCAAGCGAAGACCCAAGCCGTGTTCCTGTCGCCCTGGAAGACCAGCCTACAGGTCACCGAGCCAGCCGCCGACTTCAAGGCCTACAACCCGAGCACGGTCTGCTGCTTGACCCCAGTCGATCTCTGAAGGCATCGACGCTGACAATGGCCCAGCCTACAGCACCGGTTATTTTCGTCCAACCCCGGGAGCCCCCCTGCTTCCATGGACTACCGGATGAAGATGCGGGAGATTGGATGAACCTTTTCGACCGTGTGGCAGATTTCAACGGCTGGAATGACGCCGCGAAACTTAGGCAAGTCTACTTTGTTCTTCAAGGACATGCCCGAGTTTGGTTCGAAAATCATGAGGCAACTATGAAGGATTGGGAGACTTTCAAGGATGCGTTTCTTACTGCCTTTTCAAGCATCGTCCGAAAGGAAAGAGCCCAGGCCCTCCTTCAGTCAAGACTGCAACTTCCTAACGAGTCTGTCCTGGCGTACGTTGAGGAGATGAAGCGCATCTTTCGCCGCGCCGACCCTAACATGACTGAAGGTGAGAGACTCAAACTTTTAATGCGAGGCGTCAAAGAATCGCTTTTTGGAAACCTTGTCCGAAATCCGCCAAAAACATTTTGCGGAATTTGAAACGGAAGCGTCTGCCATCGAGAAGACGTTGTACACCCGGATGCGCCACTACGAGCGGCCACTTCAGCCAGACTACTCAAGCCACTACCCCAGCGCATCTACAAGTGGAGAGAACCTTCGTGACCTCATCCGGGAGATCGTGCGAGAGGAGCTCCGCCGAATGCAGCCATCATCGCAACAACCCCAGGTGGCGACGCTCGCGGACGTCGTCCGTGAAGAAGTCCAGCAGGCGCTGGGCGTTCCTGAAGAGACGGCTGCAACTTTTCCAGCACAAGAGGCAACAGCGATGAACTACGCTGGTGCATTACGTCGCCCTCCGCCCCGACGTGATGACTTTCCGAGCCCTCGCCGCTACCGGCCTGTTCCTGAAAACCGCCCCTTGGCTCCCGCCCGCCAAGCCTACCAACGACCAACAAGCCCCAGGAAGTGCGACGCATGGAGGACAGCGAACAAACGGCCATTATGCTTCCACTGCGGTGAGGCAGGCCACATTCTGCGGCACTGCCCGTACCGACGAATCGGTCTCCGCGGATTTGCAGTCGACGCTCCACGACCACGCCCAGGTGAACGACCGCAAGAAATCGACAACTGTCTGCGTAGCGGTGAGATTGCGCCACCAAGCCGTCGATTCAGGTCTCCATCGCCGTACAGGGACCGCTTTGCGTCGCCAGGACGTAACTATGATGATAGTGTGCGCGGAAGGTCCCCAAGCCCCCGTAGGGGAAACTAAAGGCAGCAACCTTTGGAGGTGAGGTTGCTCAATGGCGAAAAGACGAAGATCCTCCGCCGCCGACGACCACTAACGACGACGCAACCATTTCATCGCCGCTTCACACGACGACATCGACGACAACACGACCAGAGTGCAAGCAGACACCGCCGCCCAGCGAAGTAACAACGGTATGCCCCGGCCATGACCTGAAGAAACGACGGAGCCGAGATCGGAAACTAAGGCCCACGTGCAATGCGCGGACGCGAACAAGTGACCTTGAAGTTGATATCGACGGTCGCAGAGTCACTGCCCTAGTAGACACCGGAGCTGACTATTCAGTCATTAGTGGACCGTTAGCCTCTCAGCTAAGAAAAGTTACCACCGCTTGGGATGGCCCGCTGATTCGCACAGCAGGTGGCAACCTGATTACTCCGTCGGGACGATGCACTGCAAGAATAACCGTCAATGGGCGTACTTACCCCACCAGCTTTGTGGTCTTGCAGCAGTGCTCCCGCGACGTGATTTTAGGCATGGACTTCCTAAATGAACATAGGGCTATCATCGACCTGCGATCCAAGCTCATCAAGCACTCTGCAGACAAAGCCATTCCTGCTACGACGACGTCGATGCAACACATCCCTCTAAACGTCCTCGACGAAGAATTGAACGTCCCGCCCCGATCAAGTATCGCAGTCTGCGTAGGTAGCGCCAACATCGAAACCGCTGAAGGCATCGTCGAAGGAAATATCTAATTGCTCTTAGAACGAGGTGTCGGCATCGCAAGAGGCATCACGAAATTCCGGAGAGGTCAAGCTCAGGTTCTGGTAACAAACTTCACCGAAAAATATCGGCATCTCAACAAGAGCACGACGATCGCCTTTCTCGAAGAATTAGCGGACCTCAAAGATGTATTCACCCTCCACGACCAAACGCTTGAAGACGCACCAGAACTATTCCGTCAGCCCACATTTGACATCAATCCGGCATTGACCCACAACAGGAAAGACCAGATTCTCAGTCTGCTTCGAAGCTACGGGGAGTGCTTCTCATCGTCATCGAAGGTACGACAAACAACACTGGCCAAGCATCGCATAATAACGGACGAACACGCCCGACCTCTGCGCCAGAGCCCTTATCGTGTATCGCCGCGAGAACGCCAGGCCATTCGCAATCAAGTTGAGGAAATGCTGCGTGATGACGTAATCCAGCCATCGAACAGCCCCTGGGCGGCACCAGTCGTTTTGGTCAAGAAGAAAGGCAGCACACTTCGCTTCTGCGTTGATTACCGCTGCTTGAATAGCATAACGAAGAAGGATGTCTACCCGCTTCCCCGCATCGACGACACTCTCGACCGGCTCTGCAATGCAAGGTACTTCTCATCGATGGACCTGAAGAGCGGATATTGGCAAATTGAGGTCGACGAAAGAGATCGCGAGAAGACCGCATTCATCACACCGGACGGCCTTTATGAATTTAAGGTGATGCCATTTGGCCTCTGCTCCGCACCAGCCACGTTTCAACGAGTAATGGACACAGTCCTGGCAGGCTTGAAATGGCAAATTTGTTTGGTATATTTGGACGACGTTGTTGTCTTCTCGTCAAACTTTGAAGACCACCTAAAACGACTACAGACAGTGCTGGAAGCCATCAAGTCATCGGGGCTAACGCTAAAAGCAGAGAAGTGTCACTTCGCCTACGAAGAACTCCGATTCCTAGGCCACATCATTAGCAAGGACGGTATTCGCCCAGACCCGGAGAAAACAGCTGCAATCGCACAATTCCCACCGCCTGCCGACAAGAAAGCTGTGCGCCGATTCCTTGGGCTGTGCGCTTATTATCGACGATTTGTCAGAAACTTTTCGCTGATCGCCGAACCCTTGAAGCAGCTTACAAAGGCTGACGTACCTTTTAAATGGGAAGCGCCGCAAGGAGAAGCCTTCGACGAATTTAAGCGCCGCCTGCAATGCCCTCCTGTACTTGGCCACTTTGATGAATACGCCGAGACCGAAATTCACACCGACGCGAGCAGTGTAGGCCTAGGAGCCATTCTCGTCCAGAAGACTGGCGGACAGGAAAAAGTAATCGCCTACGCTAGCAGGTCTCTCACAAAAGCTGAAGTCAATTACTCGACGACCGAGAAGGAGTGCCTTGCGATCATCTGGGCTACTTCTAAGTTTCGTCCATACCTATACGGCCGACCATTCAAGGTGGTAAGCTACCATCACGCGCTCTGCTGGCTGGCTAATTTGAAAGATCCTTCCGGCCGCCTTGCCAGATGGAGCCTACGACTTCAAGAATTTGACATGACTGTAGTCTATAAGTCGGGCAGGAAGCATTCCGACGCAGACTGCTTATCCCGCGCTCCCGTCGATTCTCCCCCGAAGGACGATGACGATGACGCCTTTTTGGGACCGGTAAGCGCCAGCAGTTTCGCAGAACAACAGCGATCAGACCCTGAGCTGAAAGCGCTAGCCGATTACTTGGAAGGAAAGACCGCTTCCCCTCCTGGTGTGTTCAGGCGACATTTATCATCCTTCACGTTAAGCAATGGCCTCCTCGTGAAGAAGAACTTTGCACCCAACAAGACTGCGCAGCTTCTCGTAGTGCCTAAAACCCTTCGGCAAGAAATTCTGCAGGCGTTGCACGATGAGCCCACAGCAGGCCACCTCGGATTTGCGCGCACGTTGCGTCGAATCCAGGAGAAGTATTACTGGCCGCGACTGCCTGCCGAAGTTTCCCACTACGTGAAGACGTGTCGTGAGTGCCAACGACGCAAGACGCCGCCGATCAGACCAGCGGGACTGCTAAACCCGATTCCACCCCCAATCCTACCCTTTCAACAAATTGGGATGGATCTCCTCGGCCCCTTTCCATCTTCGTCTATGGGTAACAAGTGGATCATCGTGGCCACTGACTACCTTACCCGTTACGCCGAAGCAAGAGCACTACCAAATGGTACCGCGGCAGAAGTCGCCAAATTTTTTGTCGAACAAATTCTCTTGCGACACGGCGCACACAGTCACACAAGCCATCGACGAACAACTGCGTACCATCCCCAGACCAATGGCCTTACGGAGCGCCTGAACAAAACGATCGCGGACATGGTCGCTATGTACGTCGACGCTGAACACAAGACCTGGGACGCCATCTTGCCGTACGTGATCTTCGCGTATAACACGGCAGTCCAGGAGACTACTAGAGCGACCCCATTTAAGCTTGTGTACGGCAGGGAGCCCACGACGGCGCTCGACGCAATGCTGCCGCACGTAACCAACGAGGACAACCTTGACGTCGTCGCCTACCTGCAGCGTGCAGAGGAAGCTCGACGACTCGCACGGCTGCGTATTAAAGACCAACAGCGCACCCACAGCCGACGATACAATTTACGACGACGCCACGCAGAGTACAATACAGGAGACCAAGTGTGGGTTTGGACACCAATTCGCCGTCGCGGAATAAGTGAAAAGTTGTTGCGTCGATACTTTGGACCATACAAAATCCTTCGCCGCGTCGGACCACTGGACTATGAAGTTATTCCCGACGGAACGTCAGCATCACAACGGCGACGCGCACGCCCAGAAATTGTACATGTTGTGCGACTGAAGCCATATTACGCGCGTTAAAGAATCTGTGGTGTTTAAACTTTGCAGTGTTTAAGTTTCTCTGTTCTGGAACATCGAGACGATGTTTTTTAAGGGGGGAGTAATGCCGCGAAACCTTCAAAACAGTATTTGTTGTTTTTTAACAGCCGCCGGCATACAGGCTTATCACTCTGATTCTGGACCGCGTATCAGTTCCGTAATCTTTGTTTGTTAATGCTCGATGTCGCGAGTCACACCTTTATCAATTTTGTTGCAGCGCAAGATGCACCGAGATCTGTCTCGAAGGTTCCGGCCACTTGGGTGTCTTTCCACAATGTTCCAGCCCGTGCTGGTAGCTGTTTGCGATGTTATCTAGATTGTTCTGTGCAGCCTTTAAATTGAGCGTTGCCGAGTGTGACGAGCATTCTTTGTTCGACGATCGACGAGCACGTTTGTTTCTATCGCCGCCGCCGAGTTGCTTAGTTCTTTTGCGGGCGCAAGTCAGCCCAAATAAACAGTTTCTTTAGTGCAATCATCGACCCCTTCATTTGTGTCGTCGACCTCGTCATCACTACGTGACAATATTTTGTTCAGCGCTGTTTCTGACAAACATCCTTGTCGACTCCTTTACTGATATCAATTAAGGTATACAGTACAATTTGTGCAGCCCTGGTAAATCGATTTCCTTGATTAATATTCGTTTTGATCCTGCATATATGCCTCGGGATCATAAATATCTATCGCTATTTCATGTCCAGCTGATTCCGTTTATTCTGCACAATTCAGAACATGTTTTCCTGCTGATTACATTTTTATCTGTGCAATCCATAATGTGACTGCAATACTCAAAATACACTGCAGCTCGGTATCATGTCCTGTTTCTGACTGCTAGAATGTCAGGACTATGCTTACAGCACAGTCAATCTGCCTCAATTTATAAATGTATCAATGTTGCGTACACTAATGGCGGTACTGTCGACAAATTTATATTGGAAATATAGAACCGTGTGGAATACCAACCAACTTACATGTTAAAGAAGCATTTTAGTAGGAATTTTTCAATAACCACATGAACCAAAACTTGCTATTTGAATGGCCCTAAATTATGCATGGTAACAGGACAAGTCTAAATTGCCAAGACAAGACCTTCTTTGCCGGGTATGACGTTAGATGATGGGTTCATATCAGATTTCACCGATGTCCCGGTGGTTATAGTTGCTGCTCGCAGTTGTTTTGCGTCTTGGTATATCCGAAATACTATTTATTGCTGTAGATTGAAATGTGTGCGGTAAGTTGATTTGAAAGCTCAGAGAAGTACTCATTCATTACTTTTGTTTTACAATGCCTTTCCAGGCGAGCATCCAGCCATGACGCCTACGCACCGAGGTCAGAACTCAATGTGCAATTCTGAATTAGCGTAAATAGTCTGGTTGAATAAAAATTTATACGAAAAGTGGACAAAGCTGATCAGCCGAAGTGCAATGTTCAATTTTGAGAGAGGTGTATGTTGCTCGTAAAATGAGAAGTGTGCTAGAGGACGCGATGAGTACGTATAGTGTTATGCGAATATCTGACACCGTATATGGCCTCCTAGAAAGTTGCGCTTATATCGTCTACAATCAATATTTGCATAATTACTTCAGACACTAAATCATTTAGATATTGAGCCAATATCGCACCGTCGCCATCAAGAGTATTAGGAAAAGCATGCATCTAATGACGAAAACAGCTATTTATTAAGACCGCGTTACTTTCTGTAGCTTCAGTTCCAAGGACTGGCACTGTGCAAAGCATTGTAGATTGCCTTTGTAATTGTTTCAGAGACATCAGAAAATGCGCAACCTATACGAAGACTGGTTTACATTCGCTTTATAGAATCCGACCTGGACAGTAATTTAACTACCATTCAAGGTGAAAGATTATTGAAAATGTACAATGGTTGTCAACAGTGCGGCGTTTTGAAAAACGTAATATAATCAGGTGCAGATGACATTACTGGAGCGTGGTGTCCCAACAAACAGCTGATTATGTACGTTTTGTACATTTCGAAATTCACTTTCAATATGGTTATTTCCACGACGCGTTGTTCCCAAAAATCTGCGCGATAATCTATTCGCTTTGGGAGCGCGTATCCGTAAATATATTTTCATTTCATTTCATTTATTGAAGCCTTCAAGGCCCGACGGCATTACATAAGGCGGGGCAATAACTAACATTGTACAACAGCAATGGCTTCTGCTTGGGGGGCAGGTTGTGGGGGAGGAGCAGCTTTAGTTTCAAGGGCTTCAATTTTGGTAAGTAGCATCTAGTTTTGGACCCGGAAAGAAGCTACCAGGTTATGAAGCTCGGCGTCGGCCGCCGAGCGAGCGTGAGGAGAAGGGGGGTGGGAAAAGGAGGCAACCCTACCCGAGCCGCTCACCTGTTTTCCTTTTTTTGACCGCATTTGCCCAGGCACCGCTTTCGCCTTGCTTGAGTTGGGAGTGGGCTTGCTTCCCCGAACCGCCGTGTGGGGGCGGTGGTGGCGCTTGGTCGCCTGTCGCTGTCACGCCCGCTTGAAGGCGCTTGCTTCTTGGAATTGGTGGCGTCACCACCGGTGACGTGATCTTGTTGACGTGGCTTCTTGCCCGTTGCGCCAGTTTTGCCACCCTTTTGGGCAGTCGTATTGGCGTCAAGGCGGTACTTGGCGGTACAGTCTCTGGAGTTAGTGGCATGGCCGCCACCACAAACAGCACATTTCAGCTTACACTCATGAGGGGCCCGCACTCCCTCGACGAAAGCAGCCTGTAGTCCACACAAGACACACTTACCTTGCGATGGATTTGGGCATGTGTCTGCCCTGTGGCTCACAGTGCCACACACACCGCAGGCTGGGATATTGCGGAGGTAGGGCTGCACTTGGACAATTTCTGAGTTGTAGGTCACCGTCCTTGGCTTCACTTTTCCGGCAAAAGTAAGACGAGCCTTATTGGAAGTTCCAAATTTGCGAATTTCCAAGATAGTGCCATTCCTCCACTGGACACCATCTTTCAGGGTTTCCGCTGTTTCGTGATTTGCCACCGTGATGACGCCGTAGCAAATTTCTTCGCCATTTTGCTTGAGATGGCCTCGCAGTGGCACATCTCCCTGAGCTGATTTGATCGCGAAATCACCAAGCAGACGGTCCGCCACATATTCGTTTTTGGTGCTCGCAATGAGTAGATTTTGCTCGCGGGAAACAACGAAGCTGAGTTCGGACGCCATTTGCACGCCGAGATAGGCACGCAAGGCTAAGCC
Organism: Amblyomma maculatum; assembly: GCF_055883805.1. Lineage (NCBI taxonomy): Eukaryota > Metazoa > Arthropoda > Arachnida > Ixodida > Ixodidae > Amblyomma > Amblyomma maculatum. The sequence continues at coordinate 113,495,737 of NC_139352.1, read as the reverse complement.
CAGCTCACCACATTGGAAGACAGTCCCGTTGGCCACAGCGGTTCGGGGCTTGATGATCACGACGAAATCGTCGGGGCAGAATTTGTGGAGAGGTCTGGGCCTCCACGATGACTTGGGTTGGCGATCCTTGGCCGTGTGCGAGACGCGGTCGTGCTGAGGTTGGGTCGACTTACCTGATGTCAACCTGGCGTCTCCCGTCATCTTGGCTTTCTGGCGCTGAGAGCGGCTCTCAACGAGACGGAGGAGATTTGAGTCCCGGAGCTGGTCCGATGGTGCTGAATTGGGTTCCCCGGCTTGAGGAACCGTCGACCAGGTCATGGCGTCCGGGTCGTAGGCGCGTTGAGCCAGGGCGTTCGCCATGTTGATGCGGAGAGTGTCTTCCTCGCCGCCGGACATCGGCGCAGCCGTTAGGCTTAGCGGCGTCGCCACCGAGCGCGAGTGAAAGTCCGCTCTAAAGTGGTGAAACATTTGCCCACCGGGATTGAAGTGGTGTCCCTGTGTGCCGGGCAACTTGCTGCGTCCGATGGATGCCAATTTTGCGGTCTTTGACGAATTGGTCCGTGGCTCTAGCCAAAAACTGACGGAGCCGAGGTGCCACGCGTGCATACGTGCGCGACGCAAGGTAGCGTTCCCCAACGTGAGGAGCGCGCGAAGATACGCTCGAAATGTTGGCATGATTGGAGTTTGCCTCCAGCTGGGTCGAGTAAATGTCGAACGAGGTTCTACGTGTTACGAGCGTTTAGTCTTGTTCATCTGGTCACAGATGCTGTGCCAGCTCTGTCGAGTGAATTTTATTGCACAGTTCTCGATATTCGTATGTGCGCGCGCCAGTCTACGTCGGATATCGCGATCGCATTTCCGAGTGGCAAGTAGAGCTTCGTGCGACTTCTTGCGCTCCCACAGATGGGCGTAGTAGCGAACGCAGTGTGGGACACTGTCCTCTAACTCGACAGTTTGTGCGGCGTCGGCCACTTGTTTGAAAATTTCGGTTGTCCACGCCTTGATGTCAGTAATAGCGGGAGGTTTGTCCTGCTGTTTCCTGTGCGTCCGGAAGGAGTCCCAGTCAATCACCTGAGCCGGCCGCGTACATTGCCTGGTGGGATCGTGTATCACGATTTTGAGTATGAAGTGATCACCCCCAGGGTTTTCGTGAGTGTAAAACCAAGTCGCTTTAACTCCGGAGGTCGTGAAGGCACGATCCGGCGTTGTATCACGGTGTAGGCCCGTGCCGTGTCTAGTGGAGTAGGACATGACCGTGATAAGGGTCAGCTGGTGCGTATGCTATTATTTCAAAGGCGTCCACCTTTAGCAGAGTCATAGCGGTAGCCCCAAGCGCGGTGATGCGCGTTAAAGTCACCGAGAATGAGGAGGGGTTGCCCCTGCACCAGCTGCTGGGCTTTGAGGAAAAGCGGACCGCAAATATCCTAGACATTAATTAGAAACAGACTAGTGCAACGTTTATGCGAGGGTCGAGGTAATATTTCTAAAAATACGTATTCGAGGAAAGTTGGTGCTAAATTGTGTTGGAGGACAGTGAGATTACGTTTGACGAGAGTAGCTATTCGAGGTTTAACTTGTTCCGATAGGTATGTATTGTAACTAGCAAGGTTTGCGTTCTTGTCGCATTCACGGACAGCTATTAGATTGGGCGATCACTCGCGGCGAGGGACTGCTGGAGGACCGGACGCTTACCCGCGAAACCACGACAGTTCCACTGCCAACCATGGTGGTGTTACCCAAGCTGCTCGCCATGACTAGACTGGGAGAGTTGCGGGGTTTGAACGAGTCTCGGCGCAGGGGCCGCGGGTACCACGGTAGCGAGGAGTTTATTCTGTGCGTCTATAGTTTCTTCAGCATCTCAAATTGCTGCGCTACTTGTGAGCCGATTGTGTTGGGTGAGCGTCCGATGTGTGCTTCTAAAGCCTATAGTCGCTGCAAGGAATCCTGAAGATTTCCTTGCAGCGACTATCGCCCGTGAGATGTTCTTTGCAATACAGGCGGCAGATTGGTTTGCACGTGTCGTCGTTGGTAGGAATGGATAGTCCACACCCTCTGCAGTTGGCAGTTGGGCTTGCTCATCGTCTCGATGACCGAGCCCACCACACTGATAGCGCACCTCGTACTTCTTTAATATGTTGCATCTTTGGCGACTATTGCCCAAATAGACCCAGGTAGGTAATTGGCGCTGAGCGAATGTGATGAGTACTGCGGTGGTGTTCCCTAGCCGTCGAAAGTCCACAATGGGTGGGTTACGGTTGTCTTGTAACTCTGCTTGAATTGTATTTCAATCCAGTCGAATGTCGACGCCGCGAATCGCACCACGGCTCGAACCATCTTCTGGAAGCGCAGTAGACGGATATCTCATACGCCTTGTTGTCAACGGTGATCTCTGGGTTTCATCACCCGTTCAGCTCTTTCGACGACTGGGGTGCAGTACGTAAAAGTATTCTGAATCAGGTTAGCTTGTATTAGGTCTTCGTGACGAACAGCGTCCCTGGTGAAGCTAGCAGCCGTGCAAATCGCTTCCAGTAGTTGGCAGATTGTAAACTTGGAGAGTAGCAGTCCTTACCCGTCGGCGTACAGTTAGCTTGAGAGAGTTGCTGGGTGAGCGAGGCTTGCTCAATGCTACTTATTTTTTGGCTCGTAAGCGTCCTCGCTGCCGAGGCGTTAGTTCAGCTGCCATCTTCGCACGAAGGCAATTGTTGATTTGGGACGCTTGGTTCGGTCCCGCTTTGTCTCCAGGGAAATCTGGCATGGCACGCCATGATGTTGTTTCCGCTTCCAGGAGCTTGTTAACTTTAGTCAACCAGTCTCTGGCTGCTCATTCTTTTCGAGAAATCGGGATGCCTTCTACGGTGACCCTCAGGGCGAACAACGGCGCTGGCACGGTCCACTGCGCAGCCCAGCTGGCAAACGCTGCTGCGACGCAGGTGGCGAACGCTATGGCGACCCAGAGCTCCGTATTCTTCAGCGCGCCGCATTTGGCCTAGCGAGGCATCAGGCTTGGTCGCGGGGAAAAGTGGACCTAAAATGGTCAAAACTCACCTCAGAAAAGGCACCTCAGAAAAGGCCAACTGGCCGACTCACCGACTCATTGCAAGGGACTCCGAGAACACATTCCACAGACCGCTCAACAAGAGAGCTATGTGACACGTTATCGAACGCGGCGTCAAAAATGAAACGTGAAGACTATAACAAGCCAGGCTTTACCTCACGGCTATCGCTTAAAAACAAGCCTTCAGATTGAACTATTATTTGGTTTTGTAACGTTTGCACAGAACAAGTGCGACAGACGTAGCATTTTTATTTTCTGTGAATAATCATATTATACTGTTTCGCTGATTCTTTCCAATATAAAATAGTAATTTTGAAAAATAGGGGGTTAAGCTTGCCACAAAGCGGAAACAATCTTTGGGGTGCAGTGATATCCTATGTAACATGACATTTTTATACCGTTGTTTTTTGAAAATTTATAATTGTTTCACAATAGAATTGTTTCACAATAAGTTGTTTCACATTGTGTGGATACCTTACCCATTGCTTAGTAAAGGGAGGAAGTTGGAAGTGAGTTTCGACGAGAGAATGGGGAGCTGCAGTGAAGGGCTATGCATTAATTTCGACCTCTGGGAAGGAGGGGAAACATTATTGACCTCATTGTTATTTTACTTCAGTTTTTAGGGCTTCTTCAGAAGTGTCTCCTTGCAGTATTTCCATTAGTATTCTCCATCATTCTCGTCCACATCCTGGTCTTACCAGGAGGTGCACCAGACGTAGCTGGTCTCAGCGGCCGCTTGACCGTAGTCTTCCATTGCTCCGCACTCACGTTTCGTATTTTGCGGATCACGTCTATGATTTGACAGGCCCATTTGAGGCGATATAGTGTGTGTTTAGAAGTCAGCCATTGCGGTTGAGGCAAGCGGACACGCGTCACTTTGGTTCAGCAAATTTTACTGATTCCACACAAGCAAAACTAAGACTAGAACGCGTTTCACAGGGCTTGCAAAAAACCTGAAAGCGGCATCCAATCCCTGAGAGGTGGCAGCGGCATGCTAAAAGAACCGCTACACATGAACAAAAACTGTAAGGCGAACAACAACGCCCGAAGTAGACGGGCATCTTCTCTGGCTATGGGAGGGCGTTCCTGCGAAACGAACGAATGCGTTTCACCTGGGCTCCGTGCTTTTTTCTTTGAACTGCCGAATTTGTTGAGCCGCACCTTAATGAAAGTGCATCTACCGGCAACATGAAGTTGAGTGGACCAACGAGAACCCAAATTCCGAGGTAAGAACCCACTTTTTCCGAATTTAACGGACTTTTGTTTGCCGAGAGGAGCGCCCGCCGCTGGGGCGAACGTCGACTCCGGCTTTGGCCGGAGGAGCGGGTGGCTCAGCCCGAGCCTCCGTGAAGATTCCGTAAAGATGGCAGCAAACATCGAACCATCGGTGATTACGCAAGTGAGCATTGACCTTATAATTACCGCTATGCGAGTAGAGGTGGACGGCATCGAAATTCTACCGGACCAGTGCACAAGATCGCAAGGCTGGAAAACGGCCGGTGAGAGGGTCAGACACAGGCAAAACGGTATGCGCAAGCTAGGCCTCAATCCTGTACTTCAAGTGAGCCAAGATGGCGCCAAGGCAATGGCTGATGTCAACAGCCGGAGCAACAACCTCGGCGGAGACGTCACTGGCAGAGATACACGTCACTCAAGGGCGAAACGTATAAACAAGGGCAAATTGTTGAAGGGCGGGCGCATGCCGGACAAAAAGATGATATTATAAACACGAGGCTAGCTCCATGTGAGTGAAGGGACCCGTGTTGAACTAAGTCGAGCAACTGTGGCAGCGGCACAGATCCCTGCCAATAAAGCAAGTGAGGACGTGTACCCCAACCTCCAGCAGAATATTGTTGTGGTGAGCACCTCCTAGAGAGAGCAGGCAGACCTAGACACTGCAGTAGGAAGGATCGACATACGCGGCACGGGACACGAAGTACCTACCCTCCTACCACACGGTGAAGGGCGTCATTAGAGCCACCCCGCTCGAGGATACAGCCCAGGATATTCAGGACAATGTTGTGCACAAGTATAACCCAACCGCCCTACAGGCAAACCGGATCGGTAAGACCCGATCAGTCGTTATTGCTTTCGATGGCATAAAGTACCCAAATATGTCAGATACGGACACCTGCCCAGGGAGTGCACGTTGCATAAAAAACAAATCGGCATATGCTATGCGCGCAGAAAAGTGGGCCACACAATAGATGTTTGCCCGGACCCTTCGAACACGATTGCCGAGGGTGCGGAATCTCCAACCCCCTCGAAGATCACGATTGTGTCCCGAAGTGTGGCCTCTGCCGAAGCAAGCGCCTGACCACGGACAAGGCCTGAAAAACCCGCTTCGGGACACCATACGTCGTCTGCCGGCGGCGCCAGGAATAGCGCCGGTAGAAGGCGCCGGGAGAAGCAACCGAGACAAGAGAGGTCCTGCGGGTGGACCCGGTCGTAGCGCCTCCAAGCAACGCGGCCGCTCACACATGCCGTGCCGCAACAGCAACAGCAGTGGCTGTCAACAACAGTCGTCAGAGTCAACCGGATACCAAGGGATTGCCGAGAAAACGGTGGGCCGGAGCTACAGGTCTCCCATCCCTCAAACCAGCGAAATCGAATTCCCAACCCTCACCCCCTCCCTACCCCATAACTCACAAGCGATTCCGCTAAAGGACAGTAGCGAAGTAATACAGCTTAATCAGATCAAAGAGCGCCAAAAACGCTCAGATTAAGTCGAAGTACGCCCAAATACAAGTACTTATGACTAAGATCAAAACGCTGGCGAGTAACGGTAGCTTGGCAAATTCAGGACCCCAAGACAATAACACGGCGGCAAACAATGCCGCAGGCTTGCGGAGGGTGCCTCGGAGGGATCCCACTTCGCCCCGCCAAGGGGGACGGCGGGAGACGCTGATGCCACACAACGTGCAGCAAATAATCTAGAGGTGATGGCGCCGAAGAGAGCCCCTGACCAGAGAGAAAGCGGCGACCGCAGAGACCGCGACCACGGCAACGAACAGATCCCACAAGAAAGAGACCTGATGGCTTTTTGGCCGCAATTTCCCAAATTAACGAAAGGCTAGGCAAAATAGAGGACCGACTCAAAGCTGTTACGAGTCAGCCTCAGACGCCATCGGTGAAGCACAAACGGCAAGAGCTAAATGTAGCCTCAACATAGGCGAGGAACCGCTTTGTGTCCCTGATAAAGGAGCGGGCCGAAAAAAATAGAAAACCCGATCGCGAAATGGCGCAATCGACTTGAGACGTCCGGAAAGGATGATGCAGAAGCGAAGTAAGAAGCACAAGAAGATCAGGAGGGGGGGGGGGGGGCACTAGCGTAATTTACCAATGGAACTACCGTGGGATTTGCAACAAAGAAGCGGAACTAATGTTACGCATTGACGGGCAAGATAACAAGCCAGATGTAGTTGCTCTACAGGAGACAAACGGGAAGCCAAGACTTCCGGGGTACGTCACTTACGCAGATCCCACAGAAAACGGAACGGCGGTGCTCGTTCGCAGCAACGTGGCGGCAACTCAACATGTTATGGCGCACGGCGGGTGCGAGCACACGCTGGTCGAAATTCATGCAAGCGGCCAATTTATTTGAAATGAGCGCGTCCTGCCGGCTGTCACAACTGCAGTACGAATTTGACTGCATCGTGAACCAGGCGCAAGATTATCGGAGACCAGGCCGCTCCTGACTCTCGGCGACTTTAACGCCCGTCACACAACGTGGGGCAATATGTTCCATTCCAAGCGAGGAAAAGCATTGGCCAAAGCAATGGAGGATCACGATATGGCCTTCCTGAACGAGCCGGACGTAGCTACCAGAAGAGACAACAGTGCTGCGAGGGACACCACGACAGACCTGTCGTGGTTATCGGCCACGCTAGACATCTCCTGGAGAAGCGAAGAAGTGGACCTGGGGTCTGACCACAGGAAAATCGGCATCACTAATCGAGGTTGCCGTATCCGGATGTGTTGGAGAAAGCGCGGATCACGGATTGGGACAAGATGAGAAAGTTCATCACGGAACAAGAGGTGTCCGAGGAAGAATCAGGACAAGATGAAACCCAACAGACCTACACTGAATAGGCGAGGATCCAGAAGAAGGTCCTCCAAAAATTTACCCAAAGAATCGCAGACACCATACGTGGACGCCAGACTGACCTACAAGTGGGCGGCCCGACACTCGTTAACGCGGCGATGGAAACGTCAGAGGCACAACAGAAACATGGCCAAGCGCATAGCAGCCTTGAACAAACAGATCGCCCAGCATGCTGTCAAACCATATAGGGAGAATTGGCTGAATGCCTGCGACGGCCTGCAGGGCACGCTCTCGACAAGGAAGATGTGGGGTCCCTTGAGTCTCTGATCGACCCGTGGGGTCTCTGATCGACCCGTTGAGCAGCAAAACTGCGACAAATCGCAGCCATACTAAAGTACTGAACATGCACAAGGGAGACTGCCGCAGGCTTCCGGAAGACTTGAAGGCGAAGTACCTGAAGACAGAGAAGGAGCAGTAGCCAGTGCTCGAGAAGAACAAAGTACCCGACAAAGACGAGCTGGACCGGCCGTTTTCTGTGACGGAACTGGACAGCAATAATTGAAAGTAACAAGAAAAGCGCACCCTGCAGGGATGCCATAGCATACAAACTACTCGGTAACATTAGCGGTAAAGCGGCCCGCGGCCTCCTAGGCTACATCCAGGAAGCCTTGGAGAGTTCGCGGTTTCAAAGGCTGACAAGGCCCTCACGAGTGACAACATGCGGCCATCTCCCTCACGTCCGGCGCGGGGAAGGTGATGGAGCGCATGGTCCTGCGCCGGCTGCAGAAGCACCTCGAAGAAATGAATCAGATGCCCAAGACGATGTACGGCTTCAGGCAACATCTCAGCACCCAAGCCGTAATGATCCAACTTTACGAACTGATCGTCAAGCCGGCAACAATGCACGCGCCGCGCGGGATACTCGCCCTCGACCTGAAGGCAGCTTTTGACAACGTGTCCAACACAAGCGTGTTGCAAAATCTGAATATGATCAAGTGTGGCCGAAAGACATTCGGCTACATCAAATGTTTTCTGTCAAGCCGAACAGCGACCATCAGGATACGGGAGGAAAAGTCGGACCCTATCGAGCTCGGTAATGGGGGCACACCACACGGATCGGTCTTGTCGCCCCTGCTCCTCAATCTGGCCCTCCTGCCCCTGCCAAATCTACTCAAGCAAATCGAAGGCGTGGACCACGCATTCTACTCCGATTATAATACTTCGTGGACGGCTCGACTCGGGTTTAATGCCTGGATGGGAGACGCCTTGCAGAAGGCAGCAACGACCATGCACGAAAACCCAAAGCCGTGCGGACTGAGCTGCGCTTCCCAGAAATCATAGCTGCTTATGATCCAACCGGGAAAAACCAACAGCTGCCGCCGAACGTGATCGTCACCATCGACGGAACGACCATCAAGTTAAACAGAAGATTAGGATCCTCGGCCTACTTCTTCAGGCCGACGGGAAGGAACATGCCACCGTCACAAAGATATAGACTACAAACGAACAGATACTCAGTATGATTACAAGGGTATCTAACAGAAACCGAGGCCTCAAAGGGGACGATGCCTAGCGCCTAAAACGCGCGTTCGTCGTGTCGCGGGTTACCTACTCCGCCCCCTATCTCCAGCTGACGAAGGAGAATAGGGACGCAAACAAAATGGTTCGTAATGCAACGAAGCAAGCACTGGACATGCCTATATACTCGTCCACGTAAAGACTGCTAGACATGGGCGCAAACCTCTCTAATCAAAGAATCCGGCTTAGTCACACGGAACACGGGCGAGCCGCCCTACGCAAGATAGGATGGCAGATTGAGCCGGTACCCATCAAGGACGCCCTTCTGGAAGACTGAAAGACAACCATTCAGACCAAGGCCCCTCCCCAGAACATGACGCGGGCAAGTACGACGAGAAGCACACCGCACGGGCCAAAGCCGTAGCCCGGAAGCTGGAGGAGAATCCCAGGGCCTCTACGCAGACGCCTCGCTCCGAAAACACAGTGACCGTGTAGCGGTAGTGGTTCCGTCAAAGCCAGGCTGATCGTCAGCGCGTCCATATAGACAACAGACCCCGCAGTTGCCGAGGAAGAAGCCGTGGCCCTCGCACTCGCAAAGCCGAGCATGGACACAGTGGTCAAAAGACTCAAAGACAGCCTACAGAAGCTTCAGCAGGAGGGTAATCTCCTCCGCGGTCCGAGTCATTCTATCCTAGTGCCAACCTCCAGAAAGAGCATAGAGTTCGTGTGGGTGACGTTCTAAGGGACTCTACCAAAACTTCATACTGTCGCATACTTTCGCAATCCGATCACCTTAAAAGAAGTTTGTAGGTTTGGAGGTCTGTGCTGATACGTCCGCCGGTTCATTCGCAACTTCGACAGTATCATCGCCCCTTTAATGTAGCTTCTCGCCGGCAGGCCAAACCTCTCTTGATCAACACCCTGTGATGCTGCGTTCAATACATTACGTCGCCTACTCGTCTCTTCCTTTTACTCCACCGTGTTGACCCTGCATGTTTGACCGAAATACACAAAGATGCTTCGATATTTTACCGGCGCTGCGACAGGGGCGAGGAACAAGAAGAGGCAAGACAAGCGCTCGGACTAACAACTTTAGGCTTAATGAAACATACAAGGAAATATATTCTCACATGACAACCAGAAGCGCATGCGCTATTCCTTCACACCAAAAAAACAAAACATACAGCTATGGATCCAAATATGACAGTTCACAATCATTGATAATTACTGATGGTGTGCTAACGCACGTGTCACTATCTTTATGGATGGATAGGCTTCACCGAGTTCTCAGTGACAGTGACTAATTTTTGTGTAGAGATCTGGAAAACATTTTTATCTGCCCATGTAGTTAGTCTATTTATGGATAACTGTACTTGCCGCTCACATGTTATGTTAGTGGACATGCATGCAATATGGAGATCGTCAACATAAAGTGTGTACATTATGAATGTGTGGATTTCTCTGGTGATTGAATTATTTTTCACAATAAACAGAGTAGTATTTAAAATACACCCTTGGGAATTCCGTTTTCTTGAGTAAAGCTCCTGGACAGGGCTGATTACAGACGTACCTTAAATGAATGGTTCGGTAGAATGTATTTCAGGCAGTTTAACATCCTGCCACGGATACCTATATCTAAGTCACGCAGAATGCCGAACCTCCAGGCTGTTTCATAGGCCGTCTCTATGTCGAAGAAAACAGCTAGACAATGTTGCCTGTGGATAAATGCCTCTCGGACATTTTCAGGCCTAAAAAGATGGCCTGTCGTGGAGTATGCTTTTTTAAAAACACCCTGATGGATGTCTCTAAGTTTGCGTGATTATAAAATAAAGGTCAATCTAATGTTTAAAACGCTTTAAAAGATTTATATGTGTGTCCTGGTGTTCTTAGGTGGCGCCTGGTAGAAATGGACACTGAAGTCGGCTCGGGTGCTATGTGCTGAACGTCTGCTGGTACATTTTTGTACTGTCGTTTTAGTCAACGTTACTAGAACAAACTCAGTTTCACAGCTCCCCATACCACCCAGCGCAGGAGAGTGTCCCAAGGGCGGTCGCGAGAACTAGCGACGCTGCAGTCAACTCTTGCTTAAGGCTCCTCCATTTTTTAAAGGTAGCGACAGGTATGGATACAGCCGCCCCTCCCTCCGATAGGCCGGTTGGCTGCACGTGACCTCTTCGCCGCCAAGCTCCGCCCAAAGGGTCCAGCGGTGCTCGCTGAAATCCACGGCGATCTGCGTTTGCCAGCCGGATATTGGCCGATTAGTTAAGCAAAAAGTACTTCGCATGCCTCTATTGCATTTTTAGGAGTGTATGTGCAGTACTTAGTGCTTAAGCGGACTCAAGAGTTACGTCTCTGAACTTAAATTTTGAAGCACGCGCGTGACATGCGGCTGCGCCGAGCTGCCGTGCTTTCGTCTGCCGGAACCGTGCGGAAGACGCGAAAGTCATTTTCCATTCCTCGCGGTGACGATAATAGTAACATAAGGAATCTATGACCTCATGAGATCGGGCGTAAGATTTTTATGGCCACGGAAAACACCCGACTATGCGAAGTGATTTCTGTCTGCTTAAAAAGCCGTTCGCTTGCCCGGGATGGCCTTTGTTTGGGCATATGCTATTTCATGAGCAAAATATCAAGAACGCTATGACTATTTCACTGTTACTTGTACTGTGGATGTCTAGTAAAAAGTCACTGCCGTGTCGCGCCCCCTTACTTTACCCGAACAGATCAGGACTGCAATACAACGCTTGGAATCAATGGTGTCAAAATGTTCAGAATGAAAATGCAATGCTTGATAATGCTTGTTACGAAAATTTAGGCCGTGCATTGATCAGTTGATTGATATAAATGAAAAATGAAACATTGCAAAAATAGGAGGGTGCAAATGTGTCAAAACGATCGAAATAAAAACTCAATATTTGCCTATGCTACATATCGGCGTATAAAAATTAAAAAACAAAAACAAAGATTTGTACCATAAAAAGTGTAAAATCAACCGTGTGTGTGTGTGAAACGCTATTGAGCTTTTGTTTTAACGGAGGAGTTTCGCGGCGTTGCATCGAAGTTCCGCTGAACGCGCACAGGGACTCGTCAAGTTCAAGTTTCAAGAAGCGGTATCCAAGCTTACTGGTCACATTATTACCCGGCAGGCTAAGGAAAACAATATAAAGCAAATTAAGAATATAAAAGTGAGAAAATGTTATCCGTTAGCTTTGTATCGCATCATACCCGATTTTGTTTACTTGTTGGAAATTATACACTCTTTGGTAATGTACAGCTGCAGAGAAACTGACTTTTTCTGCAAAATAAATCTATTGGAATACTGTGTAAACAAAATAAACTCGAGCCAAAAAAATGTTTAAAACTGAGTATGCCCAAGCGGTTACAAACGCAATGACGCCCATATTACATTAGAGCTATGTGCGCAACGACGTTCCCAAAAGTTTCAGAAAACTCGCAGTCTACTTATTTTTTAGTAAGGAAGCGAGCCCAATAAGTTTACTAAAATATCGTTTCTACTTCAAGTTCGCCACTAACTCAAATCACAATAATGAACAGTTTTCTAGCCGCTGTACTGATGCGAATGGATCAGCAGAATGGGCTGGCTCGTTTAACGCCCGCGTTTTTTGTATTTTTGGGGGCGTTTATGCTGCACACGCATATTTAAGTTATTATTCCTGTCTTTCGAAGCTTCTTGACCAGGATAGGACACAAATCTGTTGAATTAACCGGTTTATGTGTGCACCGAGCGTGGCTTCATAATCACGCGGTATGCACGAAAGAGTGCGGCGAGTCGTCTGCTAGCACTGTCCCCTGGACCCCTCGAGAGGGCGCTCGAGTAGTTGTCGCTACCATTAAAAAATAGAGGAGCCTTACTCTTGCTCTCTGGATCCTTGCCAGGCGCGTCGTCTGCTACACGCGGCGCGAAAGCATGGAGCGGCCAGCACAAACGCAGCTTTTGCGTGCTGTCGTTGCACTGTACAAGGCTGCAGTATAACTATAAATACATTACGACAGCTTTGGCTTCGAAGCGACGTATTACCTTGGAGAACGCGTTTATGTTATGCGAAATTCATTTGGTAATGCTGTGAAACAAGCGTGAGCGCCGTCGGCTTGCTCACAAGCACTGATCCTTGCGTTACTCCCTGGCCTGTGTTTTGTAGTATGTTCTTTCAGAGAATAGATCCTGTCATGCAACCAAATTAGTCACCTTTTCAGTGCATAGGAGCACTCTAACCTAAGAAGGTAACGCAGTGGGTGTCACGTTCATATTGCGCTGCGCACATTGCCGCAATTACACGCAGAAATTTGCTAGTCTGGGGAGCCTGTTCATGCAGTGCATGAAGTCTGGCTACTCGCGTCAAACGATATAGGGAACACAGATTACGCATAAACGGCCTCTGCCGTTGCCTAATCAAAAGCGCTTTTCTTAACGTTTCACTTTCGAAGTATGACGTGAAACATAGCTCCGCATTCGGCACTCTCGCACTTCTATATACAGCGATGTAAAAACAAAAATTATTCCTTTGTCGTCTGAAACGACGTCACAGGCGAATGGTTATTTAATGAGTTCCCTAAAAGAGGAATCAGTGAGAATGGGCGTGTGCACTGCGAAAGGAAATGACTGAGCAAGCGCATCAGTTTAATCAAAAACTTATATGGCGAGTAATCAAGTCACGCCCTTGATAGATTCCCCTCCTCCTTTACGCACACACACACACCCACACAAAGAAAAAAACGACATAATTTTGTTGCTGTAGGGGAATTTAATATAATTTCAAACTATCACTGGACCGCACTTTTAAAACACGTACGATATATAAGGTATCTACTGCACCAGAAAGTTATTAATCTATTAGCGCAACAAGAAAAAAATGCAAAAAAATGCAATATTGTAAACAACACTAATGTCAAGTGCTAAATAAATGCAGCAAACAAGCAGAAGTTGACTTCATCAACATAGACAAACATTGCAATGATACACGTAATTAAGAGAACAATATACTTATTTGGGAAATATTTGAGTTGGCAGCATAATCCTTTTGTGTGTGTGTGTGTGTCTAGTGAGAAATGAGCATTAGCGTTCCTAACTTCCCCTGACTATCTTTTTTTTAACATGTGATTTTGTATTGCTTCAACAGCAAAAAACATTTGCAGCGAATTAACTTCAATGCATGCATTAAGGAGGTCATATGCTTGGTTATTAGCACGTTTTGACCTCATTCAGAAGCTTGTACGCTTTGGTGCTTGCCCGCCTCACAAAAATGCAGTTACGAAGCCGTTCGGCATATCATACCTCAGTCCAGGCAGGATCTTGATGTACCAGCCATTGTAAGTCTGGAAGACCTAGCTTGCAGATGCCGATCTAGATCATCTTCAGAGGTTTTTAGATGCTGATATTTCAACAACGAGAAACAACTTGAAGTACCTTGAAGAAGCGATAAGCTACAGTCCCATCCCTCCTAACTCCCTAATTACCCCAACATCGGCCGAGAGTCATCCTTTCAATAAAATAAAGGCTTAATTCATTATCTTATTTCATTTTCTTGTCAGCTGCCGCAGCTCGCTGCGTTTTCTACGCCGCATGCTCAGTTATTTTAAGATACTTTAATTTTCGTGATCATCTTGCATGTGGAATTTCTCTGCAAATCTTATGATGTCTCTTTTCTTCTCATTAGCTCTGAGTTGGAAGCCCCGTGATCAATTTCGCTTAATTGACATACTTCAGAAGAGCTGTAATCAACGCTCAAGTCACATGATATAAGAATTTTATGCGCAAAATATCATTGCCGTGACAATCAACCGCTCAATGACAAAAGTATTCTCAACAAGCAAAATTACTCGCCCTCATGGCTCGTCTATTTCCTCCTCGAGAAAATACTCAAATTTCCTTCGAATTGGTGGTACTGCGACGAACTCAAAATGAGCCAAATCAAAATCCGTTTGTGCAGCTCAGCTACCCAATTTACACTATGTGCACTGATAAGCTCTTGGAATCTTGCATGTTCTCTACTGGCATTGCTGTCGAAACACATGTGGCAGCGCAAATATTAAGGAGCTTTTCCTTCGGTATACTATGCCATTTGTGTTCGAAATATGTGCCAGCAAGAAAATAAAGAGCCTTGCTACACGAACTATCACGATAGTACTTGAATATAGTTCCTTTTCTAAATGCAGATCAGAAATTGTTCACTTCGAAGTAAGTTATATCTTTTATGTGCAGAGCTTGTGCCCACATTTTAATCTCGAGGGAGTCTATCAGTGACACGAACAAATGACGGACTTCCAATTCGTTTCAATCGTCTCTGGCCTCAAATGGCAAATTTGTTTAGTTTACCTCGATGATGTCGTGTGTGTTCTCTGAAACCTTTGCCGAACACCTTCAACGCCTGTGCACAGTGTTACACGCCCTTTGGCCAGTTGACTTAACACTGAAGCCAGATAAATGTCACTTTGGCTACAAAGAGTTGAAGTTTGTCATCTCCTGAACGCCGCTGGCGAGAGCCCAGACCCCGACAAAACTTTTGCTGTCGCCAAACTTCCCTTTCCTGCAAACAAGACAAGTTTGAAACGCTTCCTGGGTCTCTGCGCGTACTACCACCGTTTCATCGCCGATTTGTCCAAAGTCGCCCCCCCCCCCCGACTCCCTCACGCGCGATGATACGCAGTTCGTGTCGGGAGCCGAGAAATAAGAGGCTTTTTCGGAGCTGCGCAGACGACTGCAGACAAGCCCTATTCTTGCGCACTTGCATAAGACGCTGACACCGAAGCCCACACCGATTCTAGTAATATCGGCCTCGGCGCTGTACTGTACTCGTTCAACACCAAGCTTGCATCGAAAAGGTCATCACGAATGCCAGCGGCACGCTCTTCCGCGCCCAGACAAACTATACCACTACGGAAAAAGAATGTCTTGCGATTGTGTGGGCAACCATGCGATTTAGGCCTTAATTCTATGGCCGCCAGTTTAAAGTGGTAACCGACCATCATTATTTGTGCTGGCTGGCTAACTTACGCGACCCAACTGGGCGCCTAGCCCGATGGAGCCTTCGCCTCCAAGAATTTGAGTACACCATTGTTTATAAATCTGGCCAGAAGCACGAAGAGGATGACGCGCAGTCGCGCGCACCCATCGGTTTAGTCGATGAGAGCACTGACGACAAGAGTAGTTTGCTTGGACGAGTTAGTTATGCAAACATAATGACCCAACAGCGAGCTGACCTGGACCTTCGACCTGTCGTTAATCACCTGGATGGTCGCACTGCTGATATCCCTCGCCAATTTGGTCGCAACCTGTCTGCTTTCTGTCTCCGGAATGGCTTTCTATTCAAGAACCCCAGCACTGTTGACCGAGCGTACCTCCTGGTAGTACCCGCCGACCTCCGAGCCGATATCCGTTTTGCCTGCCACAATGAGCCCACCTCTGGCCTCTTGGGCTTTGCACGCACACTCGCCCGAGTTCGTCAAACCTATTATTGGCCTAAACTTGCTGACGCCATTCACCGCTACGTCAGAGGCTGTCGTGAGAGCCAACGTCGAAAGGCACCGCCTATCAAGCTAGCGAGTTTGGTCCAACCTTTTGCTCCTCCCCGGACGCCGTTTGATGAAATCGGCATCGACCTTCTGGGCTGATTTCCGCTGAAATCGGTCGGTAGCAAATGGATTATAGTCACGACCGACTATCTAAAACGGTATGCAGAAACCAAAGCGGTGAAGCATGGCACGTCATCTGAGATCGCCCAGTTTTTTATGCCGCAAATCGTGTTGCGCCATGGCGCACTGTCCCATGTCGTCACCGATCGAGGCACGGCGTTTACGGCACAACGTATGCACGACGTATTCGAGCTAAGTCACATGAGTCATCGCAAAACCGCTGCCTATCACCCACAGACGAATGGCCTCACGGAGAGACTCAATAAAACGATCGCCGACATGATTGCAATGTACATGGACTCCCAGCACAAGACCTGGTACGAGATTCTTCCGTACGTCACATGTGCCTTGTTACATTTGGGGCTCGCGTGGCTCTTCCCACCACTGACGCCAGCTGTTACCTGCAGGTCGTGGCCCATCCGTAGTGTTGGCCTGGCGGCTCCATGGCTCGGCGGGCGCCAATAGCGGTCCCAGCAAAGACAAAGCGTCTTCTAACAAAACAAACGTTTAATAGAACATCATGAAGGAACGGGCACAGAAACTTGCCTGGAGAGAAAACTGACTCTCACACAGCGGTGTCTGGCGTCATCTCTACGGCGTCTCAAGTAGTCTCTGTCGCAGCGGGATCTGCGGCTGCTTTTCATATGCTTGTCAGTTCAGAAGGAAAGGGAGAGACTTCGTGTCTGATCAAGACGAGATGACTCAATCATCGGTGGCGCGACAGAAGTATTCTCCACCAACTGCAGACGGGCGAGGGCGACGCTCTCTCTCTTGAGTGCCGGGCTTGGCCAGCGTTTGCACACACACGCATGCACACACATTCGGCGCTTGGGACGAACACGCCGGGACATGCTCGCGGGGGGAAGGGTTGGGCGGCCGGCCGGACGGCGCTGAAATGGCCGATACGCTCGCTACTTCGCCTGATGCTGCGCTGCGGCCGCGTCTGTTGCCGCACATGGCTGGGGCGAATCGTAACAGACTGCCCCGTCGGGGGAGGGAGATCCTGGAGGGCAGGGGACTGAATTTGCTGTCAGGAGGGATTGGGATGTTGCTGCTAGCCGGGGTCGTCCAACTCTGCTTTTCTTGAGCCCAGTCAGCCAGAAGACTTCCTTGGCCCGTTCTGGTTCCCAAGGCACTCTGCAAATCGCGTTCGGGGGAGTTTTCCCACACACCCACAACGCCACAACCACACTGAAATCTCAGCCGGTCAGCCAGCAAGCACGGCACAAACTTCACTAAGTTATGCCAGACGATTTCCCTCTTATGCCCCCATCTATATTAAAGGATAGCTCAGCAGCACTTAAAACGCATCCACAAATTTGAAACTTTCATTTTCAGAAAAAAAAAACATCACTTTCAAACAAAGATATTGAAATACAATACGTGGGTCAGGAAGAAAAACGCCAACAAGTGAAAACAGGCTTCCCACGTTAGGGGCTCCGACTTAATTCATCGCCGTTACCGTTGAGATCACCCTTTTCCCTGAAGCTCCGGCTCTCCGTTTCTCGGAGCAACCTTACTCTCCTGATTCTATGCAAAGAAACATACGAGCACAAGTCACTGGCTTTACTAAACAACCTTTCCCTCTCCTTACACTTTGCGCACCAGTCCCGCATTTTCTCGGCACGGGCGCATTTGTGCCTTTTGGATATTCGCTTTCTATTTCGGGATAGCTTCAACTTGCTCCATGCTTTCTCGCGCCTGCCTTTCCGCTTTTTCTACGGCAGCACTGGAACACAGACTTCTTGCTTTCTTTTCGCAATCGTTTGAGTTTCCTCTCCTTACGATGGCAGCATTCTTTCTCGCGCCTGCCTTTCCGCGTTTTTCGTCGGCAGCACTTGAAAATTAGCTTTCTGCTTTCTTTAGGCGAGAGTTCTAGCGAGTTAGAGGTAGAGCTAGTAGGGCACCGGTTTCCCAAAGCTGTCAAAGCGCAGCGCCGCGTCGGCATCGCGGCCAGCAGCGCCTGACTCACTTTCAGTCACGTCCGAACAATAACCGCTGACGTCAGTCTCCCTGCTAGGAATTTGATCTGGCGGCTCGCCACCCAGTGTGTCGCCTCGCTCAGCATTAACCGGCGCACGATCAAGCTCCTTCGACAGCTGGGGCGCTTCGGATTGCAGGAGGGGCATGTGTGCCAAGTCCTCGTTCTCACTGTGGTTGCTTTCGCGAATACCACCCGGAGTGGTTTCAGGGCACGAACGATGCTGACTCCGCTCTGGTCGCTCGCTGTCGCCTTCGTAAGTGTGACTCTCTACAGCCGACGCGCACTCATCGTGGGTCTGCCCTGGCTGATCACAACTTGTGGGCTGCGCTGTTTCCCTGATGGGCACTTAGTTTTTCGCGTGCCCTGTTCTACCAGACACCTGATTTCTCAAAACAAAATTTTCTCATCTCCTAGCTCATTTCCATCGCCGTCGCGCACCACACAATCTGCAGTGTGGTAATCTTCACCGTTATAACCACTGACATGCGTCGCGTGCTGCCGCTCTCAAGGAAGAAGAAGTTATTCGCTGCCTGGCTCATTCGCCACGCCTGACGCTCCGCTGCGAGTTCCTCCTGAGCGGCTGGATCCATCTGGGTTTACCGAATAAACACACCCCTACAATTGGTGCAGGTGCGGCTGGGTACGTTCCCGTCTACCCTGGAACTAAGAAGCCGCACATTACCCTCTGCTTTCAGCATGCCGGACGACACTGCCTCGACATCGTCGCCCCTCACAACCACGGTGCTGTGTTCTGGAGCTATACGACAGCATGATCCGTGCCTCTTCAGTGGCACAGCCGACCAGGACGTCGACGATTGGTTGTCGGTATATGAGCGCGTCAGTAGCTACAACAGATGGGACGACGCTATCAAGCTAAGGAATGTAATCTTTTATCTGATGGACGTGGCGAACCTCTGGTTTCGCAACCATGAGGCAGACCTGCCATCTTCATCATCATCATCATCATCAGCCTGATTATACCCACTGCAGGGCGAAGGCCTCTCCCATATTTCTCCACTTAACCCGGTTCTGTGCTAGCTGCATCCACTTGACCCCTGCGAACTTCTTAATCTCATCCGCCCACCTAACTTTCTGCCGCCCCCTGCTACGCTTTCCTTCCCTTGGAATCCAGTTTGTTACCCTCAGCGACCATCGGTTACCCTCTCTTCGCACTGCTTGTCCTGCCCATGTCCATTTCTTCTTCTTAATTTCTACTAGAATGTCGGTAACTTGAGTTATTTCTCTGACCCACTCTGCACGCTTTCTATCTCTTAATGTTACCCCTACCATTTTTCGTTCCATAGCCCTCTGGGTTGTCCTCAACTTAAGTAGAACTCTCTTGGTTAGCCTCCACGTTTCAGCCCCATAGGTGAGTACAGGCAAGACGCAACTGTTGTATACTTTCCTCTTGAGCGATACCGGTAAGCTGCTAGTCATAATCTGCGAGTGCTTGCCAAATGCGCTCCATCCCAATCGTATTCTTGTTATTTCCTTTTCGTGGTCCGGGTCTGCGGTTACTACCTGTCCTAAGTAGACATATTCGCCTACCACTTCCAGTATTTCGCTACCTAATGTAAACTGCTTTTCCTTCCCGAGGCTGTTGAACATTACCTTAGTCTTCTGCATATTGATTTTCAAGCCTACCTTTCTACTTTTCCTGTCTAGGTCATCAATCATTATTTGCAGTTCATCCCCCGAGTTGCTTAGCAAGGCAATGTCATCACCAAATCGCAGATTACTGAGGTATTCTCCATCTACCCTTATCCCTAACTGCTCCCATTCCAAGTCTCTGAATACTTCCTCTAAACAAGCTGTGAATAGTACTGGGGAGATTGTGTCTCCTTGCCTAACACCTCTCTTTATGGGAATTTTGTTACTTTCTTTATGCAGAACTATTGTTGCTGTGCAGCTGCTATATATATCTTCCAGCACTTTCACGTATGGCTCGTCTACCCCCTGATTTTTCAATGCCTGCATCACCGCCGAGGTTTCAACTGAGTCAAATGCTTTTTCGTAATCAATGAATGCTATGTATAAGGGCTGGTTATATTCCGAGCATTTTTCTATCACCTGATTGATGGTATGGATATGATCGATAGTAGAGTACCGTTTCCGAAACCCTGCTTGATCCTTTGCTTGATTGCAGTCTAAGGTTGTCCTGATTCTATTAGCGATTACCTTAGTAAATACCTTATACGTAACAGACAGTAAGCTGATTGGTCTGTAATTTTTAAGGTCCTTAGTGTCCCCTTTCTTGTGAATGAGGATAATGTTTGCATTCTTCCATGGTTCCGGTACCGTCGATGACACCAGGCACTGCGTATACAGGGTGGCCAGGTTTTCTAGCACGCTATCCCCCCGTCCTTCAGCAAATCTGTAGTTATCTGATCCTCTCCAGCTGATTTCCCCCTTTTCATAGTTTCTAGTGCTTTCTTGACCTCGTCCTTCGTCACTGGTGGAACGTCTGACTGTTTTTCCCTACCGCCAATCTCATTACGGTCCTGACTACTTTGGCTACTGTAGAGATCTGTATAGAACTCCTCGGCTACTTTGACTATCTTTTCCATATTAGTGATGACGTTGCCCGCCTTGTCCCTTATCGCATACATCTGGTTTTTGCCTATGCCCAATTTCTTCTTTACCGCTTTAAGGCTTCCCCCGTTCTTTACAGCATGCTCAATTTTCTCCATGTTATACTTCCTAATATCGGCCACCTTGCTCTTATTGATTAGCTTTGATATCTCGGCCAATTCGATCTGGTCTGTTGGATTGGAAGCTTTCATACTCTGGCGTTTCTTAATCAAATCTTTCGGCTCCTTAGACAGCTTACCGGTATCCTCTCTAACTATCCTACCGCCTACTTCTACCGCGCACTCAGTAATGATATCTCTGAAATTATTGTTCCTTGCCTCTAGGGTAATGTCGCCATCCTCAGTTAGAGCTGAAAACCTATTCTGTAGCGCGATCCTGAACTCTTCTGCCCTCCCTCTCACCGCTAATTCGTTGATGGGTTTCTTTCTTAATAATCTGTCGCGTTCCTTCTTCAGATTTAGGCTAATTCGGGACCTCACCATCCTGTGGTCACTGCATCGCACTTTCCCGATTACCTCTACATCTTGCATAATGGCGGGGGTTGAACACATTATGAAGTCGATTTCATTTTTAGTCTCTCCGTTAGGACTTTTCCATGTCCATTTCCGGTTCTTCCGTTTGCTGAAGAAGGTATTCATGATTCATAAGTTATTGCGCTCTGCAAACTCAACTAGTAACTCCCCCCTGCTATTCCTAGAACCAATGCCATAGTCACCTACTACCTTGTCTCCTGCCTGTTTTTTCCCTACCTTGGCATTGAAATCGCCCATTAGTACAGTATACTTTTCGCATTGCCGATTCTACAACTTCGTAGAAGCTTTCAACTGCCTGGTCATCATAACTACATGTAGGTGCATAGGCCTGTACAACCTTCAGTTTATACCGCTTATTAGGCCGAATTACGATGCCTGCAACCCTCTCATTAATACTATAGAATTCATCTATATTACCCGCTATATACTTATTGACAAGGAAACCTACTCCTTGTTGTCGCCTCTCTGGTAAGCCTCGATAACACAGTACATGTCCATCTTTCAGTACAGTATATGCCTCATTCGGCCTCCTAACCTCACTAAGCCCTATGACATCCCATTTCATGCCCTCTAGTTCCTCTAACAGCACTGCTAAGCTAGCTTCACTAGCTAGGGTTCTAGCATTAAACGTTGCCAGGGTCAGTTTCCAATGGCGGCCTGTCCAGCGGAGCCAGACTTTCTTAGCACCCCCTGCTGCGTCACAGGTCTGACCGCCGCCGTGGTCAGTTGTTCCGCAGCCGCTGGTGACTGAGGGCCGGGGTTTTATGGAGCTTATCATAGGAGGTTGCGGCCAATTACTGCACCAGGGTGGCCAACTCCTGTTCTGGTGAGGGAGTACGTTGCCGGAGGTGTTCACCGGCATCAGGTCGCACCCCAAACCTGTTTATGCAATTCCATCAACACGCGGATTTTTTTTTTCTTTCATCCGGTGGAGAATTGCGCGGCACCGGGATTTGAACCCCGGTCCTCTTGCATGCGAGGCGGATGTTCTACCGCTACGCCACCGCTGCACTCTGCCATCTTGGTCTGCATTTAAAAAGAATTTTGCGGACGTGTTCGGCCGCCCGGCAGTTCGCAAGCTCCGGGCAGAACAACTCTTACGTGAGCGCGCTCAGCGTGTTGAAGAGTCGTTCACTAGTTATATAGAAGACATCGTGGACCTATACAAGCGTGTCGATCCGCTAATGTCCGAAGCGGATAAGATCGAAAACATAAAGGCATCTCTGACGACGCGTGCCAAATGCTCTGGATGAAAAATCCTGCCACGGTCAGTGACGTGATCAAGCTTTGCCAGAGCTACGACGCGCTTCTACCCGGCGGTCCGGTGTTAGAGACGACGCCATCTCTACACTAGCGCTGGGCGGTTCTACCCCATCAGAGGACAGCCCTTTACTTCAGCAAATCAAAGCCTTCGTTCAAGAAGTGGTCGCCCGCCAGCTATTACTGGTCCCTCAGTTACAGGATACAGGCCGCCTTGCTCCTGACATGGCTCCGTCTTTGGCCCCTACCATACGGCGTGCCGTTCAAGATCACATCGCTGATGTCCTTCTGCCCAGCTCCATGCTCCCGCCCAGCCCTGTCTGTGCTGCCGCCCAGCACCGTGCCGGCGCAAGTAACGGCACCACTGACTTACGCCCAAGTTGCAGCCAGGCCGCTAATGCCATCAGCATCTCTTTCTTACCAGGCCGCTCCTTCCAACCTTCCTTTGCCTTTGCCTGGGTCTGCATTCCATGTCCCTATTCCAAGTGTACGCCAACGCCCTACGACCCCTTGGCGTACCGCGGACAACCAGCAAATCTGCTACTCTTGCGGGCTGCCGGGCCATATCCCACGCCTTTGCCGCCAACGCCTTGCACCTTCTCGACCTGACCTATGGAACTACTCCTACAATACAAACCAGCCCTCGCCGAGAAATCCGCCCGGTTCCGACTTTGTATCTCGTGACAATCAAACGTATACAACTCGCCGATCACCTTCCCTTCCCTCGTCGCTGTTCCCCGTCCCGACTTCGACGTTCTACCTGCACCGTTGAGGGAAACTAACAGTCGCAGTTCCCGGGGAAAGAACTGCGCTTGGTTCGAACTCTTCAAGTCCTCGGTGTTCTCCCACTAACGTAATTCAAGTGTTTGTCGATGGCGTCGCAGTACTCGCTCTTGTCGACACGGGCGCTGCGGTATCCGTCATCAATGAAGCTCTTTGCCGTCGTCTTCGTAAGGTGACCACCGCGCTTTCCGACTTTTCGCTTCGCACCGCCTCATCACAGCGCATTCATCCCTCAGCGGCGTGCACGGCCCGTGTTCTCATCGAAGACGTCTTATACACCATCGAGATTATTGTACTGTCTCGCTGCTCCCACGGCATCATCCTGGGCTACGATTTCCTTTCCACTCATCATGCCGTTATTGACTGCGCCCGCGCGGATGTTTCCTTTTTATCTCTTTGTGATACCGTCTTGTGTGACGTCCCTACCCGGCCTGCAAAACTCCTAGTCGCCAATGACACAGACATTCCTCCATTTTCTGCTGCCCTCGTTCCACTCTCCTGTGAAAGCATTATTAGCTCGACTGTCTTCTTCACATCTTCCGACGCCGCTTCACGCCATCCCGGCCTCCTGCTTCCATTTGCTGTCCTCAAGTTCGAAGATGGCCTTAGTCTCAAATCCATTTTCGTGCCCGTCCGTCCTGCTACGCGGCGAGTGTCTCGGTCGTATTGAAGAACTTGATCCCGCGCTTGTAGATACTCTTCCTGCAACGCCTACTTCATTAGACGTTAATGTGCTCAGCTCTTGCGATATAGCGACCGCTTCGACACCACCCGATGTTCTTCAACAAGCTATTGACGCAGATCTTCCACCCGCACAACGCGATCAACTCGCTGCTCTTCTACAGAACTTCACTTCTGCCTTCGACCTTCCTCACACTGTTCTTGGTCGCACGTCTGTCGTTGCGCACACAATCGACACTGGTACAAACGCACCTTTACGACAGCGTCCTTATCGCGTGTCGGCCTCTGAGCGCCAAGTCATTGCTGACAACGTGGACGACATGCTTCGCCGGGGCGTCATACAGCCATCTAACAGTCCATGAACTTCTCCAGTTGTTTTGGTCACCAAGAAAGATGGTTCCATCCGGTTTTGCGTCGATTACCGTAGGCCTAACAAAATCACGTGCAAAGATGTCTATCCTCTGCCGCGAATCAACGACGCCTTGGACTTTACAGGGAGCCGAGTATTTATCCTCTTTGAATTTGCGCTCTGGCTACTGGCAGGTACCGATGGCTGATGATGACGCTCGACCGTGGCATACGCCAGCCGAACATTGACGAAGGCAAAATCTAATTATTCAGTCAAAAAAAGGGAATGTTTTGCCATTATTTGGGCCATCGGAAAATTTCGTCCCTATGTGTATGGTCGACCGTTTTACGTTGTGACCGATCACCACGCTTTGTGCTGGCTTGCCTCTCTGAAAGACCCATTCGGTCGCTTTGCTCGCTGGGCTCTTCGTCTCCAGGAGTTTGACATTCATGTCATTTATCGATCAGGCCTGAAGCATACGGACGCGGATGCTCTTTCCCGCTCGCCATTGCCTAGAGGTATATATACTTCGTCTGACCACGTCTGTGCCTACGATTTGTCGACTCTTGCCACTATCGACATGGTTACCGAGCAGCGGAATGACCTCTGGATCAATGCATGTTTGGATTTTCTCTCAAGTCCTACTCCCTGTCATTCATCCAAAGCGTTCGTCCGCCAAGCCCACCACTTCTCCATTCGTGACGGTCTTCTCTATCGCCGCAATTATTTGCTTGATGGACAGAAGTGGCTTCTAGTCATCCCGCGTCATCTCCGTGCCGACATTTGTGCTGCGTACCATGGTGACCCACAATGTGCTCACGGTGGCGTATTAAAAACCTACACGCGCCTACGTCTGCGATTTTACTGGCGTGGAATGTACCGCATCGTACGACATTTCGTGCGCGCCTGCGAATCCTGTCAACACCGAAAAACTCCTCAGAAGTCCCCTGTTTTGTTGCAGCCGTTACTCTGCCCTGCTCGTCCGTATGACCGCGTTGGCATAGATCTCTATGGTCCTCTTCCTACTACTTCTCAGGATTATTGTGGCAGTAGACCATCTTACTCGCTACACCAAAACATCACCGTTACCCTCTGCCTCCGCAAGAGACGTTACTTTGTTCATTCTCAACAACTTGATTCTTCGCCGCGGGACTCCGAAGGAACTACTCAGTGACCGCGGACGCGTTTCCTTGTGCGACGCTTTCGAGGCCCTACTCAAAAGAATGTCGCATTATTCATCGCACCGCTACTTCTTACCACCCTCAGACGAATGGCCTGACAGAACGCTTCAACCGTACTCTGAGTGACATGCTGGCCATGTACGTCAACGACGCTCATTCCAACTGGGACCACGTTCTTCCCTTCGTAACATACGCGTAAAACACTGCGATATAGACCAGGACTGGATTCTCTCCCTTCTTTCTTCTTTACGGGCGCGAGCCAACCTGCACAATGGACGCGCTTTTTCCCTACCGCCCTGATGTTTCTGAATCGACGCCACTCTTGCACGCCGCCTAGTACGCAGAAGAATGCCGTCAGCTCGCTCGTTCGCTTACAAAGGAAAACCAGTGGCAACAAAAACACCATCGTGACACTGGCGAGGCGCCTTCATATGCGCCCAACTCCCTGGTGTGGCTCTGGGTTCCTGCCACAACAGCCGGCCTGTCAAGGAAGCTTCTTGCTCGGTATCACGGTCCATACCGAGTCCTTCAAAAAACATCTCCTGTGAACTACGTAGTTGAGCGCGTTACGCCATCTGCGGACTTGCGTCGCCGTGGACTCGAAATAGTTCATGTTGACCGAATCAAGCTCTGCTACGATCCGTCTGTCCTTTCGGCTCCATGAGTCGCCAGGATGGCTCCTTCTCTGCCCGGGGGGAAACTGTAGTGTGGTAATCTTCATCGTTATAACCACTGACATGCATCGCGTGCTGCCACTCTCAAGGACGAAGAAGTTGGTCGCTGCCTTGCTGATTCGCCACGCCTGACGCTCCGCTGCGAGTTCCTCCTGAGCGGCTGGATCCATCTGGGTTTACCGAATAAACACACCCCTACACATCTTCTGCTCTAGACTCGAGAGGCGGTTCAGTTATTGATAGTTCCCCACACTCATTTGATGGAACTGTATCTCCTACAACTACTTGGGTTGCATGCAGTTCACCTCGCTGAACGGCGTCCCTGCGGATTTCTCGCCGACTAAGCCTACGCTAATCGTCTCAGCTGCCAGATAACCCCGTACTCTTCTGTTCGAGGTAAGGTAGGCTCGCTGCTGCGGTGGCGTTGCTCGGCCGCTTCCCCAAGCTGTTTGTCACACTCCGGTGTAAGTTCGACTTGCTCCAAAGCTTCCGCACTGTCTAGTCATTCGCTTACAGCCGCTTTCAACTGATACGCCAAATCAAAGTACGACTTGGTACAATTTTTCTCGCTCTCATATCTCTTCCGAAGATCATGAAGCATTATCTGATATCGTATCATCAATGACTCTTTTAGTTCATCGTAATATTTCAAGCGCATGATTTCTTCAGATGCTTTAGCGGAGAGCAGGTACCAACTTCTGTGCCCAACTATCTCGCTCCAAGCGCTTCCTAATGCACACACTCTCGAAGCCTGCCAAATACTCTGCTACATCCTCGGTGGTGAAGAACGGTTGCAGACCGTCTCGTGGTTTCGAACCGTTACACTCAATGGCATTGAAAGCTTTCCATGCTCATTCCATGTGCTGAAATCTCCAGATGCATCAGTCTTTATGCGGGTGAATCGCTTTTCTTCCTCCTCGCGCTCTTGGCGTTGTAGCCTTTCACGCTCCTTACGGCCACGTTCCTCTTTCTCGTGACGTTCACGTTCTTCTTTCTCTTGACATTGCCGTTCCTCAATGATTCCAAGGCATTCCGAAAGCTCGTCATCTTCCGCTTCCAACGCAAGAACATCCCTTAGCACTTCTGGGTTTCTGAGTTTTTCTGACAATTTTAGACCCAACTCCTTCGCAAGCTCCAGCAATTTCGGTTTGGCAACGACTTCAAATCCAAATCCATGGCTATTCTGAGTACTGCCTTCTCTACTGCCCACTTTTGCCTTGCTGCAAACTAACCCAGCAACACCGACAACACAATTACCAGCTCCGTTTTTTACCTAACAAAAACCTGGCAAAAGTCAGTAGAAGTAAGTTCCGCACTCACCAAAACCTCGCAACCAAGTATCCAGCGCAGTCGTCCGCAGCAGGCAACCAGTCATCACACAGGGCTCGTTGCACTGCACCTTTCTTTCCGCTGAGCTGCTTGTTGCACGGGTCACGCCTGGGATATCTGAGCTCTTCCCACGAGATGTTGCACCTCGGTCAGGCCTGGCATCTCACCGACCACGGTCAGGCCTTGGTCGCCCCAGTGCTGATCACCAGTTGTTGGACGACAGTCTCCTGTGGCTCACACCACCGCTGCCTACCAGTTGATATATTTTGCGCGTGGCTCTTCCCACCGCTGACGCCAGTTGTTACATACGGGTCGCGACCCCATCGGTAGCGTTGGCCTGACGGCTCCGTGGCTCGGCGGACGGCAATAGCGGTCCCAGCAAAGACCAGGCGTCTTCTAACAAAACAAACGTTTAATACATCATGGAGGAATGGGCAAAGAAGCGTGTCCGGAGAAAAAACTGACATTCTCACACAACTGGTGTCAGGCGTTGTCTCTACGGCGTCTCAAGTAATCTCTGTCGCAGCGGAATCTGATCTCGTCAGTTCAGTCAGTTCAGAGGGTAAGGGAGAGAATTCATGTGTGACCAAGATGAGATGGCTCAATCGTCGGTGGCGCGACAGAAATCTCCTCCACCTCCTGCAGACGGGCGACGGCGACACTCCCTCTCTCGAGCGCCGGGCTTGACCAGTGTTTGCACACACACGCACGCGCACACATTCGGCGCGTGCGCCGAATGTGTGCGCCGAGACACGCTATGCGGGAGGAAGGGCTAGGCGGCCGGCCGGACACTGAATTGGCAGATTGTGAATTGGGCAATAATTTTTTCCAACCTTTATTTGTATTAGATGTTGCCCTAAATTACTATTATAGATGATTTGTATAATAGTTGCCATTTTTCGTCAGCTAGAAATATTACATGAGTTTTGTTCTCGCGCTCATGCATATTGCGTTAAAAATACTAAAACATACTGATTGCTAACTGTTGCTCCTTATGTGGTTGCTGTGGAGAGCCTGCAACTCTCAGCACAATATTACTATTCAGAACACACATCTCCATAGCCTGAACAAGATGTACATGAAGTCAGGGAAGAAGGGTGATCACGGTTTCTCCGGCATCCCATTGGCCGTGCTGCTTCAGGGACATTCGAACGCGAAGCGGCGGTTCTTCAGACAACATAGCTGTGAGTCTTGTTGAGCCTCTCGATAGGATAGAACAGTCTAACGGTTCACCTGCTTGTGCTGAATTAGTGTCACCCCACCGCACGAAGTGTAGAAGCCGGAGAAAAGAACCATAAAATACATAAATGGATCTCAGCAGGTTCACTTTGCAACTTTAAGAGTTTGAAAAGCGCGGTGCATGAGCAGTTTTTACTTGTAGGCTTCGGCCTGATGCAGCAGTAGCGGGAACACCGAGCTGTGCGGACGTGCGCCGCATGGGCTCTGGCCTCGCGACCTTTTGTGAAGTTCTGTGACTCCGATGCGCCAGGACAACAACGCTCGTGTTACGCGATAAGGAAGGTGACGCAAGGACGGATACGTTACCTAAAGGGGTGAGTTGGCCCGCTGGCCCTGTGATTTGATTATTGTGCGTCCACGCCGCCATTCTTGTCTCGCGTCGCTGAGAGGACACTTGCGCGTCCGGCGCTCGCCGGCGCGTTCTCGCAATGCCAGAAGCCAAGCGGCTGAAGCCTTTTACGTTTTTCGACCGTGTGCCGCAAGGCACCACATCGCTAGAACTGACGAAGATCCTAGTGAAACGTTTTTCGGAAACGGAACTTGGTGGTGTTCAAGATTTTGCAGGCGGGAAGTTCGAGATTTTCCTGAAGACTAGGGCTGCTGTTGAGAGATTCTTGAAGGATCCCGTCGAAGATGTTAAGGGAACTGCTGTGACTTTTGAGTATCGGGGCACGCGCGCGAAGCTGGTGCGCGTCTTTGGCTACTCATCCGAGCACCATGACGTCAAGTTGGCAAGTGCACTGCAGCCCTATTTAAAAATTGTCAGCGTTGCTCGCGAGACCGTCCCCGTTTTCCCGTTCGTCACCACGGGGATCCGACGGATCAAGATAGAGATGAAATCTGAGATTCCGAACTTCCTGGATGTAATTGATACAACCATCCAGTGCGAGTATGAAGGAGTCAAGAGGGTATATCGCAAGTGCGGATACGAAGGCTACATGGGCGCTAGTTGCAACACGCCAGAGTGCGAGCGTTGAGGCGCGTATGGGCATGAAGTGTGTGATGCGGTGTTCACTAAGTGTGGGGAGGACCACGCAGTAAAGGCATGTAAGAAGAGGACATTTGCCTGTGTGTTAGGAAATGAAGACGTGAATAAACAGCCAGCCGATTATTGGGAGCAGCCCGCACCAGCACTCGTGCTGGCAACTCCTGAGAACCCGAAAGATTCCGAGACGCAGGGTGATGCGTCTACAAACGCCATCACCGAGGAAGATAGCAAGGAGGCGACGGCTGCGACTGCGCCATCTGAAGAATTACAGAAAAAACAAGCAGAAGTTGTCTATGAAGACCACAAGGTGCCCCCAGCGTGCGCTGCCGGGAAAGCGGTTACGGACATCGCCGCACCCTCTACAGCGCCCGAACAGAACCCCGAAAAGGAAACTTAAACTGGACACTGCCAGGTGCCCTCAGTTGCCGCCACGGTAGAGGAGGAAGAGTGTGCAGCCGGCGTCGCTGCCGCAAGAAAAGACCGATCGGTTGAAACTGAAGAAGATGAAGAGAGGGACATGGATACTACCACAGTGCGCGCCAAACGCAAGCGCAGTCCCAGAAAGAAGAAAACAAAAAAATCAGCGCCATCAACATCATCGGAATCGTCCGCCGACGCGCCGTTGACGAAGCGTGCGTTTCTTAAAAACCCTCCACCAATAAACGAGAGCAGCTCTGACACTGAAACAGAAATGCCGAGCCAACCTCCCTGTCACATTTGCAACACAACGAATTGTGATTGCTACTCGGACATCTCAGACATCTACGACAGCGATTCCACAGCGGAGTCATCTTTCGCTTCTCCCACTGCTCATGACACCACTCCCTCCTCATGAGGTGGTCGCGCATTCCCCCCCTTCCTTCCTTTAGCTACATCCTGGCCTTTTCCTTCGTTCTCGCAACGCTAAACATTCGCGGCTTTACTAAAGCTGCGAAACAAGCTGAAACAATAGACATAGCCCGCGCCAAAAAGATCGACATCCTCGCACTTGCAAGAAACTTATATTCACCGGCAAGAACAAATTGAAAATTTTGACCCCCGTTTCAGCACAAAACCCTGTTGGAGTTTCGGAAGGAAGGGTTCAGAGGGAGTTGCACTCATCTTCCTAAGAGACGCCGGCCTGTCTGTCTTACGCCATGATCGGGACAACACAGGACGCTTTGTCTCGATTGACCTTAACAATGGCATGCGCATCATTAATATATATGCCCCATGCCGTTTTGGACAGCGAGAATTTTTTGAGAGGCTAGAAGAGAGATTTATTGGCCCAGCCAAAATTGTGTTATTGGGCGATTTTAACTGTGTCCTCTTCAAGGACGACCGCCGCTCTCTTCGGGGCACACCGCGGCGGCTCAGGCGAGACCACAATGGGCACAGGTTAGGCAGGAGGAGTTAGACTTAACCGATGCTTGGCGCGCACTCCAACCTGGTCGCGCCGGCATGACCTGGTCTGGCCTTGGTCTCGGAAGCCGTATTGACCGCGTCTCTGTCTCTGATAGCATAGCTGGTTCCCTGCACTCTGTGTGGGTATTCCCCAATGCCCTAAGTGATCACAGGCTGCTTATCACCCGATTGTGTGCTGCTGATAGGGTTGCGAGAAAAGGGTTGCTGGAAATTAAACACGCGACTTCTGGACGACGAGCGTGTCCAGCAGGAAGTCGTCAATGTTATAAAGCGTTACGTCTCTCCTAACAAGAATGCAGAAAGCTGGAATAATATGAAAACCTCCATCAAGAAAACCTCCAAGATTGGGGGAAGAAGATGGTGCGGGAAGAGAGAGAAGAAATCCGAATAGTCTCGGATGCCATCATCGCGCTATGGGCCCCATTTTTTCAGAGACCAAGAATCACCGCGGCGTTGGCAACCCTGCGTAAGGAGCTCCATCGTCTTCTAAATCGGTGCTGGGACAACTTCGCACAACAGAACGCTCTGAACGATGGGAAACCGAGGCATGGTCTTCGCGTCATCTGCTACGCCGTCGACTTGCCAGAAAGAACGAAACCCTCTCTGCAGTCGAAGATCCACTCACCGGCCATATTGTTACGAACCCTGAGCTGGTATTGAGTTTAGCACGCGATTTCTACACCGAACTTTATGCTGCTGAGCCCTGCACCCCGACATCGTTCCAACTGGAGGCAGCAGCTGATGCACCAAACCTGGACGACACATGGCTCTCGTCTGAAGGGCTACACTCAGCCCTAAAACAGATGAAGCCAAACAGAAGCCTGGGTATGAACGGACTCCCGCCAGCCTTTTACATAGTTTTGGCCGTCGCTAAAGACCACTTTCACCAACTTAGCAAACGACGCCCTAGAGCGAGGGGAACTAAGTATGAACGAAGGCGTCACCACACTCCTGTACAAGGACACCTCCAGGAGCAGCGACCTTAAAGCTTTGAGGCCAATAACCCTTCTAAATACGGACTACAAGGCAATTGCCAAATATCTCTCCTTACGCCTGACGCCTGCTCTATCGTCAATAGTAGGCCCGCACCAGGCTTGCTGTGCCCCAGGCCGCTCTGTAGAACTCCATGGATGGCTCTGAGAGACCTTTTGACATGGATGGAATCGCGCAGCTTTAATGGCTTTCTTTGCTCCCTGGACCAAGAGAAGGCATTCGACCGCCTGAGCCACCAGTACCTGTTTAGGACACTTGAGCTCGCGCGCATTCCCGTGCATTACATTAATATGTGCAAGTCGCTTTATGCTGCACCACAAGCAGCAGTCATTGTACAGGGGCGCATCTCAATGCCCTTCCCCGTGGAAAGGGGTGTTCGACAATGTTGCCCCCTCTCCCCGTTACTCTATGTCTAACAACTGAACCCCTCCTGCAAAACATTGTTAGAGATGGCGGCATCCGCAAAACACCATTGCCAGCGGGTCCTCCCTGCACTCCAGTGTTCGCCTACGCGGCTGACGTTTCTGTGGTGGTGCCAGACACAACATCAGTGGGGAGACTACTTGAATTAACTACGGAGTATTGCCAAGCGAGTGGGGCTCGCATCAATCACAAAACGTCCACTGTTATGGCCTTGAACACGACCCCCTCCCCTACCACTATCCAATCGATCTCTGTTTCTCGCGAGACACGAATCCTCGATTCGGCTGGACCAGCGCCTAGAAATTGGAATAGGGCTGAAGAGCAACTCAGCATCAAAACCCACAATCTTGGTGCTCTAAAATGTCCCCTGATTGCGCAGGCCACCATCATCAAGGCAATGCTGATTTCTACCCTCAGGTTTGTGGCCAGCATTCTTGACATCCCCCCAGACACGAAAAAACAGCTCCAGAAACATATATGCCGCTTTTTGTGGCAAGGAGCCCCCGATAAGGTAACGCGAGCCATTGTCTGCCTGCCCAGATTCAAAGGTGGCCTGGGGCTGCCCGGTCGGGATATTCTCGCAAGGGTTCTGCACATCAAATGAACATTCAGAGTCGTCGAATGCGACATGCCGCTAACAAAAACAATGGCTTCGTACTATCTGTCGACACGGCTGCGAACATTCACTGAGAAGGCCCTACGCCACAGCACCCCGCATGCAGGGTCACCCCTATCATTTTAACGAACCGCAGCCACAGACTTAGAGTACCTGAAAGAACACTCGTCTGACGCTGACCCACGAACCATGCACCTGAAAGATATTATCAATTTGATCACCTCTCCGCTCCCTGCCCGCCTATCAAGCTACATGCTATGTGCAGAAAGACCCAGTTGACAGTACATAACCGCCCACTTCCTCGATGCACGCCGAGCCTCCCTGATGTGGGCGTTCGCAAGAGGCATGTTACCAATCAGAAGGCGTGCCTTCGTCCCTCCGACGTCAGGAGTGATTGACCTGTGTGCCTTCTGCTTGGCCCGAGAGACAGCGGAGTACATCTTTCCTGACTGCCTAATTCCCGCAGCACTCCTAGAGCGTCTGAGAGATATGTTCGGCCTCCCCGGGATCCCATACCCCACCGTGCGCTACTTCAACCCGCTTCCAAAGGAAGGGCGCAAGCAGTTTGTCTTGACACTGGCAGAAATCAACTATCAGGTATGATTGGCCCGCTGCAAAGCGGCCTACTCGAACAAGACTCCGAGCCGTCATGAAGTGAAGGCCAAAATCAGAAAAGAACTATGGTTCCACCTAGAGAGAGAGAGACGCCACTTAGGGAGAACGAAGTTTTTTAAAGACTCGTGACACCCCCCCCCCCCCCACGGTGATCTTCAAAGAAGAAAACGGAAAACTAGAAGTGAGATATTAGAAGCCTTGCTCACGTCAGGCTTCGACACACCGGGTTGGTGCGGACGTGGTGCATATGCACTGCGACCCCGCCCCGGTGGGAACAGGCGGGATTGCATGAGCCCCTTGGCTGGGAAAAGCCCGCTCCCCGAAACAAAAAAAAAACCCAAACCTTATGGTGCGGGAGGCCTTGCCTGGGGTAGCCGTAGGATGATGATGCTCGCAGGTTGAGGTCTGTACCCTCACAAGAGGATCGCACCTAGTGCATCGCTCCTTCCATCTGACAAGGCAAGGGAACAAACGAAATATATTCCAGTTGATGTAGCAATTATTCGTAATTACGGAATGGGGCGCATCGTGGCTAGCCACAGCATACGTAGACTGACAGTTGATAGTGACGGGCGTCCCTGCGTATTTTTTGTTAGGGACGTTCCGTGGTTCCGTCACCATGGCACCTTCAATGCCGTGGAATATCCTTCGAAGACTGGTCTTTGACATAGTCGTCCCTGCGGGGACCAGTGCCGAGACCGTCGTCGACGCGGCGCCCTCGATAGTGGGTTTACCCGAAGTTTACTTCGTCCAGCATATGGGCGCCCAGTCTTTTCGAGTTTCAGTGAGGAGCAAGGCGTCCATGTCTGCGATTGTTGACGACGGCTGCCTCGTCATAGGCAGCGAGCGTGCACCAATTGTCCCTGTTTAGCCTCAAGTTACAGCCGTGGCCTGCCTTTTCCTGCCGTCATACGTTTCAAATCAAGCACCCGTCCAGGTCCTGAGCAAGCATGGTAAAGTCCTGTCCATCCCTGTGGGCCAGATGAGCTCCCACAAGGGTGTTCTCACTGGGACACGGTATTTGCGGATGGAGATGTCTGCGTCGTCACCGGTACCCAACTATCTACGCGTCACTGGGCATTTCGTAACCTTTGGCTATAAAGGTATGCATCGTGTTTGCCGGCGATATGGCTCCTCGGATCACTTTCGGGCGCAGTATCCAGCGCCTTTTTGTAGACGCTGTGGTGTCCACGGCCATCAAGACGAAGGCTGCACTCTGCCCGCCGATGCTGCAGTGATGACCACCCGACGGTGATGTGCCCGGTGCGCCGTTCCTAGTCTGACGAGAGGCAAGTGCGTTTCCTCCGCTTACACCCCTGAAGCATACAGCGCCGGCCCCATCTGCCAAGTCAGCTGAGTCGACTAAAGGCGAAGAGGAAGTGCAAATGGACTCTGTAAAGGGCACGATATCAAAAACGTTGACGAATTCGTCTACTGGTACAATGCCGGTAGGAACGGCCAGCAGTGATGACGTGCTATTGGAAAAGCATACGACTTGTCCATCCCAGCCTGAGATTGCTTGCGCGACGGCGGCTGACATCGTGGTGGCCCCCGGATCGTCGTGTGAGCCTACTGCTACCGAGGCAGCTCCTGCCACATCGTAACCGGAGCCTCCTGGCACGCGCGGCGTGCAGGCCAAGCATGGAGTTCCCGGAAAGAAGGTGCAGTCGGCATCTAAGGCTTTGGCTCTACTAAAAACCCGCGCTGCACTCGGAACGCAGGCTGGTCGTATTATGAAGCTCGCGGCGACACCGGCCACTGCTGGCGTTTCTAAGATTCGTGGAGCCTTGGAAAAGCAAACGGGGCGCATGAAGAATGCCGGCATTACGAAAGGATTTAAAGGAGTCATCTGAGGTTTTGAGCGAAAAACAGGGGGTAGACGATTCCAGCAGCTCTTTCAGCCTTGGTGTCGGACACTCCCTGTCTCTTTCGCCGCTCAGTGGATGTGATATAGACATCGAGCTCCAGCGAGAAGGGAATAAGCGCTGTGTTTCATCGCCGACCTCAGGATTGGATGCGGCACAAGAAGGTCGCCCTGACGAACACCCTCCCAAGAAGTGCCGTCCTTCTTCAGGAGGGTCGGGAAGCTCCGCCTAATGCGAGTGCAAAGCACTTTCGTGGAGCCACCTCAGGGCGCGTATCTGCTTTGTGGCGTTCCAAATTGAACACCCGATATGGCATTAGGACTGAAAATTCTTTCTTTAAACGCTCAGGGTTTTCGTATTATGCAAAAACAGACAGAAATAGTAGATTTGGCTTTCAGAACACACTTTGATATCTCGTGTCTTCAGGAAACAAATTTTAATACTCTTTCTGATGTATTCCCAGCAGGGGGCATCTGTTAAAGCAGGTGTTTGTGTGTACTGTGCAACACTGCGTACCCCAGCACCCACACTTAGCTGTGCGTGGCATCGTCGTGTCTGGGGAAAAGGGGATCGTGGTGGTTGAGCCGATGCCGAGTGTTTGGACCTTTAAGGCCCCTCGGTTGACGCAACAAACCACTTTGGCCCACGCTTCCCACAGACGGCACCTCCGGGCTGACCCAGCCGGCGGAAATTGGTAGTCGCGTTTTCCTATCCTCCCCTCCATCATTAACTTTCCTATCTTCCATCCTACAACTCTCCTGTCCTCTACTCTCTTCTTGTTTTCCCTTACTTCCTGGCGGCAAGGATTAACCGTGTGTGTTGTAACTACCCTGTGTTACCCCATGTTAGGTTATAGTTATGGTGTGCAGCTGGCGGAGGCAGGACTTGTTCAGAGTTTCTTGTCCCGTCCCCCTGTTGCGCTCCATGGTGGGTGGCTGGCGCCATGGCCGAACAGCATACCTTTTTATGGATTCCTCCCCAAAACCAAATGATCGCCTTAAAAAAAGGCGGACCGAAGCAGCATCTGATTTTTTCTGCAAAAAACCAGAAGTGTTCATCAAGTTCCACATAATCTACAGTGAAAACCCAGCCCGTACAATATCCCCATTTCTTATCTCTAAGACACTTACCCAAACCCTAGGGCGAGGATACAAAGTATCTATACTAGCCAGTGGAAACTCTCTACTGGAAATCTGAGACCATGTTCAATGCTCGAAAGTTTCACAGCTTGAGAACTTTGGGGAAATCCCCATTACAGTATCTGCACAGATCCCTGAACTTTGTCCGTGGAGTGATATCCGAAAGCGACTTCTTGAACCTCACAGAGGAAGAAATGCTGGAGGGACTGCAAGAACAAAATGTGACTAATGTACACCGAATCAGAATAAGAAAAGACAACACGAAAATACCTACCAAACACATTGTCCTGCCTTTTGCAACTTCCAAACTTCCTGATTCAATTGAAGTAGGGTACATCAAAGCCAATGTTTGACACTACATACCCAACCCCAGACGCTGCTTTAACTGCCAACGTTTCGGACCATTTATCCGACGACTGTACCGCTGCGCCGCATTGGGAAAACTGCGAGGGGGACCACCCCGCATGCCATTCATGCCAGTCATGAAAAAAAAAGAGAAGGAAATTATAACAGTGAAAACAGCCGAAAACATCAGCTTGAAAGAAGCACGTCCACGAGTCAAATATAAAAACCCGTTTGTTTTCACAGCGAAAGCAAACTACTCCAAGGTGGCATGGGGGGGCGACGCGCCACACACTTGGACCTGGTTCCTGCTCAGGCTATGCCGCAAGCAGGAGAACCTCCGCATCAAACGGGGACAGCAAAAGCTGCCATGTCAGCTAAGAAACAGGGCCCGCCGGCCCCTCAACCGGCTGCACAAAAGGCTTCTTCGCAGGAGAAGCCTGAAATCTCTGCTCCCGCAGCTCGTCTGCGAACCTCCAGCGCCTCCGAGCAGGCGATGGATGCTACCCCTCACTCGCCCCCGCTCCAGCTGCGGCACTCTCTTGAACGAAAAAAAAGAGAGCGAAAGAAAATAACAGGACCGGATAATCCGGAAACCTAAGCTTTAGCTCCATCTTCACAAATCAATAAACATTGCATTTCTGGTCCATTGTAACTGCCGTGGACTCATTAGAAACTACAGTGATGTAACCGATCCTTTATATTCACTTGCCCCGGTTGCTCTATGTTCACAGGAGACAAACCTAGGGCCTAAACACACAAACATTCTGAAAAAGTATAAAGTCTTACGCTGTGATCGACAGCAAGCAAATAGGTTATCCAGAGGTGTTGCTATAATCATTCAGAATTCAATTGCAATTCATCAAATTCACCTCAAAACTAATTATGAGACTGTTGCGATCACTATCCTGCACTACAAAACTATCACATTATGTTTTGTAAACCTTGAGCACCGTTATAATGTAACACTTCATGACCTGGAATCACTTTTTAAACAGCTTCCAGAGCCATATCTGGTAGTTGGAGATTTTAATGAACATGCCACTTTTTGGGGAAGTAAACAAACCGATAGCAGGGGCCATATTTTAGAAGATTTTATTTTGTGCAATGATGTTTGCCTGCTCAATACTGGCAAACCTACTTACTGCTCGCTAAGTACTGGAGCAATGCGTTGCTTAGATCTGTCTTTTAGTTCACCATCTATTTTTTCAGATTTTAAATGGGATGTTCAGGACAACCCACAGGGGAGTGATCATTTCTCTGTCACAATCAGCTTAACACCTTCACCAGCCATCACACTTAACAAACCACGACGGTGGAAGCTTCACCTAGCTAACTGGCCATTATTTCAATCAAAAGCTAACTTTGACAACATTTATTCAGATCACCCCAGCGTAGATGAGCTGAACGAAAGGATTACAACTTGCATCATAGCTGCGGCATACTTAGTTATCCCACAGTCTTCAGGAGCTGTGCAAAAAAATCACAACAGCTGGTATTCGCGAGAACGTCAGGAAGCAAAATGAAAACAAAACAAAGCCTGGGGAATGTTTCGCAAGCACCCCACGGATGAAAATCTCACAACTTTTAAGCAATCAAGAGCCAAAGCACGATATGTCCGCCGCAATGCCGATAGGTCTTCCTCGCAAAAATATATATCTTACATAAATAGTTCAATCACATCTAAAAAAAATGTGGGAGCAAGTTCGTAAACTTGAAGGAACCTTCTCTCTTTTCACAATTCCATTTTTTACAGATCCCAGCAAGCAAACGAGCATAGAAGAACAGGCAGACATTTTAGACGAACACTTTTCTTCAGTATCAAGTTCAATACACTACACAAAATGCTTCTTAAAACACAAAACTTCAGCTGAAAAACAAAGACGTCCAACAAGTGGAAGTGGAAATGAATCTTACAACTCTTAGCCTACAGTACAAGAAATAAATACCGTTTTAGCTGCTGGTAAAAAGACGGCGCCTGGCCCGGACGAAATACACTATGAAATGCTAGCACATCTGCCCACACCTGCGATAGGAGCCCTTGTTAATTTTTTCAATAAGATATGGGTAACTGGAAAGATACCTGAGGAATGGAAGAAAGCATTTATTGTGCCATTCCTGCAACCAGGAAAGCCACCCACTGCCCCCAGTAGTTATAGACCTATAGCCCTTACAAGTTGCCTTGCAAAATCATTTGAAAATGTTTTAAATATTAGGCTAACCTGCGTCCTTCAATCTTCTAGATATCCACCAGTGTGTTTTAAAAAAAGCATGTTCTACAACGGACCATTTAGTCCGCCTTGAAAACACGGTCCGTGAAGCATTTATACATAAGCAGCACTGTCTTGCAGTCTTCTTCGATATGGAGAAGACGTACAATACGACATGGAGATTCGGCATCCTTCGAGACCCAGCGGATTTGGGAATCCGCGGTAGAATGCTGAACTGTCTGAAAGACTTCCTTTCGAATCGTATATTTCGTGTGCGCCTAGGCTCAACTTTTTCGAGCAACTTTATGTAGGAGAGCGAGGTGCCACAAGGCTGTATATTAAGTACAACTCTCTTTGTGGTAAAAATGAATTCTTTAAATAAAATAATCCCGAAATCTGTAATGTATTCACTATATGTCGACGACCTACAGATAGCATACACATCCTCCAATGTATCAACATGTGAAAGACAAGTGCAGCTTACTATAAACAAGCTGGCGACATGGGCAGATCAAAAAACAGTGCCTGTTCTATTCTCTCTGCGACGAGGGTTACAAACCGACCCTAACCTGCACCTAAATGAAATAATACTGCCAATAAAAAAACGAGCACAAATTTCTTGGTGTACCTTTTGACAAGAAACTCACCTTTCTACCACATATCAACAACCTCAAAAAGAAAGCTTCCCGATCCCTGAACATACTGAAAGTGCTATCACACAAACGCTGGACTGTGACAGAACATGTCTTATGCGCATCTATCACTCAATAGTACGTACTTCCCTGGACTATGGATGTGTTGTTATGGGTCAGCAAGACCCTCTTACTTAAAACGTCTAGATGCTGTGCAAAACCTAAGCCTGGGGCTTACAACTGGCGCATACAAAACATCCCCCATAAATAGCCTCCATGTAGAAACAAATGAACCACCCCTCGCAGACAGAAGAACAATGCTTACGTGTGCTTACGTGCTAAAAATAAGATCCTCCCAAAAACACCTTTGCCACTCTGTAGTCACAAAGTGCCCATCTAGAACACTTTTTAACAATAAACCGCTAGCAATAAGACCCCTAATTCTACGTTATGAACAGATATGCCCGGAACTAAACATATATGATACACTTCCAAACGTTGTGCATAGTTCCGAACAAATTGCCCCTTGGTACAGCTTCCATTCTGTATGCGACCTCTCACTAGCACACTTTCGTATAAAGCAGACACCAACTGATCATATAATACAAACGTTTCTAGCCTTGAAGGAAAAGCACAAAAAACACACTGCATTTTATACAGACGGTTCTAAAAGAACTTTTTACGTTGGTAGTGGTGTAGTGGAGGAAAAACTTGAAAAAAACAGACTACCTCTGTGCGCAAGTTTTTACTGCCGAATATTATGCTATCTCCTTAGCTGCGGAAAAGATAGTAAAGTGCAACATCGTAAAAAGTATAATATGCACAGATTCACTTAGTGTGATCACAGCACTACACGCCAGAAATGCAACACAACCCTTATGCAATACATTGCATAAAAACAGCTGAAACACGAGGACACGAAATTAAATTCTGCTGGGTGCCAAGTCACATAGGCCTAAATGAAAATGAAACAGCTGCTGCGTGTGCTGCAGCCGCCCAGAATGCAAAAATAGAAGCTAATGTACCTCATAGAGATATCATAAAATATATTCAAAGAAAAATAAAAGAGAAATGACAGGATTCACTGGACAAAGAAATCAACAATAAGTTCCACGTACTGAAGCCCGTGGTAGAGGAATGCAAAACATGTAGCCACTATGAGCGTTTCATTAAGTGGTTCTATGTCGTCTTCGTATCGGTCACACACCTTACATATAACTTTTTACTAACGAAACACAATCAGCCTACTTGTGAAGAATGTAGAGACGTGCTCACAATCAACCATATCCTAATCAAATCAAATCAGATCAGATTTATTTTCCAACAAGTGGATGATCGCCTGGGCTAAAAGCTGTACAAACAGCTTGACAGAGGCCCAGGAAACCGGTACACAACAGAGCAGGAGCAAACCGCAGATTCCAAAAGTTTGTTAACAATATGACCATGACATCAAAAGTATTATACAATGTATATCTCTGCAGCAAGGTATGAAAACAAAACAAAGAAGTTGATCAATGATGAAAACAATGGAACAAGCTCAATGCAGAAAGTTCGTAAATGTGAGTATGATATTTAAAGAACACATGCATGAATAGATTATATATACACGAAGTATGTTCTTAACTGCTTAGGACTAAAACCAACTGTGTTTTTATGTTTGTTGAGAAAAACGGGAAGATTATGAGCCAAGGATTGTACTTTGTAGTTTGTTCTAAAATGTGGTAGAGACCACGTGTCAGTGCATCTAGTGTTTACTGTTGCAGTGAGGAGTTCAAGAGATGCAATTTTTACCAAGAAATTACCCATACCTGTCGAACCGAAATATGTTAACTGTACAAACGATATTCATAAATATTGTCCACACGGATCATATTAAGTGATGTTGTTAAGGGTTGAACATTTGATGTTGGTTCTAAGTTTACGATGAGACGAATAATTTTTCTTTGCAACACAAGAAGCTTGTTCATATTTGTTTTAGTTGTTATTGCCCATACTAGAGTACAGTAGTTAACATGCGAAAGGAACAGAGCCTAGTAAATTTGCAGTTTAGCACTTATGGGGAGCAATGTGCGACAACGTGAAATTACACCAGTAACAGTCGAGAGCTTTCTATAAATATGGTTTATATGAGCGTCCCATCTAAGATGCGAAGAAAAGTATACACCTTGAACCTTAAGCTCGTGAACTATCTCTATGTGCTGGTCTTGAAAAATGAATGGATCTAGGGGAGGAAATACTTTATTATTAGCTCGAAATATAATTGCTTTGGATTTAATTTGGTTTACCTTGATTTTATTTGCTTTGGTCCAGGCTGAGAGTTTACCAAGAACATGTTTAGATTTTAACACTAGTTGGCTGATATTATTCGCAGACATAAGTAGGGTACTATCATCAGCATAGATCACAAATCGAACTGAGGTGTCAATGTTGACAATATCATTTATATAAGTGTTAAATAAAAGGGGGCCCAAAACACTTCCTTGTGGTGCGCCACATACTATTGGTAAGAGAGATGACCTTTCGTTATTGATGCATACGCACTGGTGTCTATTTTCCAGGTAAGATTGCAGTAGAGCCAAAGCTGTTCCACGAATTCCATAAAATGAAAGTTTATTAATGAGAATACTGTGATCGATGGAGTCAAACGCTTTGCTGAAATCGATAAATATTCCTGCTGTAAGTAAATTATTATCAATATTTGCCAAAATTATTTCCTTCAGGCTTAGCAAAACAGCCTCAGTAGAGCGACCCTTTCTAAAACCGTACTGTGAGTCTGTTAAAATTCTTTTCTTGTCAAAAAAGTTTGCGATACGAGAAAAAATTAGCTTTTCTAATCCCTTAGAAAACACTGGGAGTATGGAAATTGGCCTATAGTAAGATACAAGATTATGATCCTCTCCTTTAAATAATACAGACACCCTTGCACATTTAATAGCAGTGGGAAATATACCAGACTCAAGTACCAGATTGAAAATATGAGCTAAAGAAGATGTTAAGAATTCTAATGCGCATTTAACGGCTTTAATTTGAATATCGTCGGCATCTAACGACCTACTGTTATTTAGGGCCATGAATGTGTTGTATATCTCGTTTTCATTAGAAGGATCAAGAAATATGCTTTCAACACTGTTATAAGCTAGGGAAACTGTATCTGATGAAGTACAAATTGGTAGCGCAGCGTTTACAAAGTAGTGGTTGACGTGATCTGCCAAGTCACGATCTTTCAGACTACGCCCATTTACGGTAATTGTTCTTGGAATTGAACGAGAGCCATAACGTCCAAGACATTATTTATAATTTTCCATGTAGCACCGGGCCGTTGTCTGTTAATATTTGCAAACAGGTTAGCATAATATGCATTCTTTGCTCGCTTTAGCTGCGCGTTTACTTGATTTCTTGTTTTTTTTAAACTCCTTTAACACAGCTTCACAGCGCGACTGGAGAAATGAATTATATAGGCGGTTTTTATTTCTGATTAATTTTAAATGTTGCCGGTTAACCGATGGTTTTCTTGTTTTATTTGATGGTTTTACTGATACTAACGGAAAATGGTTTGCGTATGTATTCACAAAGAGTTTAACAAATTCAGCGTGTGCCTCATTCACATCTAGTTTGCCGAAGACCGTAGACCAATCACAAACAATTATGTCTTGTTTGAACGATTCCAGACTATCCTCGGTGATGGACTGAACTATTAGCGACTCCTTGCGTTGCCTTGTTCCTTTGAAAATAGTCTGATAGGTCATAAATACAGGGCAGTGGTCACTTATGTCAGATGTTAGAGTACCAGAGCTGTAAATAGCAGTATTATTGTTTGTCAAAATCAAGTCGAGCAACGATTGAGTACTGGCAGTGATTCGTATAGATGTTGTTATTAAGTTCAGAAAACCAGAAGAATGCAACACACTGTTAAAGTCCCGAGTAGCTTTAGTATCATCAACTAAATTTATGTTAAAATCGCCACTGCAGACAGGGCGGGAGTTGTTGCTGCACACATGTTCGAACAAGAGCCCAAAAAACTGCATAAAAGAATTCATGCTACCTCCTGGTGGATGATATACAACTGATATGATTTCATTTTTGCTCTGTAACCCAGATAGCACAGAATGTGGGGCCCCAGTAGGTCCGATGTAGGCAAGTGGGGCTGGGGCAACCATCATAAAACCTGCATCGGTCCCCGATGGGGCAAAAGTGGGCAATCCCTATTTGGGCTTGCCCCTGCTCCTCCTGCATGGGTCCCATAGCGGCGTTTCTTG
Organism: Amblyomma maculatum; assembly: GCF_055883805.1. NCBI lineage: Eukaryota > Metazoa > Arthropoda > Arachnida > Ixodida > Ixodidae > Amblyomma > Amblyomma maculatum. The sequence continues at coordinate 113,451,378 of NC_139352.1, read as the reverse complement.
GGCTAATGCAGAGCACATTCTTGCATCCAGACCACGAGGGTCCCTTGCCGGATATTGGAGGGCAATCCAACCTAAATGTGGGCTTTTTATGGAAAAGCCCTCATAGATCCGAAGTGAGGCCGTCCCCATTAAATCTCTGTGGGACCAACATCGGCCGTAGTGGGGCAAGGAAACGGACATACCCACATGCTGCCCAAATCGGCCCCTTGTAGGTTACTTGAGGGCAGGTGAAATATGAATAAGGGCTCAATTTGGCCAAATCCTCGTGAAGCCCAAAGGGGGCAGCCATAGCTAAACCGCTTTAGGTCCCACATAGGCTGTAATGGGGCTGGAAAGCGGGCGTGCCCGCATGGTACCAAAATCGGCCCTTTGTGGGGACTTTGAAGGCCCGTGCAACAGCAGGTGGGCTCTAGGTTCAAAAACAACGTCCAGCCCAATTGGGGCTGCCCACATAAAACTGCTTTATATCCCACATGGGCCGTAACGGGGCTGGAAGGCGGGAGGGCCCGCATGATACCAAAATTGGTCCCTTGTGGGGAATTTGAAGGCACGTGCGACAGCATGTGGGCTTTAGGTTCAAAACCAACACCCAGCCCAATTGGGGCTGCCCACACAAAACCGCTGTAGGTCCCACATCGGCCGTAATGGGGCTAAAAGGCGTGCGTGCAATTGCGTAATCTTTGTTTCCAACCTTTTTTTGCATTAGATGTTGCCCTAAATTACTATTATAGATTATTTGTATAAGAGTTGTGGCCATGTTTAGTCGATTACATGGCTTTAGTTCTCGCGCTCATGCAAATTGCGCTACAAATATACTAAAATAAACTGATTGCTAACTGTTGCCTCTTATGTGGTTGCTTTGGACAGCCTGCAACGCGCAGCACAATATTACTGTTCAGAACACACATCTCCATAGCCTGAACAAGATGTACATGAAGTCATTTCGGCTAGATGAATGTTATGAGTTATTCTAAAATTGAATATTGTGGCTGTTTAGAAAGTGCAGACATGTATAAAATATTTACTTAATTATGTGCATAAATATTGATTGGGAAAACTTGGACTAGGGCTTCACATCAATTTCCTACGTCGGACCCTTATGAGAATAATGTGGGCAAGCCCAAGTGCGGCTAGCGCTGCGCATTGGTCCTATGTCATTATCTTAGGGGCTAACTGAAATAAAAAGAAAGAATGTTCCTCCAAAGCGGCTGCCCAAATCGGCCCAAAGTAGGACCATCGCGGGGAGTTGGCGGGATGTGCCCTTTTAACAATGCCGGAAAAATGTGGGCAGCCCCACAAGGGCTGCCTGCATCGGCCCCTAGTGGGGCCCATTGGGGCTTTGTCGACCGCCCCCTTCGGGCCTACGTCGGCCCCACTTGCAGCACCCACATTGAGCCCACCGGGGCTGTCCTGCATTGCCTACATCGGGCCCACTGGGGCCCACCCTTCAGAGCCCAGTTTGTGCTACCTGGGAAGGTTATTATCTCATAGTCAGACGTTACTTTACTAAATTCAGGTACATTTTCACAGTTCTTGCGCATTGTAACGTAAACCGCGACACCACCGCCCCCGTCCGCCTGTACAATTCAAAAAGAAATTATTGTAATCTTTTAATCTTAACATTTGGCATCCATCATAGTACCATGTTTCTGATAACATCACAATGATGAATTTAAAACTAAAGTCATTGAGAAATGAAGTAAGCATGTCCTCTTTTTCAGTCACCGACCGTGAATTGATATGCAGAACTGATTCAAAAGGGTTTTCTGGAACTTCAATATCTTTAGGAAAAGTGAAGTTGTACAAGACTTGAAGATGCACGACAGAAGCACTTCCCACCACTTTACAATGACCATATACCATTCCACCCTAGCTTAATTTTAGAAGAAAGGTCACTCATTGATATTTCCGGCATATTTTCGTTCCTAAAAGAAGCAAAGTATTTAAATAAGTTATAGAACCAGTAATAACTTTTTAAAGCTCTTAACAAAGTTCAGATTTTAAACCTTTCTTTTGGCGCATGATGGCCTTAGTTGCCTATGTGCCATAAAACACAACACAACACAACTCATTCTGATCTATTAGCCTTTGCGAGATTTTCATTTGGAGTGCTTCTTTTCTTTCGCCACTTCGCGTTCGAGTGGTGTAGGAAGTGTGGTGCTAAACAGATCCCTTTTGCGCTATCATCACTTCACTTATGACGGGTTTGGCCGTGTGCTAGCGTTCGTTTGCTTATTTTCGGCTGTGAGGTTGCGCATCTTGTGCATTTATACTTCTTTAATAGGTTGGATCTTTACTTTTTAGGCGGCCGCCAAGTAATACCAGTGGACAGTTTTAATTGTGTCATAGACTCACATGTTGATGTTCAAGACCCTGGTCGAGGAAGACCGACTGGGAACGCACGTAAGCTGCAGCGTCTGGTTCAGCATTTTGCGTTTCTTGATGCGCACGAACTCATGCATGGGTCGCGTGTCTGCTGGACTTGGCGTCGTGGTTCATCTGCGAGCAGGCTAGACCGCGCATACGTGCCGCAGTCCCTTTTAACGTATATGTCGGCTATGGATGTTGTGATCTTGCCTCTGACGCCCATTCATACATCTGACCACCGGCCAGTCATGCTCAGCCTTTCTTTTCCTAGCGCTGGCGCATTTTGCCGTGGCGTTTTGATGTGCGCGTACAAACGATTCACGTTCGCGTGAGAGCTTGTCGCGAGCTTTACGGGTTTCGCTTTCTGACAGTGCTGAAAATGAATGGGACACGCTCAGATCAATTTGGCGCATGCACAGTTCGGTACAAGTTCGTGCACTACGTCGTCGATTGTCTCAGGAGCCGGTAGACACGGCTGCAAGATCCGCATCGCACACAGAGCGGGTTGGCATACCTCTCTGATGCACGCCTGGTGCGAGGAGTTACATAGCCGATATCAGTGCCTTCTTGGAGCCTCGTCCCTTTCGGCGGCGGCCTGGAGTGAAAGGCGTAGTCAATCTCCACATCCTGAGGTGCGTCCATTTGCGCGGTGAACTTACATCCATAGCTCAGCATTGAGCGGATTGCCCCACTCTACGTCCTATCAAACTAGGGATTGTATGCGTTTCTTGACGCACTTCAAACTAATGGCGTGTTCAGATGCTACGATTGATGTAGAAGCTGTGGAGACGCATCAAATGTTAGCTGGGTTGCCGCTGGTCAGCCCTGAGATGCATGATGTGCTTTGTGCACTTCCCTCTTTAGAAGAGGTAAAGACAGCTCTAGAGTCAATGAAACGCGGGTCAGCGCCTGGGCCTGATGGGCTTCCTGTGGAATTTTATTTTGGTTTCTGGGACGTTGTCGGTCCAGCACTGGCCAATGTCCTTGGACAGTGCTTTGAGCATTTAGGTTTTCTGCCCAGTTTTCGAAAAGGGAGAATAATTTTGATCCCAAAACGTGATCCTGGGTCATCTCGTCCAGAAGAATGGAGGCCGATCACCCTTCTGAACCTAGACTACAAATCTCTCGCAGTCATCGTGGTTCGGCGCTTGAGAGGTGTGATTGCCTCCCTTTTTGGTTGTCATCAGGTGTGCTCAGCTCCTGGCAGGGAAATACTTAGGTTGTCGTATACCACTCGAGATATTATTGACTACACAAGAGACGCTTAGCTAGTGGTATCCTTGTTTCTTTAGACCAAGAAAAAGCTTTTGACCGCTAGAACATGGCTGTATATTCGGAGTTCTTAATGCATTTCAGTTTCGGCAAAATTTCATATGTTTAATTAAAAGCCTGTATGATGGCATTCAAAGCACACTGGCGATAGATAGGTGGGAACGTGCCTCTTTCCCTATGAGCCTGTGTCTCAGGCAAGGCTGTCCCCTGTTGCCTCTTTTGTTTGCTCTCAGCTTAGAGCCTTATTTGAGGGCAATAATTACACACGAAAGTATTCGTGGCCTCCCTCTCCCAGGCATTCAGACACTGCGTGTGACTGCTTACGCGGATGATAATACGTTGTATCTACGCGATGAAGCGAGCCTGCTGCGCTGCCTTCATCTGATTTTTGACAGATAGGCAAGGTGTCTAGGGCTGCTCTCAATTTTGAAAAAAGTGAATACCTTTTAATTGGCAGGCCAGAAGCGCGCCCTAATGGTACACTACCAATTACGCACAGTGACACCATGCGCATACTTGGCATTGATTATGAGGCACGTGAGATAGCAGCTTCGGTGTGGACTACCGTCTTAAACGAGGTGCGCAGCAAGGTGACTACAGCCAGTGCCTTTGAACTACCCATGTTGGAGAAACGCTACCTTGTCCACACTGTTTTCTGCGGGTGAATATGTAGCGCGCATGTAGCGCATCCACCTCTCAGAATTTTACGTTCTCTTCAGTCTCTTGTAAGTTCATTTTTTTGGGCAGGCCGCACGGAACCGGTATGCCGTGCGGCACTGGGCCAGCCACGTTCGAAGGGTGGGTTTGCCTTCCCTTTTTTGTCAGTCTGCTGTCGGCTGCTGGCTCTATGCTACCTTCTTCGTTTGCTGAAGGGTGATGAGTGCCCAACACGGGTGCTTGCTTTCTATTTTTTAGGCAAAAGTGTGAGGGAGCTTGTCCCTGACATAGCACTCAACAGGGGCCCTCACACTTTCCGGATGCCTGTTTTTTATTCGTGTATAGTGGCATTTCGTCGCCACGCCCGCCGCACCCGCCATGTGAGCCCTGACTTAGACATCTCGGCCAACAGAGTAGTGGAGTCAATGGGAACGTTACAACTTCTGCTGGTGCCTGCGGAACGTAGGCAAAGGGCGGACTCCACTTGTTGGTTACCACTCACAGCGTCGTTTCTGCCAGGGTATTTACGTGACTTTATGTGGCTTTTGGAGTGGGGGGTTTTGCCTACACAAGATTGGCTGCAACGATGGGGCATTGTGCGGACCGCGCAGTGCCCCAACTTCCCACTTCAGGAATCCAATCGTCACATGGCCCAGCAATGCGTCGTTGCTCGTGTTTTTTGGAGGGCAGTTCATGCCGGTTTCAGACGTCTAGGTATTAACCGATTTCAGATAAATGGTAGATGTCCTCGCGGTCGCTTTGCACGATTGCTGATTGTAGCTGGCGCTTTCGCGTTATGGCGCAATCGTTGTGAGGCTGTCGCATCGAGCCGGCGCCGACGTGCACTTTTTCCGGTCCTGGCGCGTCAACGAAAGGATATAGTAAGTTTTCTGGTTGATGAACTTTTCTACCTTGGGGAGCAAGATTTCCTTCGTCAATGGTCATGCGCTTTTGTTTCCGTGTCGGATGGACGTGTCCGGGTGATTTTTAACCCACCTTGGTACCTGTCATATAATGTAAATATTTATGTTCATATCGCAACCCACATGTGCAATACATACTGGGCATGCGATTGCTGTATATGTTTATATCCATTTTATTTGGCAAATTATTCTACATTGTTTATACCTTCATTGCCATTCATTGTTGTATATGTCATCCTCAAGAACTGCCAAATTTTATTCTGAACGTAAAAACTGATTTGTGATGTATTTGTTCCTTAGGATGTATCTCATGTGCATTTTCATTTGTTGTTAATCATGTGTATTTCCTGTTTCGGTCATTTGTCGCCGCTCTTGTGAATGTCTAATGTGAACATCTAAACGCCTAATGTCTAATAAAACTTTTTCTAAACAACTTGAGGTCATTTAGGCTATATTAATGTTATGAATTATTGTGCAATTTATTATTGTGGCTGTTTAGGAAGCGCAGACATGTATAAAGTAATTACTTAATTATGTGCATAATATTGATTTGGAGAACTTGGACCAGGGCATCCCATCAATTACCTGCGTCGGACCCCTATGAGAATAATTTGGGCAAGCCCAAGTGCGGCTTTCGCTATAGAACCCGCACCGGTCCTATGTCATTATTTGAGGGGCTGACCAAAACAAAAAATAAATGTTCATCCAGAGCGGCTGCCCAAATCTGTCTAAAATAGGACCATCGGGGGGAGATGGTGGGATGTGCGCTTATGGCAATGCGGGAAAAATGTGGGCTGCCCCACAAGTGCTGCCTGCATCGGTCCCTAGTGGGGCCCATCGGGGCTCATCGACAGACCGCTTCAGGCCTACGTCGGCCCCTCTTGCAGCACCCATATTGAGCCCACCGGGGCTGTCCTGCATTGCCTACATCGGTCCTACCGGGGCCCTCCTTTCATAGCCCACTTTGTGCTACCTGGGGGGGGGGGGTTGGATGCTACTGCTCCCTGCGGTGTGGCACGAGTGCCTAGAGTGATTTTATTGCTCCAGAGGTCTCCAATATGAAGCTATGACATGCGATTTGGAGAAAATTAGAAATGTAATTATAGGTCCTGGTGCCGATATTCATTTGTGAGAGGTTGGTTAAGATGGATGTATGCGACACGTTGTCGAACGCTTTGCTGACGTCGAGACCTAAGATGATGCGTGTAGCCCGGATGGGACCTGATTCCAGTAAGGCATGTTGGAGTTCCCATATTATTTATTGGGTGTAATGGCCAGTGCGGAAGCCGATCATAGTGAGAGGAGGTTGTGTCTATCAGTGTGTGCGTGAAGACGATTAAGGATGACATTTTTCATAACCTTGCCCAAGCAGGATGTGAATGATATAGGCCGGAGATTGCCCAGCTCTGCATTCGCACAGCGGCATCTCGGACCATGGAGCTCTTAAGGATTGCACTTTACATCTTATGTGACCTGCCCGAGAAAACCAAATAACTCCGCTTAACCGCATCAGGAAAGTCACTTTTCACTACCTCAACAATTTTTACAAGCCACCAGTTCACCCTTTCGTTGCGAACGGTGCTAATATATACCAGTTCGCCTTGCGTCAACTCGCGACTGTTTGCTCTTCTCGCATCTGCCGTGAGCTGAGTTTTTTCACGTCTGTTTTTCCACAACATCATTTTCCATGTTTTTAGCATAGACAGTCCGATTCAAATTTTTCGCCCGAGAAACAATTCACAAGGCACTGATTTTGTGAATGAATGAAGCTTTATCCTGTATGAAAACAAAATTAACAATGCGGAGCTCTAAGGACTGCCTTCGGCTGCACTCTTCGAGCTGCAATTTCAAGATACTTCTTGTCGTCTGCACGAGTCTTTCTACTGCACCGTTGGTTTGAGGGTGATATAGTGGCGTGAAAATTGACTTTACACCACTTAGCTCCAAAAAGTGTTGAAATTCACTAAATCTGAATTGCGGGCCGTTGTCTGTCCCCACAACATTGAGTAGGTCATACGCCGTAAAACTACTCCCTACCGCCTCCATCATGGTCAAGGCTGATGTGCCATGTATTACTTTTATTTCGAGCCATTTAAAGTAGCTGTCTACAAGCAGCAGCAGTATGATTTCCCTTCTACTTGCGCAAAATTCAAATGAACCCTTTCCCAAGGAGTTGAAGGTATTGGCCAAGGCTGAATCAGTACTGACTGTGCAGACTTCCGCACACTTTGACAGACCTTATATGTTCGTACTATGTCCTACTAATCTGTATCATGATTTGGCCACCAAATCCAACTTCGAGCCAGCATTTTTATTTCTGTCACTCCTGGATGGCTCTCATGCAATAAAGGCAGGACTCGTGGCTTGAGGGCTTTTGGGATAACAACTCGATTGTTTCACAACAAACATCCCTGCTCTAGCGATAGCTCATGTCGACGAATAATATAAGAGCGGTGTTGTGTTCTGTTTCTTGCGGCCAACCCCACCACGTCATGTCGACTACTTCTCTCAAAGCCTCACCCGGCCCTGCTTGTTTGTTCAGCTACTTCCTCGGCTGTGAAGGGAACCTCCGATGTTGACGAGAAAAATTTTATTTCTTATTATCTCCAGTAGTTGCTCCCAACGGAAGCCTTGATAAACCGTCTGATAAACAGACAAACCGCCTGATAAACTTGTTGAACCTTCGCGTACTTGATCACATACTGATAACGGGCCAAGGAAGGGAAACCTTTATTTAGCCTTATATTACTTGGGGGTTTTTGGGACGTCTTCAAAGATGTCTGCTTGTTGAGTCCACAAGAGTTTTCTCCGTCGACTTCGTCCACTTCGGCACAATGGTCGGTTGCCCTCAGTCCAGGGCTCCGCTGGCTACTGCTACCAGACCTAGCTGGTCTTCGCAGCAGTCGCTGGGCAGCAGAGTTACCCATTGCTCCGCACTCGGGTTTCGAATTTTGGGGACCACATCTATGTTTTGACAGGCCCATGTGATATGATACAGTGTTGGTTTTTCATCGCACCACATCTGTCCGCGTATATGGTAGGGTGCATTTTTTTTAGTATATGTAGGTTTGGGTATGATCCCGTCTGTAATTGTCTCCATATGACAGCTTCCTCACTGGTGAGAGAACAGAGCGGTGGGGGATATCGCATTCTTCTTCCTCTATAGTTTTCTAGTATGGCCGAGTATGCCTTGGGTGCTGCAAACGTTCCTCAGGCCCGTCGCATGCTCGGAAAGTAGTGTATGCTCGAGCTATCCTGTCGGCCTCTTGGTTCCCTGCCACCCCCATGTGCCCGGTACCCAAATAGTTTTGTGTCTGGTCTTGTTTTCTTCGTGGTTTTTAATTCTGTCGCTCGCTTCGAGGAGTATACGGAGTGCGTGACGACCAAACCTACCATTTATGAAATTTCGACAGGCTGTTTGAGAGCCCGTGAGTATCGTTAGCGACCGCCGCTCAGTTCTATAGCCCTCCGCCACCGCTAGAGCAACGGCTACTTCCTCGGCCTCTGCTACTGTGCTATGTCGGGTAGAGGCGCTGGTCACTTCGCGTAGAGACGAATCGACCACCGTGGCCACTGCAATTTTGTTGTGTCCTGCTCTCGAGGACGCGTCTGCATACACGGTCGTGTCTTGAGGAGCGTGTTTATTGAATAAAATCAGCCCTTGCTTCTCGTCTACCTCTGTGGAGGTTAGGGTCCATGTTTCTCGGGATTGTAGCTACCTTGAGGGACTTGCGAAGTTTGTCGGGGATCGTTTCCGTGCTCGCTATCTCTCGCGTCTACTCACAGTATCCGAGTCCAAGAAATTTTTCAATCGCTGCACTTTTGTAATCGCTACTTTACTGCCGTGTCTCCTCGCATCAAACAATTGCGTTAGCGGCTGATGATCAGTCAGCATTTAGAACTGGCTCCCAAGCAAATATTTATTGCCAAAGATTATCTGAAGCTTCGCGCTCAATTCGTGCATAATTTATTTTGGTTGCTGTAAGCGTGCGGGACGCGAAAGCAATCGGTCTCTCGTCGTGACCCTTAGTGCATGCAAACGCCGCTTCGAGGTCATAGGCCGATACGTCACACGTCAGGCGGAGCGGTTTGTTTCCATCCCACACAGCTAGCACTGACTCCTCGGTTAAAAGTAACTTACATTTCTGAAAGCTGCTCTTGCAATCTTTTCTCCACTCCCACGAACAATCTTTTCTGAGCATCTTGTAGAGAAGTTATAAGGTCGTTCCTGTCTACAAAGCAACCTAGCGTCAAAATTCACCAGTCCTAAGAAAGTCTTTAGCTCGGAGACGCAAATCGGGCTTGGAGCCTACAATGAGACTTCTACTTTATCTTTCGTGGGATGTATGTAGACTGCCTCATATTTGTGACTTAGGTAGCGGACGCGGTTTCAGAAATTGACATTTATCGCGTTGGCACGTATTCCATGCATTCGTAGTCTCTAAAGCACGTGTTCAGTACGTCTCAGGCCCTCGTGTTCGGCCTTTCCTGTATGAAAACATCACCGAGATAGCACATTGGCCTTCAAACTAACCAATATCTGATCCATCATCGATAGGAAATTGGCAGGGCGCTCGCGTCACCAAACGGTAAACGTATAAAGCGAAAAAAGCCGAGGTGTGCGTTTGCTGTTAGCAACTCTTGCGAAGGGCTATCCATTTCAAGTAGCAAGTAAGCCTTCGATAAATCCAGTACACTGAAACAAGTCACCCCTGCCATCGACGCAAAACAACTTCCCGCAACGGCAGCGGGTGATGAGCTACGGTTATGCAGGGATTTAGGGACACATGGCAGTTGCCATATAGCCTGACAGCCTCTCCGTCCCCCTACAGAAGTGCTACAAAGGCGTTGCCCGTAGGCGTTCGAGTACCGGGTACAAAACACCTACCACTTCCAATTCCTTGAACTCTATTTCAACTTTGTTTTTCAGGGTGTACGACACTGGCCTGGCGTTACTCAATACATGTTGTGCTTCCTGCTTCAAACCTAGTGCCCACGAATCCTTTTATAGTTCCAGTTAGGCCCGTGAATACGTCCTTGTATTTGTCTAGCAGCCCTTTCTTTTTAGTGATTGTTTACTCTAAAGACCTGTGACCAGTTTAGGCGGATGTGACTCAACCCGTTTCGGCCAAGCAATGTCGGTACCGTGCGCCCACTTTCGTTTGTAGCTACCGCAGCGGCAGTCTGAAAGCTACATGAGCTCAGGCACTCGCCCTCATGAGCTGCAGTTAGTTACCATGGTCTTCAATGGCAGACTTGTGCAGTTGCATGTCCGTAATCGAAATGGCACATGCTGAGATTGCAGATGTTGAAAATGTTTCACAAACTCTACAGGGATAATAGATACTGTAGAGTCTGTATGTATTTCCATAGCAACGGTTTCCAGTTCACGTTCATGTCAATTTTATACGAATGAATTCTTTCTCCTAGCACGCACAATTCCAAACTAGACACCTCCTCCCCAGTGAAATTGGTATGCCTTGTAGCACACATGCTAGCTAAATGTCCTGTCCGAGAGCAATTGTAGCCCCTTGCCCTGCTATGCCGACAGTCTTGCTGGTGGGGGTGACCCCCACAACGAAAGCACGAGGGTATCCTGCCCTTGTCAGCGGAAACTTTCTTTGCGCCCTCCGTCTCACGTCGCCGATTGTGGCTGGTTTACTGCATAGCCCCTGCACAGCGCCACGTTGCCACCTGGCATCCTCCTCCTCCGGTTCTTGTGTCACGCTGGGTCCTAGTTAGCATCTCTTTCGCATGGCTTTCAGCGGCTTGTATAGACGTGGCGATAACGCATGCTTTATCCTACGTTAATGTCTTACAGTCTTCGGTGGCCAGAAGCTTGCACCAAATCGCCTCGCTGCGGACACCCACGGCTAGCTGGTCCCCGAGTGCTTCAGAAAAAACTTTCCAAACGAGCAGTTTCTTGCCAATCGCTTCGGTTCTACGATGAAGTCATCAACGGTCTTCCAGGGCCCCTGTGCGGGGTTATGGAACTTATACCGCTCTGTGACTACCGAACGCTTCGGAGCGTGATGGTTCAGAAGCGCCGGTTTTATCTTCTGATAAGTCTTCTTTTAGGCAGCGTCCGGCAACATCAATTCCGCAAAGTGGTATATGCGCCGTCACCCAGTATATTGATAAGCACGTCCGTCTTGCTTTGCTCGTTCAGCTTATTTACTCTCGCGAAGGCCTCGAATTGCTCAATGTAGGTAGGCGTGTTACCTGTCGTGCACTGTGCAGAATTCCGACAGACTCCCAATGAACGATGCTGATTCTTAGGTGGTATTCTTGACGGCTGCTGCGTTTTGCTGCTTGAGTCAGGGCCGGCAGGTTGGTGGTATCCTCTTCGCCATTGTTAGTCTAGACGGCCGGTGGGAACGTGTTTATTGTCGACAGCTTGTCGGTACACACGCGGAACACCACAGAACACGTTACCTGGGCAGGCTATTTATACCATCGTTATGGCGCTGAGGTACAGGTGACCGTGGCCCCCTGCTAGTTATAATAAGCAACAGTTGCCCCGTAAGATGCGGAAATGATTGATGCTATTGCCATGTTGAGAACGATGAAAGTTCCAACGATGTGCGGTTACACGGTTATCAACTGTTCACAAGTGACAAGATCCACGCTCAAAAGGGGACGGAAACCGGACACCACATATTCATTTCACATCAAAGACAGAATTCTGTTTCGAGCTTTGCATTCGAGTCTTGGGAGAAACGGATGAATAGGCTATGGTGCCGAGCCGTTTGAGGCATCAAGGCCTTACGCTTGTGCATGATATCGCCTTCTCCAGCCATCCGGGCATACCGAAACCGGCAGAAGGTCACTGAATACGATTGATCTGGTGTACAAGCCGACATCAAAAGATTCGTGAGATCATGCAGTGTATACTACTTTACCGTGTTTACAGAAGCACAACTCACATTAGCGAAACAGGAACCTATATTTGCACTTCTTCAAACGTTGTCTACCTTCTAAAATGCACTCTCCATCAGTGACAGAGCAATCAAAGAACATATGGCTTAATGGAATCGGGCAGACACAGGCGAAATCCTCCCCAAACCAGTTACCCAGCATTTATATCAGAAAATCATCAGTTCAGTTCAGTTCAGGCGTTCAGTCGTGTCCGACTCTTCGTGACCCTATGGACCATGTCACGCCACGCTTTTCGGTCTCTCACTATCTTCTTAACATCACATAGCTTCATCTGCAATGCCTCGAGGATGCCATCTAACCATCGCGTTCGCTGCCTACCCCTTCTCCGGCGACCCTCAACCTTTCCCAACATCAAATCTTTCTCCAGCGACTCCTCTCTTCTCATCAGATGACCAAAGTAGCTGAGCTTTAACTTTAGAATTAGACCCTCAAATGAGCAGTCAGGGTTTATGGTCGACAATATCGACTGATTTGATCTTCTGGCAGTCCAAGGAACTCTCAAGAGTCTTCGCCAGCACCACAATTCAAACGCGTCAATTCTTCGGTGGTAAGCCTTTTTCACAGTCCAACTCTCGCATTCATACATCACAACTGGAAAGACCATAGCACGAGTTATACGGATCTTGGTTGGCAGACTAATGTTTCTGCTTTTTACTAGGCGGTCAAGGCTAACCATTGCTCTCTTTCCTAGAAGCAGGCGTCTCCTAATTTCATGGCTGCAGTCTCCTTCCGAGGTAATCTTGGCGCCCAAGAACAGAAAATCTGACACAGCTTCCACTTCTTGTCCATTGATGCTCCAGGACTTGATAGGGCAAGACGCCATGATCTTCGTCTTTTTAATGTTCAGTTTAAGCCCAAACTTCTCACTCTCTTCTTGTACGCGCATCAGAAGTCTCTTGAGTTCCACTTCACTTTCTGCCATTAAAGTGGTATCATCCGCATATCTAAGGTTGTGGATACGTTTTCCAGCAATCTTCACTCCAGCTGAAGACTCGTCCAGACCGGCCTTCCTCATGATGCACTCTGCATATAGGTTAAATAGGCAGGGCGACAGTATGGAGCCTTGCCTCACCCCTTTCTCAATCGGAAACCAATCAGTAAGACCATGCCCAGTTCTGACTGTGGCCTCTTGCCCTTCATACAGGTTCCTGAGGAGACAGATGAGGTGAATTGGAACTCCCATCTCTTGGAGAGCTTGCCTCAATCTGCTGTGATCTAGGCAGTCAAACGCTTTCGCATAATCAATAAAGCAGAAGTAAATGGGTTTCTGGAACTCTCTTGCTTTTTCCATGATCCAGCGAAGGTTGGCAATTTGGTCTCTAGTTCCTCTGCACTTGCGAAACCCAGCTTGCACGTCCGAGCTCCCGATCCACATACTGCTGCAGCCTACCTTGCAGGATATTTAACATCACCTTGCTAGCATGCGAAATAAGCGGGATCGTGCGGTAGTTGGAACAATCTTTGGCACTGCCTTTCTTTGGAATGGGGATGTAAACTGACCTCCTCCAATCCGGTGGCCACTACAGGGTTGTCCAAATCTTCTGACATAATGTATGCAGTGTGTTAACAGCGTCGTGGTTGAGGTTTTGAAGCAACTCAGCTGGAATACCATCAATTCCGCTAGCTATGTTCTTAGCAAGGCTGGCTAAGGCCCATTCAACTTCACTCTTCAGGATGCCCGGCTCGCGATCAGTAATCACAACCGTCTTATGTTGGGTTTGCACATCCGGGTCCTTCTTGTACATAGGTTCCAAGAAATTAAATTTGTGAAGAAGAAGATGGGCCCCTTCGCCGAACGCTGACGAAGAGGAAGAAGTGTGGAATTGCTAGCGCGCAGATTGTGTTGGTCTTTATCGCCCAGCTTCCCCGACGACCTCGACGCCGTCCTCGACGTACTTCATTTACATCTGGTGGAGGTGCGACCTGATATCTTTGCCTCACGCTGGAGCTTCGCACCCGCACGGTCCCGGTCACTCGTATGGCTGACGACGAACATCCCCCGGCCCCCCCGATGACCCCGCCGATTGTCTGCTCTGGCTCCTTACGCCAGCGAGACCCTGCGATCTTCAGCGGGACTGACGACACTGACTGCGATGACTGGCTCGCTTCGTACGAACGAGTGAGCTCATATAATAATAAGTGGGACGATGCCACAAAGTTAACAAACGTCATCTTTTATTTGACCGGCGTCGCCAACTCGTGGTACCGTAACCACGAAACCGATATCACGATTTGGGACTCATTCAAGGCCAATCTTACAACCGTCTTTGGTCGTCCTGCTGTACGAAAGCTCCGTGCCGAACAACGCCTGCAAGAGCGGCAACGCGCAGATGTTCGAGAAAGACAAGATAAAACATATCCTGTAGGGCATCGAACATGCCGCATTTCAAATGTTAAAATCCCGCGATTTGACAACTGTTGCCCAAGTTGTCAACCTCTGCCAAAGCTACGATGAGTTGCGCAAGCAGCGCCTCATCACTCGACCACCTTCCCCGCCGACCGAATCACTTTTTGGTCTCTCCTCTGCATCTGGGAGCTCCACGCTGCTGCAGCAGCTCAAAGATTTCATCCGTGAGGAGTTGGCTCGCCAGATATCACTGCTGCCCACAAACTGCGAACTGTCCCAAAATGTGGCGCCTCTTCGGCAGGTCATCACCGACAGCGTGGCGGAGGCCCGTCCGTCTGTCTGTCCGCCAGCGCCCATGCCTCAGCCCGCCCCAGCAGTTCAGCCCTTCGCATATGCCGACGTTCCGGTCGCTTCACCAATGACACCCGCTCCTGTCGCACCGCTGACGTACGCTGCCGTCGCTGCCCGACCACGACCACCTAGCTACCCTTTGGTCTACGCTATGCCTCCAACGCCTGCGGAATTTCTTCAAGCGCCGCAGACTTTTATTCCATCTCGTCCGAGCGTCGCAATCCATGGCGAACCGTCCAATCTGTTATTCCTGCGGATTTGCTGCCCATATTTCCCGGTACTGCAGAAATCGCACTCACGATCAGCTCTTACCGTGCCGAATGTCAGCTTCCTGGCAGCCGCCCCGAAATCAGTACGCAGCTGGCGACCCTTCTGCAAGTTCCGTCGCGGATGACCGTGCCACCTTTTCTCCTCGCCGCTCAACCTCGCTGCGTCGCCGTTCTCTATCTCCTCTGCGACGGCGTTCCAATCTTGCGCAAGAGGAAAACTGAATGCCGCAGTTCCTGAGGCGAGAACTGCGCAACGAGCGAAGTATCAAAGGCCGCACAAATCTCCCGCCAATCTGCTTGAAGTTATTGTTGAGGGCGTTGTCGTACTGGCTCTGGCTGTCACCGGTGCTGCTGTTTCTGCCATGGCTGCAAGTCTTGGCCGTTCATTGCCCAAAGTGACGACACCAATCTCAAGATTCTCGCTGTGCACGGCAAGTGCCTAGCCTATAGAGCCTATAGCGGTGTGCACAGCACGAGTCGTCATTGTGTGTACGCAATAGAAATTGTCGTTTTGCCTTCCTGCTCGCATGATCTTATCTTGAGCTGGGATTTCCTGTCGCGTCATAATGCGGTGATAAACTGAGCTGGTGCCGAACTGGAGATTTTTGCGCTAGAAGAACCATCGCCGAACGTTCTTTTTCCCAAAGTCGTCGTTGCCGAAGATATTGACCTCCCTGCGTGCTCTTTTGTTCTTGTGCCCTCCGCTTGTGCTTTTTCTCGCAGTACCGATGTCCTTTTCACACCATCGCCAATGTTTCTAAACCGCTAAAATCTTCCCCTGTCCTATGCCGTACTTTGTATATCAGCTGGCCTCACCGCGCTCTGGATTTCTAATCCGTTCTCATTTCCCGTATCCCTGCGTCGCGGTGAATGCCTAGGTACCATCCAGCTGATGGATTCTATTATCACCGCTGTCGAAACTCCCCCTTCCCAGCCCGCTAACTTGGCTGCACTCACACCACCTGTTCTTGCGCTATAGCAGTCTTCTGCCGATATTTTTCTCCGCTCCATCGATGCCAGTCTTCCTGGGCCTCGACTCTCTGAACTCCTAGCACTGCTTCATCAGTTCTGCTCTTCATTCGACTCTCATCAGCCTGCTTTGAGCCGCACATCAACTGTTGCCCACCGCATTGACACCGATTCCCATGCTCCTCTGCGCCAGCGCCCCTATCGAGTGTCTGCAACCGAGCGCCGAGTTATTGAAGCCCAAGTTCATACTATGCTTCAGAATGGCGTGATTAAGCCGTCTAATAGTCCGTGGTCCTCCCCTGTTGTCCTGGTGAGGAAGGAAGATACTAATACGCTTCTGCGTCGACTATCGTCGCCTAAACAAGATCACGAGGAAAGACGTCTACCCCCTTCCGCATATAGAAGATGCATTGGACTGTTTACAAGGTGCTGAGCTCTTTTCTTCGCTTTATTTACGATCCGGCTACTGGCAGGTAAGATCGCCATAAAACCGCATTTGTCACCTCCGATGGCATCTTTGAATTTACCGTCATGCCTTTCAGTCTCTGTAATGCCCCAGCTACATTCGAACGTATGATGGATACTATACTGCGTGGCCTGAAGTGGAAGACGTGCCTCTGTTACCTTGATGACATCGTGGTGTTCTCGCCAGACTTTGAAATCCACCTCTCTCGCCTGAAACAAGTCTTGACATGTATTGCGAACGCCGGCCTACAGCTCATCTTGAAGAAGTGTCGTTTCGCTGCTCGTAAGCTGACCATTTTAGGCCACGTTTTGTCCAAGGAGGGCATACATCCGGATCCCGCCAAACTTCGAGCTGTGAATGAGTTTCCGAAGTCTACTACCATCAAGCAATTAAGAAGGTTTTTGGGACTGTGCTGATACTTTCGCCGTTTTATACGGAACTTTGCTTCCATTGTCGCCCCGCTAACTCAGCTCCTCAGCAATACCTCAGATATTTCGCTGTGGTCACCAGCATGCGACGATGCCTATGACACATTGCGCCGCCTCCTCACAGCCCCGCCTATCCTGCGCCATTTTGACACTGAGGTGCCCACCGAAGAGCATCCAGATGCCAGTGGTGTCGGCATCGGCGCTGTGCTTGCTCAGCGCCCCTCCGGATTCGGTGAATACGTAGTTGCTAACGCCAGCCGTACTCTCACAAAAGCCGAAGCGAACTACTCTGTAACGGAAAAGGAGTACTTGGCTATTGTCTGGGCCCTCACAAAGTTTCGCCCTTACCTTTACGGCCGTTCGTTTGGTGTAGTCACGGACCATCATGCCCTCTGCTGGCTTTCATCGCTCAAGGACCCATCCGGCCGCTTGGCACGGTGGGCTATTCGTTTACAAGAATATGACATCCGTGTAATATACCGATCTGGTCGCAAGCATACAGATGCAGACGCTTTGTATTCACCGCTGCCAGCCAACTTTGCCAGCCTTTCCGTCTTGGATTCAGCGGCATCTTCGCTCGACATCAGTGACATGCCCTCCGAACAACGAAAGGATCCGTGGATCGCATCCCTTATTGACTACCTTTCCAACAATTCAGCGATTGCCCCTTCACGCGCCCCTCGCCGTCAAGCTTCCCACTATGAGATTCGGGTCACCTCCTTTACCGGCGCAACTACAACTCAAATGCAAGGAAATGGCTTCTCGTGATTCTCCGCGATCTACGGACTCAAATATTTACAGCTTTGCACGCCGATCCGCAGTGCGGTCACGCCGGAGTTTTCAAGACGTACTCTCGAATTCGTCTTCGCTACTGTTGGCGCGACATGTACAACTCGCTTTTAAGGTACGTCCGATCGAGATTGACGTGCCAACGCCGCAAACCTGCCTCTCACCGTTCGGCTGGTGAGTTACAGCCTCTCACATGCCCGCTTAGACTCTTCGACCGCATTGGAATTGACCTCTACGGCCCTCTTCCATACACAGCTGATGGCAATCGCTGGGTCATTGTCGCCGTCGACCACCTGACGCGATATGCCGAAACCGCCGCGCTCCCAGCTGCAACAGCCCGAGATGTGGCCGGTTTCTAATTGCAGAACTTTATTCTCCCGTCACGGTGCTCCTCGTGAATCGCTCAGTGACAGAGGCCGTGTTTTCTTATCGGACGTCGTTCAAGCCCTGCTCGCTCAGTGCGAAATCATTCACCGGACTTTCACCGCCTACCACCCGCAAACAAACGGCCTTACTGAACGATTTAGTCGCACCCTCGGTGACATGCTCGCGAAGTACGTCGGATCCAACCACACAAACTGGGTCGTTGTACTTCCTTATATAACCTACGCGTACAACACTGCTACGCAATCCAGCATGGGTTTCTCTCCGTTCTTTTTGCTTTACGGTCGGCATCCATCTGCTCCCCTAGATACTGTCCTCCCCTACAAGCCTGCCGCATCATAAGGCACCACAGTGACCGAAGCGGCACAGCACGAAGAAGAATGCCGCCAGATTGCACGGACATTCACAACCGACTCTCAGTGGCGCCAAAAATATCGCCATGTAACCAATCAGAAGAATGCACCACACTTCGAGCCTGGCTCACTCGTGTGGCTCAGGGTTCCATCCGGCAGCCCCGGCCTCTCAACAAAAATCTCCAAATATCATGGGCACTACAGCGTCGTCGAGCGCGCTTCAGCAGTGAACTATATTGTCGAGCCGCTTAAGCCAGCTTCCGATTTGCGACGCCGTGGCCGTGAAACTGTTCATGTGCAGCGCCTTAAGCCGTTCTACGATCCCATGGTATATTTGTCCCCTTAAGTCGCCAGGAGGGTTCCTTTTTTTCCTGGGGGGGGGGGGGGCATTGTGAAGAAGAAGATGGGCCCCCTCGCTGAACGCTGACGAAGAGGAAGAAGTGTGGAATTGCTAACGCGCAGATTGTGTTGGGCTTGATCGCCCAGCTTCCCCGACGACCTCGACGCCGCGCTCGACGTACTTCCTTTACAAATTATATATTCTCGAGTCAGGCTTTAATCTCCCAAGAGACAGAGAATATAGGGATGCAGATCTCAGCTGTTCCTTTACAAATTATATATTCTCGAGTCAGGCTTTAATCTCCCAAGAGACAGAGAATATAGGGATGCATATCTCAGCTGTAAATTTTGCACATTAGAACCAGCAGAAATAACTATCTTGAAAGGAACTTTGTGTTATCGTGGCGTCATAACTATTAAGGAAATGCTTGGGTTATGTGTGTCTTGTCGCCGTCATGTATGAACAATAGTTTTGGTTGCCTTCCTTTGCTGCTGATGTTTTCCTGGAGTTGAAAGCATTTAAAGAAAGCTTTCTTCGAATAAAAATAAGTTTCGTTCAAGCGCTTGTGTTCTATCCTTCTTCGTTGGTCTTGTTTTCCCGCGCTGTATTCACTATGAATAAATGCAAACTCGCCCAGATCGTATTGCATATAGCGTTAATTGTAGTTTATTCACAGCACTTATACACTCTATTCCTCCTCTGCAATAGCATAAGCTGCACGTATTTTTCCAAACATGTTTTGTTATCACTTCCTACTTTGGTTGGCAATTGAACCCTCTTCACGAAGGCCTGCGAGTGTTTTATACTTAATCGGCTAATATTCTATTTCTTTCTCCTTCTTCCCTCCTTTTGGAAAAATTTTAAAGGCTCTCGCCCTGTAGCTTTATTCTTTATAGGGGCCCTTATATACCTGTCCCTTTTCGAGAAAAACGCGTCAGTATGGAAGCTGTTTTAGGTGCTGACTCATCCTCTACCCCACACTAGGTTTTGCTGCTGCTGTCGATTTTTATTTCCTTCTTCAGGCCTCATTATCCCCCGATCCAGACTATAGAATGCAGGCCTAAGAAAAATTTTTGTCACTCCTAGACCTACTTCCTTCTCCCCATTCATCCTCCCTCCTCGCTACTTAGCTTTTTTTCTTAGGAAGCAAAAACGTTTTTAAACCCCTGCCAGGGATAAGCGCGCTGCCCAAAGTAAAGTCCACTTGTCGAAATGTTGGCTCCACGTGCGAACTGAGGCTCCCCCTCTACCCTTGTTCAGTGCTCTTTCATACGTGAAGCCATCTTGTTTCTTTCGTTCTGCCCTGGATTATCTTTTTACACAATTTTGCTTCGTTCTGTTTATACAACCGCTTTGTTGTTTACCTTAATACGTAGATATTCTGCGGTAATTTATATATACTATGTAAACATTAATTAAAATTTGTTTGCATTCTGGGTATATTTTAGTACTTTTGTGTGATTTTGTGGTTACCATTGTATTTAGTGTTTTACTTCCGCGAACATTGAATCTGTGCGAACTGTCAATTTAGATTATAGTTTGTGCAGCTTCATATAATACGCAATGTGTTTCATTGTGTGGTGCGTGCAAAACAGTCTAAGCTGGCGAAAAACTCTTTGTAGCGTATCCCGCATCTACAAGATGTACCGCTGCCCAAGATTATTTTTTTCCGGTGGAAAACTTTTCGCAAAGGGGCTTTTGTGAGAAGCCAGTGCCACACAAGAAGGACGCAGGAAGATGACGAAAAGGAGGAGTGGGAAAAACGAACGCGCAGCGAATCGACAATGTGCCACGTCAAGAACAAAGCACGTGGAGACGAGAGCGGGTCCAGAGTGGTGAGGACGGATAACAGGAAGAGAACGGTCGGTCGGAGAAGATTCAGCGGGGTGTCTGCTGGCGACCGGGTTGACCTGGCTTTGGAAACTCCCGCACACGTCCAGGATTTCAGACCTGGATCGACCGTCATCCTTTCTCCAGTCACATTACTCTGAGCTACCAGACTCAGGCCCCGCTGTTCTAGGGCAACTCCAGTGGATGTCATCTGCGGTAACTTTGCGGACGCCAGTGTGACCGAAAGCAAGCTGCAGCGTCTCCACCAGACGCTGCTCCGATTATCTGAGGTACGCGTACGAATCAGGTGTCCGATGAATCCAGGGTGCAGAGCCGCCTCGTCTGTTATTTATTACCTTCATTGCCTAACATCTCAACCCTAACTTCTCCAATACCTGAATCGTACCGAGCGGGCCTTACAGAGGCGAGCCCTATCTGAGCTGGGCACTTGTTGCCCTGATGAGCGGGTTTACATTTTTGGGGCACCCCAATTGGCATTGAGTGTCTGCATTAGCCGGTTGTGCGTGGTGGGTGTGCACCCCTGCCTGCACGCAAACGACAGCAAGAGTGCGTACAATTCGGACATCACCATGTACAACGTGCTTGTATAATCTCACGCCGCCGGTATTCAACGACTGTTCATCCGCGAGGGCTGTCCTAGGAAGATGTTTTTATCTTCAAAGAGATCAAATGACTTCATTTATAAATAAATAAATATACGTCATAGCTACGCCAACAGGTATGCCGCTACCGCCAATGCGATGCCTACGTGCGCTGGCCAGAGCTTGTGAGCGAAGCTGTATACGGCCGCAGAAAGCCAGAAACAAGAAATATCCGTTTCCAGGTAAGCTTCGCTTGTAAACTGTTGAAACCTTGGCGAAGCCCCAGCCCATAGCTTTGTTTTCTCGCAAAATTTTTTATATAGAGTTTAATACAGCTCGGTTGAGGTTGAAGTAAGCCGAAGAGCCTACGCTCACGTAGCCGTGGCAGCAGGTTTTATATGTACACGTTGCACAAATTCCAAGCAATTTCGCATCTCACCAGCTTCTACACTGCAGCACTGCGACGTGGTGGTGCTTTTACGCATTGTGACACAGATCAAGTTAGCTGCGTTCGTGCTAGGAATGATGGCAGTGCCGCGACGAGAAAACTGGGGCATTGCGATCTACAGAAAAATGAAAGCCCAGCTATTAAGCTTGCACCTTGTTCATGTATACAGACATGATTTTCGCTTCTAGGAAGAGCAGTAGTTAGCGTCGCGTAATTCCGTCTCCTCAACGGTTGGGTCCAGCAACTTCTTTCTCGTCACTGATTACCGCTCAGCGGGTTAAATGGCGATAGTTACCAAAAGGTGTCTCTGAACGCAACCTAAAGGTAACATACACTCACTGAAGGCAGGAAATGATTACGGTGAAGGTTAATTGATTAGGGTCACCACTGTCATGCCATCATCTCGTGGCTCTGTTCACAGCTGATATTGCTGCTATTAAGAAATAAAAACACTACTTATTGTAACCTAAAGGGGAACACGCCCCAGGAATGAGCTTGGTAGTTTTCTTATAATGCTGCGGTAAAAACAAAACTAAAAAAAAGAAAAGAAAGAAGATACTATTACAGGATTCGAACATCTGTTTTAAGCACTTAGTGCAGAGTTAGGCAGTGTCAATCCATTGCGCCACTGAAGCAACGAGCTTAGCATGCTTTACACCCGCTATTATTTCATGTTTACAATTTTTCCGCTATCTGTCACCAGGTGACGCTGCTCAGAGGACCCTACCGTTGAGGCAACGGAATCACGCGTTAGCGTCTGCTATGAAAATGAATGCAATGCAAATTTTGTCACAGGTAACTTTTACGGCTGGAAAAGCAATTTTCTAGCGCATGTGTAGTAGTAGGAGTATGTTATTAGTTTAATATATATAAAAAGTGTTTGCTAGCCCCGGTATCTGCTATCTGATATCTGAAGCACCTGAATCGGGGCGGCAGAAATAAAGGGGTAGTGAGATGATGATGATGATGATAAACTCTATTTACTCCCAAAGAAGGGGAAGCAGCCGAAAAACTGGTTGCACTGCTTAGAGAAGGTCAGCAGGGAACCCTTGGTACTCTGCGGCCTCCAATGCGCGCAAAATGAGCTGGCGCTGTTGGGCGAGCTCGGTGGTACGCAGGAGGGACTTCCACGCATCCACTGTAGCTGTATTGTCTGCGTTGAGTCGTATGCATATCCACACCATGTGAATGAATGTGCCCGGTTGTGAGCAGTGTTTGCAATTAGGTGCAATAAGATTTGGAAACATTTTGCTATATAGCCATGAATTTAGAAAGGTTCCTGTTTTTATATTGCGCCAATGGACGGCCTCGCGCCGGGATAGTTCCCAGTCAGCAGGGGGGTATAGACACCGTTCGAGCCGATAATGCTGGAGGAGGCCTGTGTATGTAACAAGGCGTGAATGAGTGCCTTGGGGAGTGTCAGATGAAGCGACAAGCTGAGGAGGGTGCTCCTCCCGGTAGCTGAGTTCTCGGGCTAGAGCATGCGCCTGTGCGTTCCCGCTGAGCGCCTCGTGAGCTGGGGCCCATATGAGAAGACAAGGTGTAGACGGTAAGGGAAGAGATCGGAGGATAGTGTGCGCCTATCACGATATACGACCTGCATCGAAGTTACGAATTGCCTGTAGGGAATCGTTAACGACTACTTTGGTGGAGAGGTCGGTCAAAGCTAACGCGATGGCAACCTCTTCCGCGGTGGTAACAGTTCTGATGTTGAGGACGCTGCAGGCGTTGTGCCAGTTTCGGTGCGGTGCCAATGCAACCGCAACCATAGCGGGCGGACGGGGGTGGTGGAGGCATCAGTGCCTGCAACGTCGGGGCGACCGGTAGAACGTTTGTGCAGTTGCCGGGCTCGGTCCGCTCTACGCTCTGTATGATACTCTGGATGCATACGTTTGGGAAACGGAGGTATGCGAAGACTGAGTCTCTGCTCAGGCGTGAGGTCCATATACGTAGAAGTCGCCCTCAGAGAAGGGATTCCTACCTGGCTCAGTACTGCACGGCCCGCATGTGTCAGCGAACGGCGCTCATATTAGGAAGTTAGAATCGCTTCAATCTGCTCGTCGACTGTGTTGGAGATCCCGAGGGTCATCAGTTTGGCGGTGGAATTGGACATGGGTCGACCCAATGCTGTCTTGTATGCCTTGCGCTCCCGATCTGTTCGCGGGGTAGTGAGAAGCAGTAGACAAAATCAAAGAGGTGAGCGATAGAGAGAAATTACAGGGTAGGTGAAGATAAAAATAAATATTGTTACAGACCTTATGATAAATGAGGATGAGGAACTCGGGGGTAGTTGAATGAAGAAGGGAGTTGGAGTGGAAGTGCCACCTGTTTCGTGTGCACCATTTCTTGGGCTCAGAAAAGTTGTGTTACAAAGAGACAAGAGCGATATATTATTGATGGAGAGTGCGGTTTCGATCCCACGTCATTTCGCCTTCGACGTACCCCTGGAGCCTCGTCGTAGCCGCCGCCTTGCTGGACTCCCGCCACTGATCGTTAAAATGCCGCCAACGACTGAGCCTAGCCCAGTGCTTCTTGGCCACTTAAAATCAGGCGAGTTCCGGCCTTTATCAACCTTACCTAGAGCCCCGCCCTTTCGATGGCGCAGCGGGGGAGGACGTTAACGACTGGCTGCGCCACTATCAATAATAGGTAGACCGTTACAACTGCTGGGACTTCGCCACTCAGCTCGCCAACGTCGTTTTCGTCCTGACCGACACCGCCCTTGTCCGGTTTGAAAACCATGAGGACATGCTGACACATGGGATAGCTTTTTCCCCATACTTAAACAGTGTTTCGGCGATTCGTCAGCGCGCAAGAAGCAGGCCGAGCAGACACTAGCCTATCGTGGCCAACTACCTGGAGAGACCTGCACTACCCATACCGAAGCGGTCCTCAAATTGTGCAGAATCATCGATTCTCGAATGCCGAGGAGGACAAAGTTGGGCATCTTTTGAAGGGCATCGCAGCTGGTGTCTACAACTTCCTCATCTCTAAAGATGGCACCTCGACTGTCTCCGCTGTCCCCCGTCACATCCGCACATTCGAAGCACTATAGATCCGTCGAGTAACTGCTAAGTTTGGAAGACTTGCCAATGTGACAACCGTCGCTAGCGTTGACGAGCACGTTCTTCTGGACCTTACTTCAACTATCCAGCAGACCATTCGTGAGAGTTACTCCGGCTCGATTCCCGCTGCCGGAACACGTCACCAGTGTTCCACCGCCCAGCTCTTCCGTGTGAACCTGCCTAAAATCGTCAATGGCAGCCTGAGGCTTCTTCCGTTCACGCAGCAGACCCTCCGTCTTTCGAAGAATGCTCCCGGCAACATTTCGGAAGCCCTGTTTTTTCTAGACATCTTGATCAGCGTAACGACATTAGGCCGCGAAGGCCTAGGCGAGCACCTCAGTTCACAGATCAGCGCGATCCTGGCTTTTATCGACAGCATGACATCGAATCCTTTCAGGACCAACCCTTTCTTCGGCCCACTTCTGTCTCTTACCGGTGTGGCACCCCGGGCCATATTTCAAGACAATGCTGCCGTCATCAACGATCGCGGTATGACCGACCAACGTATCCAGACCCGACCAGTGTTCACCCAGTTGACTCCCGTCGGTACTGGTCGTCTCCTCCACACGGCCAGTTTCAGCCCAGTGGTGTACGCAACCACTCCCCGGCTTCCGACCGGAGTCTGACTCCACTGTCCGTTTTTCTTTCCCGCAACTCGCCATCCCCGCGGCGTCATTCCCAGTGCCCTCCTCCGGAAAACTAGACGCCGCGAACGATGGAGGTGAGGCCGCCGGTGAAAGCTATTTGCAGAAATCACTCTGTAAAGAATATATAAAGAAAAAGAAGAACCGACAATCCCGTAGCTCGACTTCAGAAACGAAAAAGGGCCATTAATCTGAGCACAAAGGAGAGAAGAAATGCCGAGCTCTTGCTCCCGAAAGAGCAGCCAGCAAAAGTCAGCGCGTTCCTAGGTTTCAAGTTACAAACCGAGTACGGCATGGTCCACTTTCCCTGAACGACCGGGGAACGCGCGATTGGAAACAAGGGTCGGCGTGGCACCCCCCTGAGGAGAAGGAGGGGCCTGGGCCGGCGACGAGGAGGCTGTGCTCACGTACGGGGTGCAAGTGCTGCTGGGAATGACTGGCGGAGAGAGAAGAAGAGCGGATGGGACAGTGCAGAACGCACCCTTCGTCGGAGAAAGACGCGTGTAAACTTTGCTGAATATATCCAGTGTTTTTGTAACCGTTAAAGAGTTTTTGTCAGCGTGTGATTTCTTCACTTTTATTCGAATCCCCTTAAGTTCAAAGTTGTAGTAACAAAGTTCAGTCTAATATCAAATCAACTACTACATGGTGCCGAAACCCGGGATGAGAAGATAGTGGCGAAATCCGAAAAGAACACGACGGACCAAAATGGAAAAGCTCAAAGCGAAGAGGCGAAATCGACGAAGGCAGAACACGATTATCATCAACGAGGCCACAACAGCACTGCCGACAGCCAACGTCCAACAGTTGACAGCTCTGCTTCACAGACTGGAAGTCAGCAATGATGAGCTGCGGAAGATCAACGACGAGTTGGAGAACTATCTACCGGAGGAAGCGTTTGAGACCGAGTTTACAGAAAGCGTCGAATACGACGACCGGGCTATATAAACCTCATCGGCCAACTGAGGGCTCGGATCGCAGCTTCACTACAGGTTGCGTCTGAACAGAACGCCGAATCGACGCATGCGTCGGTGCCGACGCCCAGGCTCACTGCTATCAGGCTTCCGAAGCTGCAGCTCCAGTCTTTCAATGGTGAGCTGGCCACCTGGCAGTCTTTTTGGGAATGTTTCCGCGAAGCGGTGCATGATAATCAGGCCCTGTCCAAAGCGGAGAAATATCATTACTTAAAGAGCCTCCTCACTGGGCCTGCCGCATCGGCAGTTAAAGGGTTACAAGCGACTGAGGGCTGCTATGAAGACGCTATACAGATACTGCAGCGCCGTTTCGGAGACAAGGGGCTAATCGAACAAGAACACCTTGCCGAATTAGGAACGCTACCGCCCGTGTCGTCATCAGGAGATGTCAGAGGACTCCGCCGGCTCTACGATCATGTTCAAGCCCTTATTTGCGGGTTAACGGCTCACGGAGTGACCAAGCATGCTTACAGCACAATGCTTTGCGACATCCTGACGGCGCTGCCGCGTGACATGGTGGTGGAGTTTCACCGCCCGGCAAGCGAGCGACCAAGACAGATGTATTGTCGCCGCCCGACAGTAGTCCCGCGTCACCAGCGCAGCAGTCCTCCGCCTCGACACAGGCAGCAAACAGATCAGAGAGAAGGCTAGAGGAGGTGCTACATTTTCTGCTGGTAGAAACAGAGTGTCGACAGCGATGTAGGCGAGTTCCCGCCTTTGAGAAGCCGTCTTACAAGGAAAACTTCGGCAAACGCGCCAGGCAGCCGACTCCGAGTGGCGCTGTTATTTATGCGCAATATGGCCAAACAATGTGCAAGCAGGCAAAACAGAGAAATGCGCATTTTGCGATTCGAACAGGCACGACACAGAGATCAGTAAGGCTGCACTGACGAACAAAGAAAAAATCGAAAAACTTGCCAGGACAAAAAGGTGCTTTCATTGCACAAGGTGGGGACACCGAGCAAAAGACTGCAGGCGAAAGATAAAATGCAGGAATTGCGAAAAAAAGCACGCTACCTCAATGTGTAACCCCAATTGGGCAGCTATCAAAACTGACGTGACAACAGAGGTCACCGCCACTAATGTGCATGCAAAAGCCAAAACAGAAGAAACGCAAGAGACGGCACTGCAGACTTTCCGTGCCTTTGCTTTGGGGAGCACCAAATACGGCTACACCCGGGGCGTCATGGACGGCGGCGGCGGCGGCGGCGGCGGCGGCGGCGGCGGCGGCGGCGGCGGCGGCGGCGGCAGCCGCAGCAGCAGCAGCAGCAGCAGCAGCAGCAGCAGCAGCAGCAGCAGCAGCAGCAGCAGCAGCAGCAGCAGCAGCAGCAGCAGCAGCAGCAGCAGCAGCAGCAGCAGCAGCAGCAGCAGCAGCAGCAGCAGCAGCAGCAGCAGCAGCAGCAGCAGCAGCAGCAGCAGCAGCAGCAGCAGCAGCAGCAGCAGCAGCAGCAGCAGCAGCAGCAGCAGCAGCAGCAGCAGCAGCAGCAGCAGCAGCAGCAGCAGCAGCAGCAGCAGCAGCAGCAGCAGCAGCAGCAGCAGCAGCAGCAGCAGCAGCAGCAGCAGCAGCAGCAGCAGCAGCAGCAGCAGCAGCAGCAGCAGCAGCAGCAGCAGCAGCAGCAGCAGCAGCAGCAGCAGCAGCAGCAGCAGCAGCAGCAGCAGCAGCAGCAGCAGCAGCAGCAGCAGCAGCAGCAGCAGCAGCAGCAGCAGCAGCAGCAGCAGCAGCAGCAGCAGCAGCAGCAGCAGCAGCAGCAGCAGCAGCAGCAGCAGCAGCAGCAGCAGCAGCAGCAGCAGCAGCAGCAGCAGCAGCAGCAGCAGCAGCAGCAGCAGCAGCAGCAGCAGCAGCAGCAGCAGCAGCAGCAGCAGCAGCAGCAGCAGCAGCAGCAGCAGCAGCAGCAGCAGCAGCAGCAGCAGCAGCAGCAGCAGCAGCAGCAGCAGCAGCAGCAGCAGCAGCAGCAGCAGCAGCAGCAGCAGCAGCAGCAGCAGCAGCAGCAGCAGCAGCAGCAGCAGCAGCAGCAGCAGCAGCAGCAGCAGCAGCAGCAGCAGCAGCAGCAGCAGCAGCAGCAGCAGCAGCAGCAGCAGCAGCAGCAGCAGCAGCAGCAGCAGCAGCAGCAGCAGCAGCAGCAGCAGCAGCAGCAGCAGCAGCAGCAGCAGCAGCAGCAGCAGCAGCAGCAGCAGCAGCAGCAGCAGCAGCAGCAGCAGCAGCAGCAGCAGCAGCAGCAGCAGCAGCAGCAGCAGCAGCAGCAGCAGCAGCAGCAGCAGCAGCAGCAGCAGCAGCAGCAGCAGCAGCAGCAGCAGCAGCAGCAGCAGCAGCAGCAGCAGCAGCAGCAGCAGCAGCAGCAGCAGCAGCAGCAGCAGCAGCAGCAGCAGCAGCAGCAGCAGCAGCAGCAGCAGCAGCAGCAGCAGCAGCAGCAGCAGCAGCAGCAGCAGCAGCAGCAGCAGCAGCAGCAGCAGCAGCAGCAGCAGCAGCAGCAGCAGCAGCAGCAGCAGCAGCAGCAGCAGCAGCAGCAGCAGCAGCAGCAGCAGCAGCAGCAGCAGCAGCAGCAGCAGCAGCAGCAGCAGCAGCAGCAGCAGCAGCAGCAGCAGCAGCAGCAGCAGCAGCAGCAGCAGCAGCAGCAGCAGCAGCAGCAGCAGCAGCAGCAGCAGCAGCAGCAGCAGCAGCAGCAGCAGCAGCAGCAGCAGCAGCAGCAGCAGCAGCAGCAGCAGCAGCAGCAGCAGCAGCAGCAGCAGCAGCAGCAGCAGCAGCGTGAGTGTGTGAGTGAGTGAGTGAGTGAACTTTATTTTCTTTTTCTTCGCCTCTTCAACCGAGGCTGACGAGCGGTTGGCGCCGCCAGTCCAGAGCACCACTGGCTTTCGCCAGTTTGCGAGCTCTTGTGGCAAGGTAGAGCTGAGCCTCCGGGTCAGAGCTGGCCAGCAAAGCCTCCAACTGTCTTTCATTTGGGTTTTCAATTTTTTGTAGTTGATGTGAGCTGCATTCCCATGTTATGTGGTACAGGGTAGGAGTCTTCCCGCACCACGGGCACTCCTCTCTGAACGTCGTGGGAGGCATCATGTGTAATATGTGTAAATTAATGAAAGTGCCAGTCTGTAGCCGCCTCAAATCTGTGGCCTCCTCGTTGCTGAGCTTTTTATGCAGCTCCGGATATACTTTCCGCAAGCCTCTGTAGTGTTGTAGTATTGTGGTGTAGTCAGGGTCAAGCGGAATCAGGTCCTCTGTCGCGAGACTGTTGGGCGCACGGTAGGTTGCATGTCCTCGTGCTACCCTGTCTGCGTACGAATTCCCCGTGATCCCTGCATGCCCCGGAATCCACACTAGTGTTTGAGTGTATTGTTTTGTTGGCTCGCTTGTGGAAGAAAGGATTTGGTGCGCTACCTTAGATAATTTACCCCGCTGAAAATTTCTGCACGCGGATTGAGAGTCTGACAGTATCATCAGACTCCCTCCCGTTTCTCTTCCTTGCCTAATGGCCAGTGCGATAGCCACTTCCTCTGCCTCCGTGACTGTACAGTTTTGGATCGAAGCGCTAACTACCTCCCGGCCTTCGCAGTCTGTGACCGTGGCTACCGCCCTCTTTGCGTTGGTTTCGTATAAGGCTGCGTCGGTGAACCTTGACGTGTCTTGTTGACCGAAATTTTTTTCATAATACTCTGCCCTTGCCTGCCTCCTTCCCGGGTGTAGGCGGGGGTCCATGTTTCTTGGTATGGGCCGAACTCGGTACCAATTTCTGAGTTCCCGCGATACCTCTCTTGTCTTGTTATAAGCCTGCAGGTGTGTGCTATATCCCAGTCTTTCCAACACCCGTCTTCCCGTCCTCGTTTGTAGGGGTCTGTTTAGCTGTGACTTGATTTGGGCTTCTGCTAATTCTTGTATTGTATTGTGCAGACCCAGAGCTGCTAGCTAGTGGTTCGGTGTGTTCTTGGGGAGCTTGAGTGCAGTCTTGACAGCCATTTTGATGATGGCGTCCGCTCTGTCTTCCTCTCTTTTGGTCATATTGAAGTAGGGTAGAGCATACGCTACTCTGCTAATAACGAGGCTCCGGACAAGTTTGAGTGTGTCGGGCTCTTTCATCCCAATCTTTTTGCTGGTCACCCGTGCTATCATTCGGGTGACCAGCTGGGTCGAGGTCTTGAGCAGATTAAGTGTGTGTTGACACCTTTGATTCGATTGGAGCCACATCCCCAGGATCCTCACGGTTGTCTTTTCGGGTACTGTCTCCCCTTGCAGCCGGATCTCGAGCTTGTGGCCTTGATCTGTGGGAGCAGAGCGGTTGCCCTTCCCTCGCCAGAATCTGATCAGTTCTGATTTTCTTGATGAGCACTCCAAGCCCCTCTGTTTCAGATATTCTTTGATGACAGATGCTGCTTCTTGCAATTTCGCTTCCTTCTCCCCGAGTGATCCTGTGGTAGTCCAGATGGTGACGTCATCAGCATACATAGCGTGCTGTATGCCCTCCACCTTCTCGAGGCGCCTGGCCAGGCCAATCATTGCCACGTTGAACAGCGTGGGCGAAATGACTGCTCCTTGAGGTGTCCCTTTGTTGGGCGGGGAGAAGGTCTCTGTTTCTTATTGCCAATCTTGATTTCGGCCGTCCGGTTACTTAGAAAGCTCCTAACGTACTCGTAGACTCTGGTTCCACAATTCGTGTCTGCCAGACCATCTAAGATCGCCTTGTGACTAACATTATCAAATGCACCTTTAATGTCCACTGCCAAAACTACGTGTTCTGCCGAGCGTGGGATACTCGTCAAGACCTCTTCTTTGATCTGCAGGAGAACGTCCCGGGCTGATAGCTTTTCTCTGAAGCCAAACATGGTGTCCATCTGAGCGCTACCCTCTAAGTAATTTTTCAGTCTATTATTGACAACCCTCTCGAAAATCTTTCCCAGGCACGAAGTTAAAGAAATGGGCCGCAAATTCTCTATTGCCAATTTTTTGCCCGGTTTCTGGATCATAATGACCACCGAGTGTTTCCACCGCGCTGGCACCGTTCCTGCTTCCCAATGCTTGTTCATGAAATGCGCCAGTGCCTTGATATTGCTGTTGCTCATGTTCCGAATTATGCCATTAGTGATCTTGTCGTCACCAGCCGCTGTGTTTCGAGTGGCACTTGCTATTGCCGTCCGGACTTCTTCCTCCGTGATCGGCTCGTCCATTTTCGGATTTGGGTCTCCTTTGTAATCTTCTGCGTATGGATATGGGTCCTCTAGCTCTACTCCGTAGCATTTGTCGTGGACGGCCTTAATCACATCTTCCTTCGTGCCTGGGAATGTGTGTAGCAGCCG
Organism: Amblyomma maculatum; assembly: GCF_055883805.1. Lineage (NCBI taxonomy): Eukaryota > Metazoa > Arthropoda > Arachnida > Ixodida > Ixodidae > Amblyomma > Amblyomma maculatum. The sequence goes on along the minus strand of NC_139352.1, from coordinate 113,419,681 downwards.
CTCCAGCGACTTCTGCCCCTCTCGCTTGGTCTTGGTGGGGTCCATGATGGCTTTTAGAATTCGCCATGTCTTGGAAGTGCTGAGCGTCCCCTGCAGAGAGTCGCAGAATTTGCCCCAGTTGGCTCTCGACAGTTGTTCAGCGTACTCCGCCACCTTCTTTGTGATCTCCACGATTCTCATCCTAAGCTTTCGATTGTGCCTCTGTTTCTTCCATCTTCTTAACAGTCCCCTTCTCGATTCCCACAGGTGGAGTAGATGGGCGTCTATTTATGGTGTCTCATTTGTGCATGTCAGTTCTTGCGTAAATCTCTGCTTGTTTTTCCGCAACGCCCCGCACCAGCTATCAAGATCCTCAATCTCGCCTTGGTCCTCCTCCTGCGCTTCTCTGAACTTGTGCCAGTTGGTAATCCTGGCTGCGCCAACCTGGCGCCTGATCTTGTAGGTGTGGATGGTCGTGCTCACTATATAGTGATCACTGCCCAGATCGTTAAGCGTGTTTATCCACTCAACATCGCCGCAGTTCTTGACCATCGTAAGGTCCGGGGTAGTGTCCTTGCTCACACTGTTGCCAGTTCTCGTGGGCACTCCCGGGTCCGTTACCAGTGTTAATTCATGTCTGTCTATTAGCTCTCTAATAATGCGGCCTCTCTTGTCCTGTCGCGTGTATCCCCAGGCCAGGTCTTTTGCATTAAAGTCGCCTAATATAATTAGCTGATTTCCTCTTACCAAGTTTAATGTTTCTCCGAGAAGCCCGTCGAAGTCGATCTTTCGTTGGGAGGGGGGGCTGTATACATTTAGGATAAAAGTGCCCTGTTTTTTGTCACTCTTTTGGACCACCTCCACAAGGATATGGGGTGTTTCAATCCCTTTAAATTGGTCATGCCGAATTGTTGTAATGGTCTTCTCCACCATTGTCGCCACCTTCCAGCTCTCGTCATCGGCAGCAAAGACCTCGTACCCGCTAATTGAAGGGGAACTGCCAACCTCCTGTAGTGCTATCACAGCCGGTGGTTCCGCTTGTGAGGCCAGCAGCTGTGACAGCATCCCCTTCTTGCGTCTGATGCTTCTACAATTCCACTGCCAAATCTCTAGGCGGTCTTGCTTCGCCTTCTGGTGTCTAGTCATGATCGGTCTCAGATTGCAAGCTGGTCAGTCCGGGCCTGTGATACGGCTTCTCAGCCCTTTCTCTTACTGTGGTGGCTGTTGTTTGCTTCCTAATCAGTTTGGTCATCTCGATTTGCATCGCCTGAAACTTTTGTTCTATATAGCCTGTGACTTGTTCCATGGCTTTCTTTGTGATTTTCTCAATGATTTGTGGGAGCAGCTGTGCTAGCTTTTCCTCTACTATTCTTCCTACGTCTTCTGCAGTCAAAGGGGGTGTCTGATTTACCGATGGTGTGGATTTTTCGAACTTGTTTTGTTTAATGTTAATTTGGTTCTGCATCTGATCTAATCGTTGCTTAATCATTGCGTTCTCCTTTCTTATCCCTTTTAGCTCGGCTATAATTTCTGTTCTTTCCTCATCTAGCTGTTTTTGGGAGGGCAATGCTGGCCAGCTCACCTGATCAAGGTCTTTTTTCTTCTCTTCTTTATTCTTCTCCCAGGCGCCTGGCTTGCTTTTCTTCGCTGGCTTCTTGGGTTCCCCGTTGGCCTCCGACCTGGACTGGGACCTGGACCGCTCACGTGATGTTTCCTCCTCCCCGTCCGAACTGAACCACCTCTGATGCTTCTTCATGATGCCCTTCGTTTCTGGGCGGCTCTGACGTGACTTTGGATGTCCCTTTGTCTTCTTTGGGATCTCCTTGAGCTTGCTTCGGCAGCCGGTGGCTCCAGTCTCATGTGCTCCTCCACAGAGAGCGCATTGGGGTTCGCACTCGTGACTTTCCTCCGGATCTTGCTTGTTGCAGATTCTGCATGCCCTGATAGACGGGTTCGGGCATACGTCTGTTCGGTGTCCTGGCTTTCAGCAGGTGTAGCAGAATTGCTTTGTTGGCTTGTACGGATCGCATAGGATCTCTCCCCCATAGTAGTACACCCACTTCGGTACGATTGGCCCCTCAAAGACAATGAGGGCCGACTTGGACTTCCCCATTGCTCTGGCCGCGATAATTTTCACGCCCTGGGTCCTGACGAACAGGTTCTCCATTAATTCTTTCTCCGTTGCCCCGGGGTTGATGCCGTGGGCCACCCCTGTGGGGTACTCTTCCGGTGTAGTCATGAAAGCGTTGACCGGATGGTCTTTTCCCTCGAAATTCAAGCTTCGGATGCTCATCATGCGCTCCGCCATCTGCATGTCTGGGGTGCTGATGACGATGATGTTGGATCCCGGTCGGAGGCGGACCAACAAGTCTTTCAGACGAAAATTCTGTAGATATCCGCAGGCTTGCGCTATAGCCTTGGCTGCTTGAGGTCTTGTCAAGTTCTTCACCACCAGACCCTGATGGGGTCTGAAGATCACCTTAGCGTCATTCATCGGCAGTGGTTTCGCGTGCCTGAGTCGCCACTCCACCTCTCCGCCTTTAAAACGGTTCGAATTTCGCGCTCCCTCCTCCGCGCCGGGCCGGCGTCCTCTCGGAACAGGCGCGTCAGCTATGTCGTGACGTTGGCTGGAATCTTGCATGGTGGCGCTGCCTCCGCGGCCTCCCCGGCTGCTCTCCGCGCCGCTCGCCATCTTGGATTCATGTTCCGCCGCAGCGGCCATCTTGGCTGGTGGCGCCATCGTCGCCGTCTCGCCCACTTGAGTGTTTGCTTTCGTATTCTCGGTAATCTTGGCCTGACGCTCCCGTTTTTTCGCTTTTTTCTGCCATAGTCTCGAAACTACGGTTGTCCACTCGCCTTGAAAGGTGTTTTCCGTGGCATTCGTATCGGTGGAGCTGGTGCTGGCAGCCGGCGTTCCGCCTGTTTCCCCGTCGGGTGGAGGCAGGTTCGGGCACGGTGTGGTGTCCATCGATAGATCTTGGCCTTGGGTGCCGTCCATTCTCGAGCGAAATGTTGGCCCGGATGGACCTCCTTTGTCTAGATCCTCGCCCCCGCGGTGGCTGCCGCCATCCGCAGGGCGCTCTCGGTCCCACTCGCTCCTCCGCTGCCGCGCTAAGCCTAACGCCGGCGTAGTCGATGGAAGTGCAGCAATAATCGAAAAATCGGTGGTCCGCTCACCAAAAAGTTGGTACTGCCAGACTCCTGTCATCTTCCGATCTTCGCTTGGTAATTTGAAGGTGGTCCGATGGAAGTTGGCACCACAATGGGCTGGCAGATAATTTTGCAGTGGCGAACGGCAGCGGCAATTTCGGCCCGGGCGGTGCACATATACAGATCCGCCGCCACCGATCTGGCTCTCTGATTGCCACCGCATAGGGGTTGCATTGGAGGAGGAGCGAAGAAAGGAATTAAGTTCGAGCCGGCGCTTTGACAACCGGAGACTCGCAGGAAGAGGGGGGAGTGGGGCGGCATGTACACCCAGCGGCAAACGATGGGGGCAGAAGCGCGCGCAGCAAGCGGACAACGCGATAAAGGGAGGAGGGAAGATATAGCAGCGACTGACTGATGCTGCTGACGCCGATAGTGAGTCAACCCCAGCTGCGGAGTTGGTTTCAGGGACAACGCCGCCGATGCCGACGCAAACAATATGATACCCTCGCTTCCGCAGCGCCAAGAACCAGGTCTGGCCGTGGGAAGGTGGTCACGTATTCGTCGACGTGCCGGAGCCTACGTGAAATCACCGGCGCGTCGGCAACTGAAGAGCACCCTATCCGCCACAGACGAACGGGGGGGGGGGAACCCTCGCCTCCTCTTTCTGCATGGCGGTGACGGTGTTCTATGCAGTCACGTTATCTTGACTCTCTAGCGGCGTCAGCGGCATCCAGCGGTGTCAGTCGGTCGCTGCTAGCGCTGGGGGGATGAAAGGTGGGCGGAGCTGGTTACGAGGCCGACACCGACGCCGACGAGAAACCCAGGAACGGACGCCAAAGAGCTGCGCTCTAAAACACATACCGCAGCACGCACGCGGCAGTGCCCTCCGAGAACATTGTCTTCCGAGCCCCTGTCGCGGCCAACGTTTTTTGGGTGCTTTGAGAAAGCGTCTTGTGTTTTACCGAGCCCGCATTGTTCTCCTCATATCTACGGCTGCCTATACCGACGAACTCAGCATTCGACGCCTCATCTAACACGCCGTGAAAATAGTTTTGCCACAGACTGTTGGTTAATAGGATATTGTTTTCGCTTTTGTTTAAACTTTGATCTGACTTAGTATTTTGCACTGTGTTTTCTATGTATACCTTGCCTATACTTAAATATCTGAAATACTTATACTGTTATCTTTATAGTCACCTTTAATTGCAGTGTTTTGTTCATTGTCGGGTTTTCCTCTTGTTATTTACCGAGTCGTCTTTACACTATCGTCTCTGGCATTTAATTTTTTTGTACTCTATTTTTATGTAGTGTAATTTGGGTTGGTTTGGTTTGGTTTGTGGGGTTTAACGTTCCAAAGCAACTCAGGCTGTGAGAGACGCCGCAATGGAAGACTCCGGAAGTTTCGACCACCGGGGTTCTTTTCGTGCACTCATATTACTACTATCTATAAATATTCAATTGTTTGTAAAAGACGGTGACTTTATTGAAATTATTCCTCAATCACACACTGACACGCGTACTTCACGGGTTGACCGGCCTAACTTTTAATTGTGCTCTCAAACCTTATAGAGTGACGACGGGTAACCAACCATAAAGGGGATCCCGAACCTCTTTTCATTATATAGGCGGGGGTTTGACAGATGGCAAAAGCTTCTCATTTAATTGTAGACCAGCGCGAAGCGATGGTGGCGATGGAGTCAAAACGAAGTGGATTCCGTATGCTGTGCGATATCAGCGCACTTTAAAGGTCCCCAGGTGGTCGAAATTACTCCGTAGCCTACCACTACGGCTCCCCTTTCTCTTTTTCTACTTTCACTCCCACCTTCCTTTCTTCCCTTACGGCGCGGTTCAGGTGTCCACAGAGCAAGTGTGACAGATACTGCGCCTTTCCCTTCCTGTGAACCAATTATTTATATAAATCGGGTTTTCTAGACCTTTCTTGTCTTTCTGAGAACGCCAGCGCGCAGAAAAGCAGGATTCTCAGAGGGCCTACTTTATTGCAAAAAAATATGTGGACAGAAGCTAAGGAGGGAAATCGAGGTATGTCTGTGTCTGACGGGCTGCTTTTCAACGAGGACACGGTCGCCGCAATAAAAGTTTAGCAACTAGTTCTTCAGGCAGAGAAACGAAAGAAAGTCCTTGCCCCAGCTCACGAGTCATTTTGAGGAGGCCACCTGGGCCAAGAGAAAACAAAATCCAGAATAAAATACAGCTTCTTTTGGCCCGGCTTAGAAGCAAACGTGGCTTAGCACTGTAAAACATGCCAAGGATGTCAGATCCGGTGCGAAGACGCCAAAAGGACAATTCCGATTACCCCGTTAACAAGACCGGAACAGGCCTTCTAAATAGTGAATGTTGGTTTTATTGGGCCTCTCGACACCCCTTTGGCACGAGGGCACAAATGCGCGTTATGCCTTGTTGTTCTCTGCGCCCACTGGCCCGAAGTATTCTGTGTACGGTCGTTAACAGCAAAGGCAACATGCGATGCCCTGATAGATCCTGCCAGAGTACCGCAAGTCATATGTTTGGACCAAGATACGAACTTTAAAGCGCAGTGGAAACAGGAACTGATGGCGCGCCCCGTTTAGCAAGTCCTGAACACCCTGAAATATTTTTATCGTTTAATTCAGACCCCAGAAATAGGAATAAGCTTATCCCTTATGTACTCAGGGCGTATAGGGAGGTTCGTCACGAGACGACCGGGGTCGTGTCGTTCAGACTGCTTTGCGGTATAAATTACACAGGCCCACTACAATCCTGCAACGAACGTGGATGGGTGAACTTCCTTTTCTGGGGAGATTAAGAAAGGAACCAGTTCGAGGTTGTAGCAGATGTAGCACGGTTAACAACCAGTGCCCATCAAGGCGGCTACACACAAGCATATAACAAGGCAACGCGCTACAATTCATTTCAAACAGGGGACAGCGTCCTCCTCCTCGACACGGACCGCTACACGAAACTGTCGCCGAAGTGGCAAGGGCCTCTTGCAGTAATCGGTCGCGAAAGACAGCATGCCTATCGTATTGACACCTCAGGGCATAAAAGCGTATTGCCGGTAACAAGCCTTGTCGGTATCGTATTCGAGGAGGAGATGGAGTTTGGCGAGTTGGGATTCACACCTCATACAGCCCAGGGTCACGACGTCGCTCAAGTCAAGATAGAGAAGCTGCCACACCTAAGTAACCAACGGCGCGTGGAGATTAAAGTAGTCTTTACCAAATACTCAGACCTGTTTACCGAGACGCAAGGTAGAGCCAAAGTAGGGAAGCAACACATCAAATTAAAAGAGGGGCAAATGCCTAGACGATCCTTCCCGTACCGAGTACCGGATTTATTGAAAGCAGAGGTTAGTCGCAAAGCGGACGAGTTCCTAGACGTGAGACTCATTTACGAGGTTGACAGCGAGTATGCCCATCAGGTTGTATGCGAAGGGAACCAAGACGGATCTGTAAACCTGTGCATACCCAGTCGGAAAAACTACAGAAAATTTTCTGATGTTACGACAGAATTTCTGTGCGGTTTTTGACGGGAAACCTGTTTTGACAACAGAACATTCTGTCGTACCATCAGATATTCCTGTAGTTACAACAGAAATGTGCTACAGAACTACAGACAACAAAAATATACTACAGAAAAACTACGGAACTACACAAAAGTACTAGAGAACTACAGAAAAATCTGATGGTTACGACAGAACTACAGGATATTTTGTCGTATTTTTGACACAGTTCTGTAGTTTTTTTCGACATAGACAACTGTACTAAACGCCCCAACACGCGTGGACGCATTCTCCACTGCTTATCCTCAGGAACTTATATGAAGGTTGGGCATGCCGAATTTTTCACATTATTGACCTACGACGAGGGTACTGGAAGGTACCTAGGACTCAGAGAGCCATCACTTGAATGCTTTTGTCACACATGAAGGCCAATATGCCTTGCAGGTCATGGCGTTCAGTCTAAAAAATGCAGCTGCTGCTTTTCAAAGGATTATCTAGACACCAAGTGTACGCTACAGCTACCTTGATGACATTGCGAAATTCTCTTTAACATGGAAAGATCATTTCAGTCACATCTGCAAAATCCTCGGCCTATTGCGTGAGTCCAGAAATCTGTCAGATAGCGCAAGACCACATAAAAAATCTAGCCCACATAGTCGGAGGAGGTAGGCATGAGCCAGACGAAGAGAATATAGTAGCTATAAGAGATATCGCTCCTCCAAGCACGAAAAAAGCAGCTTCGAAGTCCCTTTGGGCTCTGCTGCTGGTAACGTGAATATGTAAAAGATTACGCTGAAGTAGCGCACATTTGACTGAACTGACAAAGCGGAGAGTGCCTAACCCAGTCCTGTCGTCCGACAACCCACAGTGGTACCTATGCAGTTGAAAGATTCAATTTGTAGGGTAACTTCAATGAACACGCCCGACTTAGAGTAACCATTCAGGATTTTTACGGATGCCCCTGATATTACAGCCGGTGCTTGCCTAGCTCAGAAAGACAATAACGGTCCAGAAATCCCGATTTATATATATAATTAGTTCACAGAAAGGGAAAGGCGCAGTATCTGTCACACTTGCTCTGTGGACACCTGAACCGCGCCGTAAGGGAAGGGAGGAAGGTGGGAGTGAAAGTGGAAAAAGAAAGGGGAGCCGTAGTGGAGGGCTACGGAGTAATTACGACCACCTGGGGATCTTTAACGTGCGCTGCATCGCACAGCATACGGAATCCACTTCGTTCCGACTCCATCGCCACCATCGCTTCGCGCTGGTCTACAATTAAATGAGAAGCTTTTGCCATCTGTCAAACCCCCGCCTATATAATGAAAAGAGGTTCGGGATCCCCTTTATGGTTGGTTACCCGTCGTCACTCTATAAGGCTTGAGAGCACAGTTAAAAGTTAGGCCTTTCAACCCGTGAAGCACGTGTGTTGGTGTGCGATTGAGGAATAATTTCAATAAAGTCACCGTCTTTTACGAACAATTGAATATTTATAGATAGTAGTAAAATGAGTGCATGTTCAAGAACTCTTGGTGGTCGACATTTTCGGAGTCTTCTACTACAGCGTTTCTCATAGCCTGAGCTGCTTTGGGACGTTAAACCCCACAAATCAAACCAAACCAAATTACACTGCATAAAAATAGAGTACAACAAACAAAAAATTAAACGCCACGAGACGATAGTGTAAGACGACTCGGTAAATACCAAGAGGAAAAGCCGACAATTAACGAGATTCCGCCAGGGGGCGCCGAGGAGTGAAGACGCTGCCACGTCGAGCTCTGCTGTTAATGTCCTTTTTCGGCGGCTTTTGGGTGCACCCAGCAACATCTCACTTCTGACCGATTTTCGGAAGCCCCGAGAATCAAGTGGAAGCAACTCTCTAAAAGGTGGGACCACCAATTTGGTCTTTACGATACTTTCAAGTTCGGAGCAACAACGCCGCCAAGTTAAGCCTAGCGTCCGAGCCTAGCGCCCGGCCTAGCCGCCCTCGAGGGAAGACCCTCGGAGCGTGGACGGCATGGACTGGCAGGGCGAGGAAAATCAGAGCTACCAGCCGAACTCTGACACTAGTAAGGACGGAAATATAGAAGCGGTTGAGGCCTTAGAAGAAAAGTCATGGTTCCGCCGGCAAGGAGGCAGATATGTGAAGGAATGCGACGCAGCGTCCCAAGCGAAGAAGGAGCCACCCGTGAAGGGGAGCGAAGGGACCGAGGCCGCCAAATCGCGGCAAAAAGCGATAGGAAAGTCACTCGCCGAGAGATCCGTAGGCACCGGTCAGATCGAAAATACCGAAGCCGATGTTCCGCGTAGTGCTGCAACCGCACGGCGGCGCCGATCAGCTGACAAGGAAAGCGGGACGGAAGCTGCGCCAGGTCCTGGTTACGGCTGCAGGCCTCAACCTGAACGGGGATGACAAATTCATCGCCAACCCGAAGGATCAGTCCCTACTAATTATGACCCCGGAGCTCGGCAGGGCGAAGCGGTACGAGCAAATTACGACCATAAAAATCGGGCCAGTTGAGATAGATGCAACTGCTCACGCGGCCATGCCGGAGGGCGGCAAGGGCGTCATATACGACGTTCCGCTGGACGTCACGGAGGAGGAAATTCGGCAGGGACTCAGAGATAACCCTGGCTATATTGGAGCGAGGAGGCTCGGGAAAAAGTCCAAAACGTGCTCATCATTTTCGAAGACCAAGAAGTCCCGCGAGAGGTGTGGTTCAACGGATTGCTATACCAGTGAAACCTCTACAAAAAGAAATTGTATGTGTGCTACGCATGCGGCAACCTAGGAAATCGGTCGGACGTCTGCCCGGACCCCACCAGCCCTCGATGCCGAGGGTGCAGAATGCTTAATCCACCGGAGGGGCACGAACAAGATTGCGAGCCGCAATGCCTACTGTGTGGCGGCTGCCACCCCCTAGGGCACAACCGCTGCAGAAGCACGTACCGGACCCCGCACATTCTCAAAGTCCGACAAGCAGAGAAAGAAGCCATCCAGGCTCAAAACAAGCAGCAAGAGCCAACGCAAACCCGGGGCAGATCGAGAGGAAGGGGCGACGCCGCGGGCACAACGGGCCATGCGAGAGACTCCAGCGGATCCGTCATCAGGGATGAGCCCAGATCCAAGAGAAAGAACAGGGGGCCGCCACAACCACCGCCACCCAAGGACGACAAGAACCACTGGCCGAAGCCCGGGGAGACGCCGGCCGGACAAGCAAAGACGAATGAAGAAGTTAACGCAGGCGGTAAGTCGGTCAGCTTCGCTAGCGGGGTCTCCAAAGAAAAAAACTTGAAACTTTCGGAATTACAACAGACTCAAGCCGAGCATAGCAAAGAAATCAGAATTATTAAAGAAGACATCAAAGAGATTAAAGAAACCCTCAAATCCCTAGTCGAGGTAATCAAAGAGTTAAAAGAGGCAAAAGCTATACCTGCACCGGCACATCCGATGCTCAGGCCGCCCGTCATACGGGGCCCCAGTGGGGCAAGCGAGAGCAATTGTGGCAGGGACAGTGACGACTCAGATGAAATGAATATCGATCAGGCTAGACCCGCGAAAGGTAAATCAGACGACACTAGTGTAATTGGACAATCCAGAAAGCACGTGGCATTTAGAAAATTAGTCAAGGATGAAATCATAGACTTCGAAATGAACCTGAATAAGAAACTCGAGGCGAGATTTGGAGTGCTAGAAACGATGCTTCAAGCCCTTTGCAACGCATCGGGTATACAATATCCAAATCATAATGGATCCCAAAACGTCTAAAATTTGGCAATGGAATTGCCGGTCGTTGTCAATGAAGCGATGGCTCTTGCAACAGTACGTAGCTAGCCAGAACACACAGCCTTTGGCAATGGCTCTACAGGAAACGCGAGGTGTATGGAAGCTTTCGGGGTACAAAAGCTACGATAACGGGAAGGGAAGTAAAACACAGGTCGTGACGTACGTCAAAAACAACGTCGCCGTCGTCCAGCACGAAGTAGGCAACAGGGAGACCGAAACGGTCTTTGTGGAAATCCTGACCGGTAAAAAGAACAGAGGCAGCATATTTCTACTCAATGTGTACAGCTCCCCGAAGTGCACGAAGGCGAGGTTTGGCCCGATATTTAAGAGAGCGATTAGCCTGGCAGGTAAGAACCCACTAATAATAGCCGGCGATTTTAATGCCAGACATCGAGAATGGGGCTACACAACCAGCAGCCCGAAGGGTCAAACGCTGTTGGAAGATATCACTGAGTCAAACCTCTACATCGCTAACGACATTAGATGCTCGACGAGGGTGGGCAACAGTGTGTCAGCGGACACAAACCCGGACTTGACTCTCTGCCATAAAACTGGCATAGTCAAGTGGACGAACAAGCATCAGGATCTAGGTAGCGACCACTACGTGCTAGAGGTAGAACTAAGTAGGAAAGTGAGCGTTAAGCCCGCTGTGTGTCGGACGGAAACCCAAGTGGATTGGGATAAATTGAGACAGATCAGAGAACGGGAAGAACTTGGAGATATAGAGTGCATTCAAAATTGGGCCGCCCAGTTAATTACCCATGTCAACGAGGCCACCGAAGAAATTAAAGGCGCAGCTCTGCTTGAGACGATGGATAGCAGGCTATTCGGCATGTTCAAAAAGAAAGAGCTAACGAAGAAGCTCAAAAGGCAAAAGTGGAACCGCAATCTCAGGAGAGAGATAGCCAGACACAAAATCGAAATAGAAAAATACGCCCGGAAACTCGAGTTGCAACGTTGGGATAACAAATGCGACGAGATGGAGGGCACCATGAATGGGGCCAAGACCTTGCAACTGCTCAGGTTCCTGATGGACCCCAGTAAGTTCAAAACGGCCGCCAACATAGAACAGGTCAAGGCGAGGTATAACTTTAAGGGTACGGACAAACAGCTCATTGACAAGCTCAAGTCCATGTACGCAGCTCCCCCCGCCACAGCGCATTACAGAGATTACAACGGACCGGCGAACAGCGAGCTTGACGCGTCCATAAAAGTGGCAGAAGTCAGAGCGGAGCTGCACGGCCTAAAAAGACGCTCGGCCCCCGGGCCGGACCTCGTTAATAACAAGATGTTTGCAAATCTGGACGACGAATCGATCAATGCCCTACCCAAATATTTAAATCAGGTGTGGGAAAGTGGTCAAGTACCCCAAGAGTGGAAGAGGGCTAAGATCACCCTAATCCACAAGCAGGGAAAACCACCTGGGCTTGGAGAATATCCGCCCAATATCACTAACATCCTGCGTAGGCAAACTACTTGAGATAGTTATTCAGAAGAGGCTAACCAAATACACCGAAGAGAATGATGCGTGGCCGGCTGAATTGGTCGGATTCAGGCCCGGCCTTGTACGCAAGATACCATGCTCAGACTACATAACGATGTTGTCAGAGACTTCAGGAAAAAAATACGAAAGCTATTCTAGGCTTAGACCTTAAGAAAGCTTTTGACAACGTCAGCCACGACGCCATTCTCGACGGGCTCGCTGAGCTTAGAGTAGGCGAAAGAACCTACAACTACATTAGATCATTCCTGCGAGACAGGACGGCGATCATCAGCTTCCAGGGCTTATGTTCGGAGGAGTTCCCGCTGGGTAACAGAGGCACTCCGCAGGGGGCTGTGCTCTCACCTTTTCCTTTTTATATCGTAATGAGGAAGCTCCCCCGTAAGCTTGGTCATCTCGATGACTTAAAACTAAGCATCTACGCGGACGATGTGACCGTCTGGATGTGCGAAGGGAACGACTCGTACATCACATCCAGGCTCCAAGAGGCAGCAGATATAATCAGCTATCACGCAGAGAACGCAGGTCTATGCTGTTCGCCAGAAAAATCGGAGCTCCTGGTAATGACCAGCAGTAGTGGGAAGATAACTCCAGATATCAAAATTAAAGTCAATGAAAACGAAGTCCCGAAAGTAGATGAAATTAGAATATTAGGTATGATTATCAACCGCAGGGGTAGTAACAAAAGCTTGATTAAGAAATTAAAAGATCAGGCGGAGCTCGTAGTCAGAGTATTTAAGAAGACGTCCAACAGAAGGAGTGGTCTCACGGAGGCTAGTAGACTCAGACTCGTACAAGCTTTTGTCAAGAGCAGAATGTGCTACGCGACTCCATTCCTAAATATCAACAAGACCGAAGAACACAAATTAAACATCATAATTAAGAGATGCACGAAGTGCGCCCTAGGACTCCCCATAACTACTTCTAACGACATTCTAGAGAAAATGGGGTTGCATAATGAGTGGAAAGAGCTGGTTGCAGCGGTCAGGCTGTCCCAGAGAGAGCGACTCGCAGGAACGGCGGCGGGTAGGCAAATCCTCGACTGGGTAAACCTACTAGCGCCCGGGGAAGGCGAAAGTGTCAGAGAAAGCATAGATCGAGAAATCAGAAAGCATCTATACCTCTCGCCCATACCGAAGAACATGCACCCCGTACACGACGAGGGGAGGAGGAAAAGCAGAGCTAAGCACTTCGCTAACAAATTGGACAAACTCCCGCCGGGATCGGTCGCCTACACCGACGCAGCGATCGGGAAAGAAGGCGACGTAACCTCGGTCGCCCTATTAGACACTGGGATCGCCATAGGAATAAAAAGAAACCGAGATCGACCGCCGGTAGAGGCGGAGGAGATTGCAATAGCCATTGCCATTGCACGACCAGGCGTAAAACACGTCATCAGCGATAGCAAAGCGGCGGTTAGAAATTATAGCAAGGATGGAGTCAGCAGTCGTGCTGCAAAACTTCTGAACGAGTCGTCTCTCGCCGAAAGCATGACCATAATCTGGACCCCAGCACACGGCGGTCTCGCCGGCAACGAGGCTGCCCACATGCTCGCCCGCTCCTCGCTACCACGGGGTGCTGCGGACGCCTCCACAACATCTAAAACCAAAGAATGTATTGGTACCTTTAGGGATGTAACCGACAACTTGAAGAAAGACCGGAGGATATATCCGCCACCGGCTAGATCCCTGAGTAAAAAGGAATCGTACGACTGGAGAAGACTCCAAGCTCGAAATTTCTTTTCGCCCCTGTGGAGGAGTTGGACGGGTGCCAGAGGGCGGAAGAGGGACGGTGCAGAAACCGAAATTTGCAAATTTTGCGGCCACGTGGCAACATTAGATCATATAATATGGAGATGCGTTCGTGCCCCAGGGCGCAACGCGATTAAAACTAGCAATGAATGGGAGACCACGCTAAGAAGCTCCGACGAAAAAACGCAGCGATTCGCCGTCCGCCTGGCGGCCGAGGCAGAAGACCTCTTCTCCTAGACGAGGCCGGGTGTCCTCTGGCCGCGGTGCGACAGACTGCCTCCCCGGACGCCTGCGTGTGGACCCGTAGGTGGCTGCTGCACCATATTTGGCGGAAATAAATGTTCTTCCTCCTCCTCCTCCGACAATGAACAAAACACTGCAATTAAAGATGACTATAAAGATAACAGTGTAACTTTTCCAGATATATAAGTATAGGCAAGGTATACATAGAAAACACAGCGCAAAATACTAAGTCAGATCAAAGTTTAAACAAAAGCGAAAACAATATTCGATTGACCAACAGTCTGTGGCAAAGAAGAATTCTCACGGCGTGTTAGATGAGGAGTCGAATGCTGAGTTGGTCGGTATCGGCAGCCGTACAGATGAGAACGATGCGTAGATCTCGGGCCCGGTAAAACACAAGACGCTTTCTCAAAGCACCTAAGAACGTTGGCCGCGAGAGAGGCTCGGAAGACTGAAGCTGCTCAGAGCGCACTGCCGCGGGCGTGCTGCGGTATATGTTTTTTTATACCCTCAGAGGTTTTATGCCCGCGCGCCCTTCACGCGCAGTGCTCGCGTGAAGGACGTTGTTGTTGTGGCTGTAGGAAGAAGGAAAAGAAAATGCACGGGCCTGCTACTGGCTCTGTAGCTAAGCCACCTCCGCTGCCTCGTGCAGGCAGAAGAGAAAATAGAGAAGAAAGAAAAGGAAGAGGGAGAGAAAGACGCACGCGGCAACCGCCGTCGTCCACCATCGTAGCGGTGGCGGGTGCAATGACGGCCTACAACAGATAAAATTTTGGTGGCAGGCTAGCCCCCGCCACAAGCGGCAGTGACCTATCTGCCCCAGCCCCCGGTCGCTGCCCCGAATGTTATCTCGAAGCCTGCCCAGAGGAGCGGGGAGATCCCGTGAGTTCCGCTCTATATGTGAGGCAGGAGTTCCCGCAAATTCCGCTGTATAGGCGAGGCAGCTTGTGACACTACCTCCAGCTGAAGAATATTGTCTCGGAATATTCTTGACATTACGACGTGATTGCTCCCCGCAGAGAGTTGTAGATTGGGTCCGTCCGATGCACTGAAGATTGTTCGCAACTCATTTCGTTTCATAACGCGCACCATATGCTTACTGATCAGAACCCGCGCAGCACCACAATACTCTATTTCGTCAGTCATGTCCTGAGCACATGTTACCAGTTAATGATCATTGATACCAACCAAGTAAGCACTATTATACAGTCACATCTTATACGATTTCATTACGCCAATCAGCACAATGCAGCTAGGTAGTGGTGCAAGCTGAACAACTATTCTAGCTGGCTGATGTAATCTGCTCCCACGTTCTCGCTGCCTTTATTATACTCGACACGGAAGTTGGATTCCTAAACCTTTTAACTCCAGGGAAGAACACGGTTGTTCGCAGATATTGTTTCTTTAATGAACTTCAAAGGCTGGTGGTCCGTCTGAACGAGAAAACTTTTCTTTTAAAATATGATTTGAAATTTCTCGATTCTCCAAACGAGCGATAAAGCCTTTTTCTCAATGGTTGAATAGGCTACACATCGAGGGAGCAACTTGCGGCTCGCACATGCAACTGTGAAGAATTTCGTCAAGCGATTGAAGAAGAACGGCCCCACCACGGCTGAAGGTTTAGTCTTCGTTGTTAGGTCTGACAGAGGGCAGGTCAGGTCAGCACAGTTCAGAATGAAATCTAGGCAGTAACCCGTGAGTGCCAAGGAGGTTCTTACCTGCTTCTTTGTTGTCGGACTTGAGGTTTCTTGTATCTTCTGTAAAGTCTTGGTGAAGGGCGACAACTCTACGGACGCAATTTGGTCACCTAGGAACGCGACGGTTTCCTTACGATCTCGCATTTGAGCGGTTTGATGGTGAGACCAGCCGCATCAATTCGGGCAAAGACCTCGTACAATGTTTGGCGATGCTGTTCCCATGTCGCACTTGCAAAATGATTACATCGTCGAAGTACGTAGTGCGCCACGTCGGGAATATCGGCCAAGATGCTACGCATCAGCTTCGTAAAAATGGCTGGCGCCGTCCTAATACCGAAGGGAATATACCGGAATTGAAAGCGCCCCGTGTCAACCATGAGAGGAGTCATAGCCTTTTAATTCGTAGACAACGGTACCTGCCAATATCCCTCAGACAGGTCCCGCTTGGAAACCAATTTCTTGCGCCCTACCGAGGCGATAAGGTCGTCCGCACGGGGCAAGGGCTCGGCGTCGTGTGCGATGATTTGTTTAGTTTCCGGTAGTCGATGGATAGCCGATGCATCGAGTCAGGCTTGCGTACTGGGATCATAGGGGAGTTGTAGGACAACTCCGAAGGCTCAATGATATCCAGTTGGAGCAAGTCGTCCACTTCTGAAGCAATTGCCTGCCTCAAAGCGTACGATAGCAGATATTGCTTTACATTTATCGGCCTGTCAATCTGTAAGTTCAGTTAGCACTCGATCAGCGTGGTCTTTCCCGGAAGGTCCGAAAATATACAGTCGTATTGTTGAAGATTCTTGGCTTCTTTCTGCTCTACGTTGGTCAGTCTCTCGGAAACTCGTACATTCGCAATAGACGGCGTCTAAGAGGGCTTAGCAAGCTCTATCTCTCCAGCGTCTGCGTCTTCGTCTGCCGACATTACTGCATCGACTGCTGCCACGATGGTATCGTCCTATCGCTTCGAGGACGTGTTTTTCGGAGCTCCGCCAGCTCGAGCGCTTGCACGCGACCCGCATTGCCCGGCGCTGGGCTCCAGCGCCTAAGATTTTTTACCCTACCCTTTACCTGGACATTTTTCAGCTGCTGCTGATTCCCGGTTCCGGTGACGGTTCCCGCTGGCGGCCTCCCGGGCCTGCTAGCGGTTTTCGAGCCGCTTTTTCGGGCGCCGCACTTTGACATCCAGACATCATCCCGCTGGGCCTCGGTAAGCCTACCGGGGCTTGCAAGGCCTGGATTTATCCCACTGGTGGCAGGGCGCGCGGTCCCCCGCGGCCGCACCCATGCCTCCAAAACGACCGCCGCCGTCCGGCTCTCCCGTGGGATCGAGCTCGGACTTGGCGGCTGTGACGCACCCAGTCTCACCCGCGTCTTCGACCTCTTCGGAGACGCAGTTTCGAATTGCGCCGCAGACCGCGGGCGACTCCCCATTCTCGGACACGGGGAACAACATCATCGCCGCGGTCCAGGATCAACCTTCCACCTCTGCGACGCCGCCGCGGGTCGACACTGCCACCGCCGACCCGCAGTCCGGTGAGCGACCTCATCGCGAGCCGTCTCCGTGGGGCGAATCGCGGAGCGAGCCGCGCGCTGAGGAACCGGCTCAACCGGAACTAACGACCTTCCACTGTGCGAGGGCGGACGGGGCGCCGCTCGCGGAGCGCCTTGATATGGGCTTTTCGGTAATGCCCGACTTCGCGGAGGTGACGAGGGTACAGGATGACCTCGTCAGGCTCATTAATGCTCCTGAGAGCAAAATGAGCCTCCAGCTCCGCACCTCAGTTGCGGGCCTATTCGGCGTACTCGTCGCACGCTGTGCGGAGTACAAGTCCTTGGCGTCCGATGCCCGGGGGCGCGCCGCCGTCCTCCGCGAGATGTGGGCGTCCGAGAGGAAGGAGTCCTCGGAGGCTCGCGCGCGGGCGGCGTCGGCAGAGGAAAAGCTACGGGCACTGTCTGCGAGTTCTGCGCAACCTTCATTTGCCGAGGTCCTGCGCGCCTCACCAACCGGACCGGAAACATCGGCACAACCAACAGCCGTTCAAGTACCACCGGTTGCACGGCAAGTCAATCATCACGTTGCGTTCTTAACCGCGACATCACCAAACACGACAACCGTCGCGCAGGTCATTCAGACGCTAAAGGCAAACATCGTTCCAGAAGACGAGGGCATAGGCCCTGTAACAATCAGGAAAACAGTAAATGGTGTCACCATCCTAGCACGCGACCGCACTACCGTCGAGAACCTTAAAACTGCGGTTCAAAGAAATGCTGTCACAAACAACGTTATGACAGTGAGAGTGGCGGAACGGCGCCGGCCGCACATCCGGATCTGGGGAGCTGATCCCGATGTGGCCGACGATGCCGTAGTTAACAACATAATTTCCAAAAATCCCGACTTAAATTTGAATCCCGAAACCACCGAGCGGCGATATACGTTTAGATCGCGCGACGGCTCAAAAACACACGTTTTGGCCGTCGCACCAGACGCTTTTAAAAGAATCTTAGAGAAAGGACGCGTTAACATCGGTTGGTCTTCGTCGCAGGTCTGCGAAGACCTACATGTGCCCATGTGCACATTCTGCGCGGCGTATGGGCATTCGCGCAGAAATTGCCGAGCTGCTGCGGACGCAAGCAGAGCTACCTGCACTCGCTGTGCGGGAGCTCACATTGTTGCCGAATGCACAGTCTCGGACGGCGACGCCTCCGTCGCGTGCGCGATATGTCGTCGCGCCGGACGGGAGGGTCCGCCGCATAGGGCTAGATCTCGCGAATGCCCCATACTAGCCGCGAGAATGGCCCGAATGCGAGACCGCACCGACTATGGCCCACCTCCTTAGGAGCAGTGCACATGGGACGGGGGAGCGAGGGACCGTGTATTTTCCTTTCATAATTAGAAGCACCTGGCGCGGCGCAAGGCAGTGCGCGCGCCAGCTCCAAATTTCGTCGAAGCATCTTCCTCTTCTTCACAACGATTTTTCTAAAGCGTGCCGTATTTCTATTTCTTTTCTTCTTTCACTTCTACAGTTAAAAACACAAAACGGCGCTGACATTAACTTTTCCTTTTCAATGTTTAACACACACCTGTTTATTTTATTTCATTTCTCTTCAACCTTAATTTTCCGTACTAATCAGGTAGTGAGCGTTCGATTTCAAACTTTCCTGCTTTTATTTATTCTACAGCATTCCGCACGCTACACACCAAGTTTTTGCTTCGCACGGTTCCCTCGCTCCTCAGTCAAGAGATACGCGCCGCTCGGTGCGTTTGCTATCATATTTTTCAACCGCGCACAACGATGGCGCCTTGCAAAAATAAAAATATTTATATCCCGTTCCAAAATTACATTCCTGGCCACATTATACATTCTTTTATTAATTTTTCCTCGATACACCTATCTTAAAAACTGTCATTTTTCCCCAAATTTCTCAATTGCAAACACACTAATTGTAAACAAACCTCAAGGTATGTGTGGCCAGGTATCATCTCTGAGACGTGCATCTGTGTTTTCCGATTTATTTCATTCCCCCTTCATTCCTTTTTCTTTTTTCCTCATTATTATTATTTCCCACCCTTATTTTCTCTCTTCCAAAACACAGATGCGCGTCTTAGGTATCACAATGAGTCGTTTCCCCTCGTGTACGTACCCATTAGCACCTGATTGGACTGTTTCCAAATTGCAAAATCGTAACATGTTTTCCAAATCCCTATTCGGCCTCTCACTTTTACCATGACTTCCCAAATTTCTTTTTCAATTATACGGGCAAATTTAGACCACTGCAAAAATGCAACTCCAACATTATTAGATCGAATCCGAGAGGCTAATTTCGATTTCGCACTCCTCTCGGATCCCTACACGAGGGGAAACGACATTCCGGGCATCCCTGAAAATTATTTGATTTTCAAGGCGCCATCAGCACCTAGGACAGCCATCGTCGTTGCCACAAATCGTTTCGACATCTTTCCATCGTTCATCTCTTCTCGCGTAACATCGATCACTTGCTCGTCAACAACGGCATCATTTACACTCATATCAGCATACGCTCCACCGCACACTCCAATGACACCTACCCTGAACGACATACGCCAATCACTCATCACAACGGAGGGGACACCTGCGGTGGTCGCTGGCGATTTCAACGCTAAGCACACCGCATGGGGTCCGGAACTCTGCGATGCGAGGGGCGGAGAGTTCCTAAGCTTCGCAATGAGTTCCGGACTAATAATATTAAACGATCCATCTTCCCCTCCAACTTATACAACACCATACACAGACAGCTGGATAGATATTTCACTAGCTACACCTACATTGGTTAGGGCAGGTTACACATGGACAGTAACAGATACCAGAACATTTTCGGAACACAAACACATTGAAATCCGATTCGGCCATTCACCGCACGTAAAAGAGCGCCGCTTAACATACAGAGACACAACAAGATTAATACATTCACTCTCTGCCACACGATACATGGATGCCGTTGTAGGGGCAAATTTGGCTTCATCGGCAGCATTAGATTTAATTCTTCAAAAATTTCAATCTTTATTCGATCACTTTAGGAAACGAAATTTATCAACCACCCGTCAGGATTCTCGACATTCAATGGACGATTCGAAACAGTGGTGGACCAGCGATCTGACCGTCGAGCGCTCCAGGGTGCGCGCCATGAGAAGGCGCTACCAAAGAACACGAGATCTGGAAATGCGAAAATTTTACGGTGACATTTATTACACCGCATTGGCAAACTTTCGTTCAAAAGTATCGGACGCCCGAAATTCGTTCCTCCGCGAATTGGCTAGACGATCCTTACAATCGGGCATATTCGGGCGCCCGTATAAATTAGCTTTCAAAAAATACACAGCACCCATTATTCTTCCTTCGGTGGAGCGGCCTGACGGCACCATGACATCGTCTGTGCTGGAAACAGCACAGACGTTGTTGGACGGTCAGGTCGCATCGGATTCAAGCGAAAATGATAGCGACGCTCACAGACGGATACGTATCGCCGCGGCATCCCCGTCCCTCGGAGGACCGGACGACGCCCTATTCACGCGCGACGAAGTGGGCATGGCGGTGTCCCGCGTCGTGCCGGGAACGGCGTCGGGTCTGGACGGGATAACGCCGCGTGTCGTACGCGAACTCTGGGAGCGTCACCCGAATTTCTATCTATTTATATTTAACGCGTCCCTCAAGCTTGGCCATTTCCCAGTGGCTTGGCGAAAGGGACGCATAATTTTCTTGCCCAAGCCAGGTCGCCCTCCGGAGATGACCACATCTTATCGGCCAATAGTAATGAATTCAACTTTCGGCAAGGTGTTAGAGCGTCTGTTGTACGGGCGCTTGTACCACTTTCTATCGCGATGCAAATTATTACATTCGAACCAATTCAGATTTACCAGACAGCGCGGAGCCGTACAGGCTCTACACGCGCTCGTCTCCAAATTACGAGAAATAAGGAATAGCGGCCAATACGCACTTCTTATATCCATAGATTTCCGTGGCGCATTTGACAGTGTGTGGCACCCCTTGGTCCTGGCTTCGCTCGGTGACTGGGGGTGTCCGAGGAACCTCTGTGCACTGCTGCGGTCCTTTCTGTCGGACCGAGAGGTGGTATTCCGCTCAAAGGCGGGAGACGCGGTCGCGCGTCCCACCTTAGGCAGCCCACAGGGTTCCCCACTGTCGCCACTTCTGTGGAATATAGTCGTGCGCGGTCTGCTCGAGTTGCCCATGCCAGAGGGTGTATCGGTGCAGGCGTATGCGGATGACGTCGTCATCCTTGTGCCTGCATCCGAAAGAAAGCTGTTGACGCAATTGGCGGAGAATGCTCTCGCCAGAGTTGCGACATGGGCGCAGGAGGCGAGAGTCACCATCTCACGAGAGAAGACAGTGTGCGTCCTTATTGCTCCCCCCAGGGGTGGAATGGGGCGCACACTTCCCACCGTAAGGCTGGACGGCGTAAGATTACAATTCAAGCCGTCCGTAAGAATCCTCGGTGTGGTCTTCGATCGAACTCTCTCCTTCGTACCTCATGGCGACATGCTCAAGGAGAAGGCCGAGATGCTTGCCGCGCGCCTCAACACTTTCATGTGGCTTAGCGGTACACCGGCACCGGAACAACGAAGAGCGCTTTACCGCCAGGTCGTTCTTCCTTCACTCGCATATGCGTCACCCGTTTGGTGGACGGAATCACCCCATTCGGGACTGCGTGCTCGGCTGCTTTCAGTGCAGCGTGCTCCTTTATTGGCACTAACGGGGGCTTATTCTACAACGAGCACCAGGGCGCTTCAAATTCTGCTGCACGCGCCGCCACTCGCTTTGGATCTAGACAGATCCAACGCGGAGTTCGCGTTATTTACGCAGCGATCTGACGTCACTTTTGGACGAAATACATACCGCGCATCGGAAGTGGCGAGACCTTTCGACGACTCTCTCGAACACCCGGCAGAGGTAGTTTCGTTTGCGTACGTCCGGTTGGACGTGGAGGCGGCGCGGGCGTCGGCGTCGTCGCCCGTTTACCCCGTCTATACGGATGGCGCATTTACCTCTGTCTCGGCCGGAGCGGCGTACGTCGTTATGTCACCAGCGGGCCGAATAACATCTGTAGGCCGCTTCAGGGTGGAAGGAGCAACTGGTGCATACGGCGTAGAACAAATAGCGTTTGAGGAATGCCTCCGCTATATACAGGGTCTGCAGGGATCGACACCTGTGTTTATTTACACAGATTCTTTGTCGATTCTTGCAGCTCTAGCCGCACCAGAAACATTAAATACCAAAATTTACGAAATCAAGTGTTTGCTTAAATCTATTATCACACGGAGGCTGATCAGACTCTATCACGTTCCTGCACATGCAGGCGTGCTGGGCAACGAGCTCGCGGACATTGTTGCATCGCGAGCTCACAGGTCGAGCCGGACCAGATTGGCATTAGCTTCGAAAACTGTGGTCCGTGCTGAATTCCGTCGGGTCGTTGCAGCGAGATGGGCAACATGGTGGAAGGAAAATAACGAGGGAACCGGAATATTTAATTTCATTCCGGACACGTATAATTTGCCCACCTCGTTTCCTCCTGTGAAGCCAATTATTCATCTCACAACTGGTCATGGCCGATTCCCTCATTACCTTCATCGGTTCGGCCTTTCACCATCGTCGCGGTGCCCTTGCGGTGCCCCAGAGGGCGACGTCATTCATTATCTCACGTCATGTTCATTAACATCAACACATCGTCAGAATTTAAACCCGCCGGCTCCTCCTTACCATGACGCAAGGGTTTGGCGTAATTGGCTAGATTCTAAAAGAAACTGTGCGTGGTTGATTCGGCTAGTTAAATTTATTAGCTCCAATTTACCTGATTATAAACGCCAAAATTCAGCCAATTATTAGATTCGTATTTTTATTTTATTTTATTTCTCCATTTCTTTTATGTCTTCTTCGTTTCTTCTAACATCGCAAAATTCAGTCTTTCTTTCAGGGCCAATCAGGCCAAATGAGGTGAGCACTTCGGTGCTCGCCCTGACAAGAATCAGTGAACTTGCGATTTAAATTTTGTTAATATTGTATATAGTGTATATATACGTATAAAATGTACATTTGTAAATACTGTATATAGTGTATATATATGTATATATTGTACATACAACCATTCTTTATATATATTTTGTATATAGACCTATACATACTGAATGTACAAATTATATCAATGTACATACTATAACCTTTCTATCTACATTTATACAATTACTCCTTTATGTTATCCTTCTTTTCTCTTCTTTCTGTGTTCCTCTTCTGTTGTGTTCTCTCTTCAGTTTATATTTACAGATCGCTCCGGACCTCCTCTTCTGAAAAGTCGCTGAAATCATCCCTCCTTCAAACAACGCAAGATTTATTTGGATAATAAAATTAACTGTTCTTTCTTGGGGTAGGGGGACGGGGTTGTCTTTGTATACCTTTTTACCTACGTTTCTAATATCTGTAACTAATATTTAAATTTGGCACCTTCAAAGATTATTAGCCCCCAGGAAATAAAACAGCTCTGCGAGGCTAGCCCACCCTCTGTGCTCGTTGAACCCTTCGGACACAAATGCGTTACCGTGCCCACTTTTATTTTTACAATTGGCTTTTTCCACCAAATTAACTCATTGGCCGACTGGGCCCTATTCATTTATTTTTGATTGGTTTAAGCCTGATATAGCTTAGCGGGTGCAGGCTTTTTCTCATTCCGCTTTATTTTTGAATTTATTTTCCTACATTGTCAGGAATGAGACTTTGGAACCGTGAGAATTCCTCTACTGGTATTTCTTTAGCATGTCGATATTGAATATTTTGTGTCATGACCAAAATCCACTTCATAGTTCACATCTCCCCTGAAGCTGATTACAGAAAAAGGACCCTTTCATAGCATGAGCAGCTTATTGTGCTCTGTGGGAAGAAGAATAAGAACCTGCTCTCCGGTTTGAGTGTGCTTTGCGGCTCTTGATGTCGTAGTAGCGGCTTTAACGCTCTCCTGTGCTCTCCAGCTCTTCGTGGGAAAGTTTACGAGTATTTTCCAGTCTGTACCGTAGAGTAAGGACCTACTCGTACATAGTTCACAACTCGTCAGGGATGGTTATATTAGTCCAAAGCTCTCTAAGTACAGCCAGAGGTCAACGCACATGTCGTCTATATAAGAGTCCGAACGGGCAAACACCGAGACTTTCTTGGGGAACTTCCATGTATGCGAACGGTAGTGAAGCCAGTTAGCGATACCATTCGGTCGGCCTCACCTAAAAAAGGCGTTTAAGATTTTGTTTGAGTGTGCAGTTAAACCGTTCGGCAAGGCCGTTCTCTATCGTGTGGTAGGGACAGGTATGCAGCTGTTTTACTGACAGCAGACAGCTAACCTATTTCATTACTTCAGACTTAAACTTAGTGGTTCTGTCACTGAGGACCTTTCTGGGAACCCCTGCACGGGAAAACATTTCGACAGGAGCTTCGGCTACCTTTTCGGTCTCAATGCTAGGAAGCGCGACAGCATTAGGGTACCAAGTGGCTTAGTCCAACATGGTCCGGCTTTGCACAATCAGCCGACAGCAAGACGTCTCGGGATGGTACGCATGTTGCATCGAGTTCAAGAGAAGTATAATTGGCCACGGTTGCCTGCCGATGTTGTCAGCGACGGAAGACGCCACGAGTGTCAACCGCGAGTGACAGCCGCGAGTGAAAGCTGCGAGTGTTAGCGATGCAAGACACTTCCGATCAGACCTGCTGGATTACTGAACCCCATACCAGCCTCAACCAAGCCGTTTCAGCATATAGGAACGGAATGTCTTGGCCCTTCTCGAGCTCATCATCGTGCATCAGTGCATCATCGTGGCCACCGACTACGTTACCCGCTACGCAGAAGCTAAAGCACTGCCTAGTGGTACTGCAGAAGTCGCCAAGTTTATCGTCGATCACAATCTCTTGCGACACGTCGCCCCAAAGTGCTCATTACAGACAGGGGGACAGCACTTACGACGGAGCTCACTCAAGCCATCTTGAAGTACAGTTAGACAAGCCAGCGTAGGACGACTGCCCGGCATCAGCAGAAAACGGGACTTGCAGGGCGTCTGAATAAAGCTATTACGGACATGCTCGCCATGTATATAGCGATGTCGAACACCAGCCATGGGGCTCCACCCTGCCTTACATGATTTTAGGCATAACATCAGAGTCCGGGAAACAACCAGAGCGACCCCGTTCAAGTTTGTGTATGGCAGTGAGCCTACGACAACGCTCGACGCAATGCTGCAGTACGTGACTGACGAAGAGAACCTTGACGTCGTTGCCTATCTGCAGCGTGCCGAAGAAGCCTGACGACTTGTCCGCCTGCACATTAAAGACCAGCAATGCACCGACGCCCGACGATACAACTTGCAATGGCGAGACACAGAGTACAAAGTAAGTTCAGGTTTCGGCGCCGATACGCCGCCGCGGATTGAATCAAAAGCTCTTGTGGTGGTAGTTCAGACCATGCAGAGTCCTGCGACGCTTCGCACAGCTTGACTATGAGGTCATGCCCGACGGCACGACATCACCCTAACACCCACAGGCACGCGCAGACGTCGTGCATGATGACCGACTGAAACTTTATTACGCTCGCGAAAGGCCCTAGTCATTTTAATCTCTAGCATTTTCTTTACCTTTGTGGGTTTATTTTGTAAGCGCCGAGGCGATGCATTCTTAAGGGTGGAGTAATGTCGCGAACCATTTTAATCTTTACTTACTCTTTTCCGACAGCCGCCGGCAAACCGTCTTATCACTTTGATTCTTGCGCACGGATAAATCCTGCATTCGTTTTTCATTATTGTTGTCGCGAGACGCAGCTTTATCAGTTTCTTTGCAGCGAAAGGTGCCCCGAATGTCTCTAGAAGATTCCGGTCACTCGCGTGGGTTTCTAAAATGTTCCAGTTTATGCTAGTCACCGCTTGCGGCTTTATCTAGATGTTTCTTCGCCGCCTTTAACGAGTGTTTACTAGTTCGACAACCGACGAGCAAATTCGCTGCTATCGCCACCGCCGAATGGCTTAGTTCTCTAGCGGGCGCAAGTCAGCCCTAAAAAAAGTTTATTTCAGTATTATTAGGCTTGTATTTTCTTTTGTGCCTGCGCTCTTGTCACCTACACGTGACAGTATGTGCAGTGCCCAACCTGTTTTGAGCGTATTACTTATGCACATTTTCACTGCCGGCTTTTGAGAGGAAAGGGAAGTTTTGCCAAAGTATCGCTTCATTCTCTTGATCATAATTTTGCCAGTTTAAGCAACTGCGTACGGAGAGAAAATGAGGTAACGATAGGGTGTTGACTCAAATTTAAATGTGACAGTTCAAGAAACAATGCCGAAGAAAAAACATTTTGCTTCGGTTGGACACAGTATTGAAAAACAAAGTGCAGTAGCTGTTTACAATCAGACCACAGTTCAATCAGTGTAGTTTGGTTTGCAATGATCTCCACTTACTTTAGATTCAAAACTTTTGAAGCGTTCAACTCTTTCAAGAAACGAAGTAATGTCTCCGAACCGTGGGCATGCATTCATACCCAATGTTAAGCGTGACGTAATGCAGTCATGCACACGTTGCCTAGCCGGACATGAGCCGCCCACATTTCTGGTATCTAACCGCTTGCCTATATAACCGCTAGCCTTCTTGAATAAAGTGCATTCATGCACAATGCCTCGTATCTACATTAAGGTGGAAGATGTTGGTAGTGGAGGGTTGGAAATGCCTGATTGATTCCGCGAAATGTGCTGGCATAGGTGACTCAGTCGTAACACGGCGAGCTGACGACCACCTGTGTTGCATCAGACAGAAAATGTAAGGGCTCGGCCATCGAAAGTCTAAAAAGAATTGTAATCGGGAATCGCCGATCAAGAATTCCAAAAAAGATGACTTGTACACAAATTTTATCAGATCTATGTGCCGTAGCAAGTGTTATTTTCCGACGAAGAAATATAAATTCCGTCTTTGTCAAACTCTTCTAAAGCTTTTTCACACAAAATACGAGCGGTGTATTGAAGCGCACCATAAGAAAGCATGGTTTCAGGCAACACTATAAATATGAATGCTATTGCATACGCGCTCACTGAAACATTATTGTGACTATAAACAATCAGTCCGAAAGGCAATGATTTGTTTTCAAAGCTTCTAATCATCATGACTACTTATTGTAAAAACTAATTTTGTTTCTGAATATTTCGTTAAACCAAAAGGACGACAGACAAACTGAAACAGGCCCCGTGAATAGGTAAATTATGTTTTCTGTGCGTCTTCTTTAGCGATTGGAATTTGCAAAAGTCCTCTACTGCAGTGAAGTGTAATGAAAACTTTCGTTGAGCCGATGGCATACCTAACTGCCTCAGTGGACGGGAATGTATAAGCGTCCCTCGCTGTTACGGTATTCAGGCGACGGTTGTTAACACTTAGGCGTGTTGAGTCTTCTTTCTTAGGCGCCAAAACGATAGAAAAAGCTCAGGGGCTGGTCGAGGACCTTACTGCTCATGTTGCTATCATTTCCTCGAGGGCACTCTCCAGTGGGCCCGCTTATGAATACTCAGGAGTCGGGGATTGTATCTGGTTGGCAGGGCGTCAGCAGTGTCGATGTGATGCTCCAGTAGAGT
Source organism: Amblyomma maculatum (assembly GCF_055883805.1). Classification (NCBI taxonomy): domain Eukaryota; kingdom Metazoa; phylum Arthropoda; class Arachnida; order Ixodida; family Ixodidae; genus Amblyomma; species Amblyomma maculatum. The sequence continues at coordinate 113,391,956 of NC_139352.1, read as the reverse complement.
GGTATTACGTTTGTGTCGCGCGTGCCAGGGTATCGCACCGCTGCCACCCGTTATTGCATATGGGTCGCGTGCGCCTGAGTATCGTACCGCTGCCACCAGTTATTACGTGCGGCTCGCGGCCCCTCGGTAGCGTTGGCCTGGCGGCTCCGTAGCTCGACGGACGGCATCAGCGGTCCCAGCAAAGACGAGGCGTCTTCTAACGAAACAACCTTTACTACAACATCATGAAGGAACGGGCAGAGAAGCTGACCCGGAGAGAATACAGACACTCTCACACAGCTGGTATCTAGCGTCGTGTCAACGGCGCGTCAAAGTAGTCTCTGTCTCAGCGGAGTCTGCCGCTGCTTTTTATAGGCATGCCAGTTCCCAGGGAAAGGGGGAAGCCCTCACAGGGAAGGGAGAGCCCGACAAGTCTGGGCAAGACGGGATGACTCAATCGCAGGTGGCCCGACCGCATCTCCTCCACCTCCTGCAGACGGGCGAGGGCGACGCACTCTCCCTCGAGCTCCGGGCTTGGCCGGCATTTTGCACACACATGCACGCACACACGTTTGGCGCGTGGCAGGATCACGTCGAGACTTGCCCGCGGGAGGAAGCATTGGGCGGTCAATAAACGGCGCTGAAATGGCCGATCCACTCGCGGTTCTGCCTGTTGCTATGCGGTGGCCGCGTCGGCTGTCCCACTTGTCGGTGGCGAAACGTAACAGTGGCCGTTCCTGGATCCTGTGTGAACATGTTCGAGAAAGATTTCAGTACAGCACCTAACTGGCCGCTGTGCGTCGGTGTGCCTGCAAAGGATTTCAGAATGGGTTCAACGCCTGTTATTTGCGAGAAACCTTTCTCCGTATTAGCGGTTAGTGTGCGCGACAGGAATGGTGCTGAAGCGAAGTTGAAATTCGCAGGTGGCGTGGTGGTGCCATAGTTGTATTGTCCCTACTCTAAATTCAGACTGACGCCATTTCTGTAATAATATCCCGGCCCAATATAATGGGGCATGCAAATCCCTTCAGATACAAATAGTGTTGCCTGAGAGTATGACCATGTCGGCTCTCTTGAAGTATCTTGACCAGTGTCTCGTGTTCATCAAGCTTTGTTTCTAAGGGAGACGTATAGTTTATAACATGGCCGGCAGGCTAGCGAGAGCCGCAGCTAGTTCCAAGTTCTCTGTGTTAGGGAGTGTGCCCGCTTTATTTTCCACAGTCGGTTCTTTGCTTGGGTCTGCCTGAACTTTACCGTGTGAGCGCAAGAGCATACCGTGGGACCGCACGATCTCGTGGGCGAGAAAAGCGACGCAAGTGGAGGTGGACTAGCATCGCGTAACCGAGGTGTGCGCAAGTGGTCTAGCCAGTGGCTGAAAATTCGTCGTTCGGCGCCAAATTATGGCCACGCCTTCCGGCGTAAGGGTTCGGAAACCATGGCTCAACCACTGAGCGACATAAGATAAAACAAAATTTGCAGTTTATTCACAGAAAACAGGGAAATAAAGCGCCCGCCACCTCCGCATGGCTATCGAAAGAAAAGCACAAAAACGTCTGTAGACAAACTGGAGAAGCAGAGAATATGATAGGGCTCATGCGCCCGAAGAAGCGCTCACATCGCTGGCAGTCCAAATATGACACGCACCTGGTCCTACGCCGAAACCGAAAGCTCCAACGCGCGCTTGTTCAGCGTGCGTTTATAAAGCCCGGTTTACGCCCCCCTCAGTTGCTTGTGCGAATTAGCGGTGTGTTCAGGTTCCAGGCGCTTACATGATAAGCGCGCGTTGGCCAGGCGGCCTACAATATTACAAATAATATTATCCTATAATCGGTTCCGTTAATTGTTTTCTAATTATTCTATGCGCGTTTTTTTTTTTTTTTTGCTGAGTGAAATGTTTTGTTCTCAGTTCTTGAGGAGCAGTTATTAATTACACACATATTAAAATACAAAGACAGATTGGGTTTAAAGCACGAACGCGGCAGCTTGAGACTTCAACCTTACTCTGTACAGCAGCTTAACATTTGCGCATCACGTTATTAGTTTTCCCCGAGGGCTCTGCCTTATAAACACACCTAGCTCAACTGATGAGTGTTTTTAAAATACAAGGCCATGAAATACCCAGATTGGCAGAATATAAATATCTCGAGGTATAGGTAAACGAAGGATTGGCATACATTGGAAAGCATGAGCAGTCACTTAAGGCCAAAGGGCGAAGAGATTATGGGATAATGAAGCATAGGGCATTGTGGAGATACAACAGGTATCAGGTGTGGAGGGGTATTTGGAAAGGAATTATGGTGTCCGAGCTTACTTTCGGAAATGCGGTTTTGTGCCTAAAAGCAGAGGTACAGTCGGCCTTAAAAATAAATCAGAGAGCCGTCGTACGATTAGCACTGGGTGCCCACGCCAAAACCACAAATAAAGCAGTATAGGGAGATATAGGCTGGGTATCTTTCGAAGTACGGGAAGCTCCGAGTAAAATATTATATAAGGAACACCTGAGGAAATTGGACAGTGGCAGGTGGGTGGCTAAAGTATTTAAATAACTATACCCTAAAAGCGTTGACGCACAATGGAGGACAAGAACTAGGAACCTAATGAGTAAATATGCTGGTCACAAGTAGGAAGATATAAAGAGCGTTTATATGGAAAAGAAACAGAGCGTGGAACAATACCGAAAGTGGAAATAGCAGATCAGGAAGGCAGCTTTCTTTGATATCTCAAGAGGCGATGACCTACTTTTTGCAGCTAGATCAGGGTGCCTTAGAACACGCAGCTACAAAAAGAATTTTAACCATGAAGATGACACATGGGCAGTATGTGATAAATGCACAGAAACAAATAACCATATTATACTCGAATGTGAGGCTATCCACCCGGAAGTCGATGCAGGCGCAGTCACTCTTCCTGGAGCTCTGGGGTTTACAGATACCAGTGACCGGGTGAATAAACAGGCGGTGAAAGCTAGCAAAAAACGACTGGAAGATTGGTGGCTTAAAAGCAAAAAAGGCAAATAATGTTAATAATGTTAATAATGTAGAATCAAAATTCACTAAATAGAATGATTGTATAGTTAACCGATCTAAAGCAATAATTAAGGTATAGGGAAAAAACAAGCGCGATAGCAACTGCTACCACCCCGATTCAAAAAGAACGCTCCTATATTCCATCCATCTATCCATCTTAGCTCCAGATTTTTAATGACCAGCCATGATTATTCAATGCTTATCGTTCTCAATCGCTGTTCTGAAGGCTTACAAACCGGATTCCGCAAGAGACAGCCGCACATCAATGACGGCCACAGGTGACATTACTGTTAATTTTGTTGGATACAAAAGCACGGTAGAGAACTCTAGGTGGTTTGAAATTATCAGATGCCTACATAAAGATAAATTACAGGTTTTACATATGTTGAGGACAAAGTAGAGGGCTATGGAGCGCGAAATGGCAGGTGTAACGTAAATTGATAGGAAATATGCAGATTGGATTAGAGAAATAATTCTAGTTAATCATATTTTAGTGGAAATCAAGAAGAAATGGACATGGGCAGGGCTTGTAAGGCTGAGAGAGGACACTGATGATCGCTTACCATAACAAATTGAATTCCAAGGGAAGGAAAGCGTAGCAGGGGGCGACAGAAAGCTTGGTGGGCGGATGAGGTTATGAAGTCTGCAGGAGTCAAGTGAATGCAGCTAGCACAGGACAGGGCTAATGGAGACATATGGGAGACACCTTCGCCCTGCAGTGGGTATAGTCCAGATTATGATGATGACGATGATGATGACATACAATTGAGGCCCCCCTCACCGGTTAGGGTTTATCTTAGGTGGCTAAATCCCGCCTGCTATGTATACCAGAAGCTGTATTCAACGAGCTTTTATTTTAAACATCACCTGAATGCATAGCAGCATTGCGGCAGCAAACATCGGGAGCGGGTGGCGGCAACAGAAAATTTCATAAGGTAGCGCGTCGCTATATCAGCGTATTCATCGCCAATTTTCACTCGCACCGCCTACCCGCGGGCACTTATGTTTTGTTTTCGTTTATTAGTTATAACGTCCGAAAGCGATCAAGGCTATGAGGGACACGATAGCGGGCGGCTCCAGAAATTTCGACCACCTGGGGTTCTTTACCTTGCACATAAGTGCACAGCACAGGGGCTCCTTGCTTTTCGCTTACATGAAAAAGAGGGCCACCGCTGCCGGGGTTCGGTCCCACAAACGTATGTACCGCAGTTGAATACCATAACGACTGACTGGCTGTGTCATGTGGCCGAAGTTTAGGTGCAGTCGGTAATGAGAAAATGATGGAATTCTCTCCCACAAATGCTCGAAATTTTCTGCTTCTTTATTCACTAACAAGGACCAAGTTTAGATGATCAAATAGGCTCAAAAAGAAAAATGAATGCTCCTGGAAAATAACACAGTTTCATATACTCCCTCCTTTTACCCCGCTTTGCTCGTAGAAGTTTTTCGTAAAAGGCGAGATTGACGGTTGAAACGAGGTGGCCGTGATTACTTATGACTAATGGAAGAATTGATTCTCTACAAGCGCTCACTTTTATTTGTAGTTATTTTTCACGTCTTTTGGGTTCTCTCACAAAATATTTTCTCCTGCTGACTGGACATCGCGCGCAGCTGGAGAGTTTTCGCACATGCGACGTACGCTCAAACTGTCAATTCGCTATTTTTGAAGGACTAAAATACCATACGTGTCTTTCCACTAATATCTTCTTTCCAATTTGCCGTCAATGCGAGTCGGCAAAGCATTTTTTGAAACTGATAAGTTCAGACAACATCCACTGAAGCTGAACAGCACTGGTATCATTTCTTTTAGAAAAGAGAGACAATCAAGCGCAATGTCCGCAGGCAACGCTGAGCAAGAGATTTCTTCTGCATTCGAAGAGAAGAGACCCTCTAATGCAAGGATCTCCGTGGTCGTTGAGGACGGCGTTGTGAAGTCTGTCGTAACAGGAGCCGGTATCCCGAATACCGATTTTGCAACGTTCTTCACCGACGTCTGGCAAAAGAACGCAGACCGGACTGCGATGGTGAGCTGAAGGTTATCTGCCATTGACAATGTTTGGTAACAGCTTTCCCGAGGAATTCGCAGGAATAGATCAATTATGTGGACACGTGATTCAGTATTTAGTGCTAAAAAAAAAGTAGAAGAAAGAGACGCCAGTTTTCATTTGTTTAGAAACATCGAATTGATATAGTTCCATCAGATAAGGTGTAAAATACGTCAATTTATTTCGCTTGAACATTGCGTTTTGATGTTGTTTAAAGTGTATTACAACATTGAATGTTTCGTTGAATCAAATATATAAGATATCTAAAAATTTGTACTGAAAGTTGCTCAAGTTGTTCTCTTGATCTATATTTCGCTGGCAATTGATACGAAGTGACAATGAATTGAAAACTGTAGCGATTAAGGTTTCTTAAACTTTTATTCGTCCATATGAGGAAAGAGAAAATTTTCTCCAACCAGTTGCTGTGTGCCTGCTTAGGTATTTATTCTGGCTCATATAAACATTTGCTGAAAATGTTATAAACACAACCCACTGTGTGTGGAAGAAATATATCTTATATATCTTATATAGAAATATATCAAGTATATTTTCAAATAAAAATATATATATATATACTTGAATACAGCGTGCATAACTATTTTTCTCAAGCTATCTTTAAAGTAAACACCTCTCACGTTCATAAGTCATCTTCTTTTCTCGATTTCTTTATGCGTTTTTGTAGTTAGCTTGTTTTCCGTTCACTCATGTTTATTAATTTCATAGTGTTGTTTAAGTCATATTTCACTTCGTGTAGTCAATGGTATATATTTTGTGCCTTTTCATCCTTGCAATCTAATACAGACCCGAAACTCTGACCTTGCGAAGAGAGTGTTTCCCATTTTGCTCAGAGGCTGATTACAATGTACCCCTGGTGGACAACACCTGCGCTACTTTTGTTACTTTAACAAATAACTGGTCGTCGATGTGTACCATATTTCGAAAAAAGAGGGGTGCGTTTAGTCTAACTGACTAGTACGAGGTAGTTTTGCAAAACACGCACCCATAACGTGCAGCACTCAGAAACAATGAGTCACTAAATCAAAAGTACTTGAAACTGCTTTCTCCATGGATATTAAAAGTTTATCAATAGAAGACAAACATGTCTAATTTTCGAACCTTTTCGCCAGCTGAAACTTAGGAGCCGTGAGCTGGGCGGGCGCCGGAGTCATAACTATTGAATCGTGCGTGCCAGTAATACTGACTTGCATAACATTTCTAAATAATGTGCTTACAATCTCCGATGGGCCAGACATGTCTTCTTCAGACAGCAGGTACAGTTGATATAAATTTAAGGAAATAGCCAGAGTGGCCGAGACGCTAAAAATAAAAGATAAAGCCTCTTTGCTCTCCATGGAGTATCCAAGAATTCCGCGGAATGCAAAAAAGTCACCCTCAAAAAAAGACGCGGAAGCAGGCCATATAGACATGCCCTTCTACAGTGCAATATAACTCAAGAAATTTTGCACTCTATCATTCCGAGCACTTATATTCTGAATTAAGCTTAATTATAGACTGTCTGGGAAAATGTCCTCATAAGAATGACCCTAGAGTTGAATATGTGAACACATGAATATAAATATTCTTAACACTTTCTCTAAGGACAGCGTAGCAAAGGTGAAGTAAATATATAAGGGAGCACGCGCTGGTTAAACAATATGCTGCCTTCCTCGCGGCGCCGATGAAGTGACTAAAAATTCCACCATGGATGATTCAGCTGCTTGCAATATGTGTGTGCGCCCTGTACGCGCGCATTCTCTGCTTGAGTTCAGTGCGCTACCCTCTCCATTGGAGCCACCTCACCTTCTACAGGCAAATCAGGGGCTTAATTCCGCAATTTAGAGTTCAATATTAATACAATACGGAACAGGGATTGCACGTTCTCTGGCACAAGGGTGACGTTCTAGCAAGTGTCCATTTATTTCAAATCATCTTCATCAGCCCGGCTATACCCACTGTACTGCGAAGGCGTCTCCCGCATTTCTCCAATTAACCTCGTTCTGTGCTAGCTGCATCCACTTGACCCCTGCGAATTTCTTAACCTCATCCCCCCACCTATCTTTCTGCCGCCCACTGCTACGCTTTCCTTCCCTTGGAATTCAGTTTGTTACCTTAAGCGACCATCGGATATCCTCTCTTCCTACTACATGTCCTGCCCATGCCCATTTCTTCTTAATTTCCACTAAAATGTCAGTAACTTGAGTTATTTCTCTGACCCACTCTCCACGCTTCCTATCTCTTAACGTTACCCCTACTATTCTTCGTTCCAGAGCCCTATATTGCTATGTGCTAAAGTAAAGACCTTAAGCCTTCTTCGTTAGCCTACATACTTTCCTCTTGAGCGATATTGGTAAGCTGCTAGTCATACTCAGCGAATACTTGTTAAATGCGCTCCATCCCAATCGTGTTCGCCTTGTGTTTTCCCTTTAATGGTCCGGTTCTGCTATTACTACCTTTTAAACATATTAAACATATTACCTTTTAAACATATTAGTAATTATATTTGCCTACTACTTCTAGTGTTTCTCTACCTAATGCAAACTGCTGTTCCTTCCCGAGGCTGTTGAATATTACCTTGGCCTTCTGCGTATTGATTTTTAAGCCCACCTTTCTGTTTTTTTTTCTTTTTAACTAAATATTCATAAACACAGTTTTCTCAGTGATTCAGTTGACAAAGAAACAGAGGTACTGTTCTCGCCCACACATTAAATTGCTGTTTACCGGTTCTTTTCATTCACTGCGTAATTACGAGCCTGGATTCATTATTCGTATCGTTTCGTCATCTCGAGGGATGCACTTCCTGCATTATTCCACGACTGCACTTTTGTTTCTGAGACACGTATTGACACATTCGAGAACCATTAAAATTTCAAACCGCATTCAATGTTGTGGCTTTTGATCGTTTCTTCAAGAAGTTTCATACCGAACAGTATTTTAAGTTACAGCGTCAACCAGCGCCTTCTCCAGAGCACTAAGCGTTGTCCACGTCGACGCCTTTCAGAGCAAAACAAATACAGCCGATTTGCTTGCTTAATCAAATGCCAAGGAGCATCCTCTAATACTAATTAGCCTAATTAGCCTGGTATAGTTTTGTATACAATTAGACGTGCACCTGTGTTGCTGGTCGTTTTCTGTTTTTGTTCATGCCTTTTCTATATTGCAAAGATAATGACATGTGAAAAACTAACCAGCTCAGCTTGAATAACATTCTTTTTTACAATATATCAAAGAGCAAGGATATACACCTAAAAGCGAGCGCCTAATAAGGCGCGGACAGAAGCACAACCCGCTCCATGATGCGGCGAACTGGGCAGAAGCGAGGTATAGGGAGCACAGCGTGTACAAGTCCCCTGCCAGTGAAGGCTGAGAGGTGACTGAGGCGAGTAGAGAAAGGTCGGGGTTAAGGGCGCGCTGGCGACACGGTACACGCCGGCCAAACTGGTACGCTGTTCTCGAAATGAATTCACATACGGGCAGCGCTGAGTCGCGGAAAGCGATTTCGTTGTTTTCAGCCGCACGTAGCATGGCGGGAACAGCGAAGTACGCTTGAAAGGCGTATCTGATCGTTAACTACTTTTTGTAACTACGGCAAACTCTGGGGACATCAAGTTAGCAAAAAAAAGCGCCCAAATGAAACAAGCAAACAAGGTCAAAAACGCCATAAAAATAATCTGCAAAGAAGACGCTACAAAGTGCGAAGGGATTCACGTACACAAACCCACGTACACAACTGTCTTTAGCACCATCCGTGCGCCGTGAACCAATTCACTCAAAAACAGGCCATTCTGAAGTTAAAAAGAAAGGGGAGACGCAAAGTAAACGTTGAATATAAATGCCCAGGCTATGAATATGTTATATGTGCGGGCCATGATACGCGTTTTTGTTTCCTCCTTCGGGGATTGAGGTACTGCTAGTGCCGACCAGCCGAGAAATATGTCTGCCCAGATAGAGACAGCTGCCAGTTCCACAAAACCAGAACATGCGTCGTCGCTCGGGCACACGCTTGGAGAATACTGGCCAATGACGGCAGCGATGGCCTCAACTGTGATACGTGGAACACTATCGTTGGCTGAAGCTATGCGGCTTCTCCGCATCCTCTTTGGCTAAGCCGGCTGACGTGCGTCGCCATCTTTTCATTCGCACTCTAGTTCGTAGAGAGCGTGAGAGACTTCGGAACGATCTTCAGCGCAATCTGTGATTGTGGCTAGTAGTGTTGCGCACAATAAATAAACGGCATGCTTGTGGTAGGTTCTAGTAGGCAGAACACATGTTTGGGCAGGATACCAACAGATTGGCGGGGGGTGGGGCTTCGGACCACCTGGCATTCCTGAGCCGGTAAAATATAACATCTTGGGCGGTTCATCTGAGATTTAGATCTAACCTAGTGAATTTGGATACATAGTAAGAAACACTATCATTCGGGCATGCAGGCATACTATTACGGCTTGGCTAAAGTGGAAGTTTATGTCTCAGTTGAATTGCCTTCATCATTAGATGTTTGCTTGCGGCTACATGGTAAATAATATGTGCTAGATTTTAGAAGCAGAATTTCACATATTACGAATTGAGGAGTTAGCAAAGCGCGCTACGCGAAAAGAGAATGCCGAAAATGTGGACTCAAAGCGTTGTAGGGCTTTAGTGTCTGACAATTCTTTTCTCTGCATTAAATTTGGCATCCATCGCCTCTAATGGTGAGTATAGGGACAAGCAATAGAATCGGAACAAAACATTTATGACCACATATGCAGGTTTAATACAGGTTGCACTTCTAACTATAATGAGAGGATTAAGAGCAAACATAGTATTTACAACGCCCACGAAAGTAATTCTGTTTATTAAATATTTTTTCGGCCTTCTCAGCATCGATCATTGTTTGGTCGACGTACAATTTGCTGTCCTGCTACTTTTGCGGCTATTTTTGTTATTAGAGCTCAGATGATGATGCCAAGTTACCGACGTTCTAGTGGAAATTAGGAAGAAGAAATGGACATGGGCAGGACATGTAGTGCGAAGAGAGGATAACCGATGGTCGCTGAGGGTAACAAATTGGATTCCAAGGGAAGGAAAGCGTAGCAGGGGGCGGCAGAAAGTTAGGTGGGCGGATGAGATTAAGAAGTTCGCAGGGGTCAAGTGGATGAAGCTAGCACAGAACCGGGTTAAGTGGAGAAATATGGGAGAGGCCTTCGCCCTGCAGTGGGTATAGTCAGGCTGATGATGATGATAATGATACCCGGATGAATGCCACCCATTCTTTGCCTATTTAGTTAAAATGCCTCCTTGTCACAAGGCGTTGACTGTGGGCTCAGATATATAGCCGACCGATTGGCGTTACAGACTGGGGTCATAGTATCTACAACACCTCTGCACTGGCCATCGGCTGTCTCAAGCCCAGGTGTTCATCTTTTTACCTCTCCTACTGTCTAGTTTTTCACTAGTGGTAAATGTAGCTCCGCATGTGCTTTAAGCCAAGAGACACTGTACACATACATAACCCAAGCTGTTTCCAATTATCTAGGGATTCTCTACCAGAGCGGAGTGCCGCCAGCTGTATACAGGGATCAGTTTCCTAATACGAGCGCCACACCTGCGCTTACAGATTCCGCTGTGCCTTCTCTATAGTTTGTCTTCATCGCGCCTGTCGTATCATTGTTTGTTGCGAAAGCTACACTGCGCTAGGTTTGCAAGCCATCGCCGTGGCACCGTGTGCCATATGCCGTATGCTCCGCGGCGCGGTGCGCCGTTGCCTACCAACGGGCCAGGAGTTGGCAAAGGAAAGAAGAAATAAAAAAGAAAAGAGAAGGAAGAAAAAAGAATAAACAGATGAAAAAGAAGAAGTAAAAGAAAAAGAAGAAGAAGAACATGACAGTTAACTCTACAGTTGGTAGAGGCGAAAGACAACAGCGACTTGCTAGGACAGGACGTGCGTTCGAACGTTGTGACGGCGGCATATTACGTCCAGGTGTCCACAGAAAAATTATCTGCAACACTCGCCGCTTTCTCTCCATCACTAGGTTCATGCCATTTAAACCCCTACAATTTTTATTTCATTATTAGTACCTCAAAGGTCCCTTGTATGTTATTACTTGCTCCTCTTATTATTATTATTATTACTTTTGCTTGATAAAACCATACTGAGCGGTCTGATTTTTAGGGCATATTCCAGTACTTTGTGATTAAATATCAGGTAAGTAAAACATAATAAACACAACATCTGTAATAAAGTAATCAGTAACACTGTTGTGCAAAGTGATATCACTGCCTCACGAGCCGCTTTTCGCGCTATTAATTTCTGTCCAGCTATATATCTATCATTCGGGTTAGAAAGAGAGAAAAATGGTGACTGCAGTATCAAAGAGCACTGGACAAGGGTAGAGGGGTAGCCTCAGTTTTTGGACAAGTTGACTTGAACTCGACTGGTAAGGGCGCGATCATTACTAGCGGGGTTTAAACGCCATTTTGTTTCCAGAGACGGGAACCACTGAAGGAGGAGCACGCATATTTCCTGGGTATGAATTTCTATGAGTCTTGAAATGGTCACTCTCTCACCTGAAAAACAAATTAAAAAGCACTGTAGAGTCTGCACTGGAGTAATGCGACAGCACGGATGCTGCTTTTGGTTGCTTCTGGTGGCTTCTAGTTTTTTATTTTACTTCTTGTTTACCCATTTTAGAGTTTCGTACTTTCAAATTGCACGCCAATCCCTTCCTATGCAATTTTTCTGCTCTACTTCCAGTTGCGTGACGTCACATCCTCTACGTCACATTATTTCACTTCTTATTTATCCATTTTATTCCTTGGTACTTTGAAATATTTTGCTTTGCCCCTTTATTGGCTCGACTTCAATTTGCGTGACGTTACATCCTTGATGCCACCTTAATTGACCAATTTAATTAACTATTCAGTATTTCATTTATCTTGACGCCACCCTAATTGACTGACTTAATTAACTACTTTAGTATTTGATACATTTAAATGTGGCGCCAAGCCATGGCTAATGAGAACATTTTCGACTTTACTTTTAGCATTTTTGCCGCTAAATAATTGGCTAAATACTTATCGACCTAATTATTTTTTCAGACACAACATTATGTCGGCTTCTATCGATTGACACTACTCATTAACCTCTACCGCTTCTCAATTACTCACAGCTGCTGCGAACAACCTCTACATTGTTTGGCTGTAATTAATTACCTAATTAACTTATTGGCCCAATTATGTTTCGGACACAACATTACTATCGATATATACCACTTATTAATATCCACAACTTCTCAATTACTCGTGCACATTTTCTGCGGACACGATTTTGTTGAAGCGGTCTGCAACGTGGCCTGCGGACCGAAATCTGTGCAAACAGCGAAGTAATGCATTCGCATTAATACAAATCTGACAGCAGGAGAAAGAACTACAATTCGAGGAGATTTTCTTGCTATGGCGGCTTATTAGTTTCTTTTTTCGGTCACAGGGCAACAGGTTCAAGGGCCATTGAAATTCATACCTACGGCAACCCCTACTCTCTCACCTCCCTGGTTTTTCTGTGCTAGTAAAAGAGCATTTAAACCCAGCGTGTGATGATCGCGCTACCTAGCCCGAAGACACGTTCTCTTTCCAAAATGTTGGCTCGGCTTACGAACTGAGACTCCCCTAACCTTGTGCAGTGCTTTTAATACTTCATCATGTGATATTAGGCTCACTTAACCAATGGCATGTACTGGCACTTTGTTTTAGCCTGACAGAAATGTATCTGTAGCATTCATAATGCTCACTGATGCGTTAAACAGGACCGCATCAGTAAACACTTTCGTCGAATAGGCATTTCTTGCGGTAAATAGCTTGTAAGCTGATAACAAGTGGAATGCTGCCGTGAACTCAGCAACCAAATTCACTGTAATCATGCTTGTAATTTTCAACTACCATCAAAACAAAGTTTCAATCAATTCACATGACAGTCATAGGACATGACCACAGACAATGATATGCGTCCGAAGTAGTCACAAGGAAAAAGGAGCCATGATAGATGACATATTTCATTTTATATGTTTTACACGCTTCATTTAAAATGGTTGCAGGTAAGGATTATGAATCTTGGTTATAAGGATATAAAATTGCCGCTGCTTTCTTTGTTTCAAAGCGATGCTTCAAGCAGAATACGTAAATCTAAATCATCTATTTGGTCCTTCTTCAGCGGAAACTCCTCGCGATTGACGTAAAAAATCGGCATCTGAAGCCCATGAATCAGTCCAAAGGCGGGAACGTCTGCAATGAGATTAGCATCGTTGCTGAAGCCGTAGCTACATGATGAGCCGTTTTTTAGCTTCTACTTCAGGAATCTCTTAAAATTTAAAATATCGTAAATTTTTTTTAATTTCTCGAACGCAACAAAAAATTTTCTCTGTGCATTTAATGTCTACGAACTCCAGCCGCCAGTGCTTTGTCGCCGAATGAACATGAAGCATCCGAGCAACATTGCGCTGCTTGAGACTGAGAGTACCAAACTTCTTTTTTACGCTATCGAATACTTTATCAAAAGTGACAGGAAACAATTTTTTCAGGTGGCAGAAACGCAATTGCACGAATCATACACGTGGCGATTTCTATGTTCAGGAAACAATTTAGCGTTTGTTTTTAAATTTCGAGGCCCGCGGGACGAAACCAGTGGTAACATTTTAAGAGCAGATTGAAAATTGATGGACAGCATATAAATATATTACCGCAAAGTGTAATTACTTCCTCCACAGAACGCCATTCCTCATGTCAGTATTTTTTTTCATCGTGATAAAGAAGGAATCTTGAAAAATATGTAACAGCGCAAAGAGACAAGGACAAAGCGAGACGACCAGAACGGCACTCAACTTCCAACTTTTATTGCGAACGAATCGCGTGAACATATATACTCTGAAACAGTCCGGCATCTTCGTCAATGCATGCGCAAATAAGTGCGTTTTTTTTTTTCAGAGAGAGTGATCGAGGCAGAACTAACACATGCTTCTCCCTGATTGCATATCAATTTTGAGTCCATGATTTCTCGTGTTACACGTTGTTAGCTCTTTTTGTCAAATAACAGTGCTAGCAAGACCCGGGGAACAGTCCTTATAAGTAGCAGTGGCTTACCACAAAACCTTCAAAATCTTTTACGTCACGGGCATTTTTTACATTCTTGGTTTGTTCTGTAAACCTATCGTTTACACGTCTCCCAGTTTGGCCTACGTACGTTTTTCTACAGTTTATTGGAATTTCGTTCACAACGCCTTCTGCGCATTCAACGAGGGGCCGCCGATTCTTCTTGCCTTAGTTCATTTGCTTCGCTATCTCTGGATTAGTCATATTGCACAGTTTTGACAGTTTGTGAGGAGCAGAGAAAACGACTTTCACGTCGCACCGCTTTGCTACCTTTTTCGGGTTGTGTGACGTTTGTGAATGTACCACTTCACAGCTACCTTTTGCCTACGCTGTGCATGGGCGTCAAACGTATTTACATCAGGGCGCATCTTTTTGAGGAGGCCTTCAGCAACCGAAATAAGAAGGTGCTGCGGATAGCCGGCACCGCTCAGCCTTTCGGTGTGATGGTTGAGCGCTTCTGTGATTAGATGCGGGTACAATTTGCCGAGGGCGTTTTTTAAGCAAGACGTGGCATTGGCTCTTTTTACGAATTTTGAGTGAGCGGAGTTAAAAGGCAAAAGCGGTTTTTTGGCGGGTGGTTCATAGCCACAGCAGAACCCATCCCCTTCAAAACAAAGCCGGATGTCTATAAACCTAATTTCGCCATTTACTGGTAGTTCATGGGTTAGGTCAAGAGGGCTCACCACCGTTCCTAATGTAGCCAATATCTTTCTAGTAACACATTCCATTGCCTGCGCGTCACAGTCTACAACAATCACCTACGAACCGATAGACCCTGAGTACGTTTTAGTCTTTCATGGACGCGATTAAAAGACGATCTAAATGACCAAGTACTAGGTCACTAAGGACTGGGGCAATGCAAGACCCAATGTATATGCCCCACTTATGCAGGTGTAGTGTCCCTTCAAACTTGACGTATGTTCACTGTAAATAAAAGGTTAAAAGCTCTGAAAAACATCGGACCGGAACTCCAGTTGTGTTCTGGAAGGCAGTGCAGCGAAATGTTTCAATAGAATGCTGAACGCATTCTTGAATTAGCTTGTGAGGTAGGGAACAAAAAATATATTTAATGTCAATTGAGAAGGCTTGGCAGAACTTGTCATAAATATTAGCAAAAAAAGAAAAATTCTAAAACCTGCTTAGGGTTGGTGACCAAAAACGAATCGTCCAAGGGTAAAATCTTAAGCGGTCGTTGTAAAACAACCTGCGACAGCATGCTGCCATGTTCAATATTGAGAGGCATTTCTTAGTGGCGCATCTACCTCATGGGTTTTCGCGCTAAAAAATACATTTCAAAAGTTTTTCTTGCTCATATCGATTGCCTTCACAAGCACTGAAAGGTTTAATGGTTCGCAAAGATTCTTTGCGTGGGTCTTGACATTGTTCAGGGATACAGTTTGATGATTGGTGAAGACCGACAAAGTAGCATCCCTAGATTTTGTTTTAAAAAACTGTGTTAGGCATTACAGTGAATCCACCCTCCTTATCAGCCAGAAGGAGGTGAAGAGAATGACCACGTAAAAAGGAGTCCACTCGTCTGACAGATAGACCGAGTTGCGAGTTCTTGCATCGGCATATGATATCAACACCCTCCGCTACAAACGGAGCAGTTGCATCCGCTTGAGTATACCGTGACACCTGAAGAACCAAAGATAGTTGCTCTAACCGTGATTCCCTAGGCGGCACAGCAAACTTGGCGCTAGAGAGAAGACACCTTCCACTTAAGCTGGCAATGTAGGTCATCTATGATGTGCAAGTTGCAAGGTGGAGCGGGCGAGAACTGAGCAGACTTGGCTCTCAGTGGTTTCAGCACTTGTTGCCAGAGGAACTCCATTGTTTGGTCAGCTAGGATGTGGTCAGCATTACCCCAGTCCTTAATGACCGAGTACTTGCTCATTTAGATCATCTTTTAATGGCATCCATGAAAGACCGAAACGTACTCAGGGCCTTTCAGTTCGTAGATGAATTTTTAGTTGTAGATTGTGACGCGCAGGCAATTGAATGTGTTACTAGAAAGATATTGGCTACATTTGGAACGGTGATGAGCCTTCTTGACATAACAAATGAACTCCCAGTAAATGGCGAAATTATGTTTTCAGATATTCAGCTCCATTTTAAAGGGGATGATGTCTTTTGAGGCAATAAACCGCACGACAAAAACCGTTCTGCCTTTCAACTCCGCCCACTCAAAATTCGTAAAAAGAGCCAATGCCACGTCTTGCTTAAAAAACCCCCTCGGCAAATTGTATCCGCATCTAAACACAGAAGCGCTCAACCATCACACCGAAAGGCGGAGAAGTGCCGGCTATCCGAAGCACCTTCTCATTTCGGTTGCTGAAGGCCTCCTCAAAAAGATGCGTACTGATGTGAATAAGTGACACCCACGCACAGCATAGCCAAAAGGCAGCTGTGATACCGTTCATTCACAAACTGTCACACAACCTGAAGAAGGTAGCAAAGCGGTACGGCGTGAAAATGGTTTTCTCTGCTCCTCAACTGTCAAAACTGTGCAAAATGACTAATCCAGAGATAACGAAGGAAATAAACTGCGGAAAGAAGCATTGGCGCTCCTTCGTTGAATGCGCAGAAGCGTATTATACGAAATTCTGTTAAACTGTGAAAAAACTTATGTATGCCAAACTGGGAGATGTGTGAACGATAGGCTGACAGAACACAATAATAATGTAAGAAATGCTCGTGATGGAAAATAGTTTGAACGTTTTCTGGTACCCCGCTGCCTTGCTTGTAAGGACTGTTCCCTAGATCTTGCTATCACTGTTATTAGAAAAAAGAGCGAACGAAGTTTAACACGAGAAATAGAAGCGAAACTGATATGCAATCGGGGAGAAGCATGTGTTAGTTCTGCCTCTATCTCTCTATCTGAGAAAGAACGCACCTATTTTCGTGTACATTGACAATGACGCCAGATTGTTTCACAGCATGTTCACGCGATTCGTTCGCAAAAAAAGTTGGAAGTTCAGCGCAGTCTTTGTCGTATCGCCTTGTCCTTGTCTCTTTGCGCAGTTATATATTTGTTCAGGACATGTACTAACACGCCCAATTAAACACGTTAATAAAGAAGCAATGATTCATACATTTATCACAACGAGAAGGACTTGTCACGCGAACAATGCTATCCCAAATGACGTGTCAAAGTATAGCACTCGACTTATCCTCACACACATGCTCGCACGTACGCACACGTACACAATATATATGTATATTGTCACGTAGCCGTTTAGGCCCGTAACCAGAAGTTTGGGTTTTAACGGGGGGGTTGAGCAGCTAGCAGGCGCAGAAGAGCAGATTCGGAGCACCGAGAGACGGCTAACTTCAGCTTCTTCTCGAACGCCACGGGGCCACTTCTTCGAGTCCGCGCACGAGACTCTCGATGAGCAGCCGCCTAGCGGCTGCTGTTGCACACACTGCATTATTACCCCCCTCTCTAAAAAAAATAAATGTCAACTTGATCAATTCGAAAGCAGAGAGAAAAAAAAATAAAGCAATAAACATGCGTTAGGCGGTGCGCTAATTTTCTCGCGAAAAGTACGGCTTCATGCGCACGACATGGACAACCTCGGATTTCTGCTGGCGACGAGTAGAAGAAAAGCCGTCCGGAAGCACTTCGTACGAGACGTCGCTCAGCTAACGACGCACTTTGTATGGCCCAAAGTACTGCTTCAAAAGTTGTTTCAGATAGTCCCCGACGTCGAATCGGAGTCCAGAGCCACACTCTGTCGCCCGGTGCGAAAGTCACTATACGGTGGCGGTGATCGTAACGCTGGGCGTCTCGACCTTGCTGGTTCCGGATGCGTGCCCTCGCCAGCTGTCGCGCTTCTTCTGCGCGTTGAGTGAACTCCTCGGCGCCAACTTCGAGGTCACGGCCGTCGTGAGGCAACATGGCTTCGAGCATTGTCGAAACTTCGCGGCCATACAATAAGGAGAACGGCGTCATTTGCGTTGTTTCCTGGTGCGCCGTGTTGTACGCAAACGTGACGTACGGGAGGACGTCATCCCAAGACCGATGTTTAACATCTACGTACATGGACATCATGTCGGCGAGAGTTTTGTTCAGACGTTCTGTCAAGCCATTATTTTGTGGATGGTAGGCGGTTGACCTGCGATGGGTAGTGCCGCTTAGCTGCATGACAGATTCCAGTAGCTTGGCAGTGAAAGCAGTGCCTCGGTCCGTTATTATAACTGTCGGGGCGCCGTGCCTCAGGACTATACGTTCGATGAAAAATTTCGCTGCCTCGATTGCCGTACCACGTTGGAGGGCCTTCGTTTCAGCGTAACGCGTGAGGTAATCTGTAGCGACAATTATCCACCTGTTGCCGGAATCAGAAATTGGAAGAGGACCCAACAGATCCATGCCAACTTGTTCGAATGGGCATCTTGGCACTTGAACAGGATGCAGTAAACCGGCCGGTTTCACAGGCGGTGTTTTCCTTCGCTGGCAATCATGGCATGTTCTCACGTAATGTCGTACTGCGGCCGCAAGGTTTGGTTAGTAATAACTCTTCTTAATTCGGGCCAGAGTTCGAGCATACCCCAGGTGACCCGCGGTGGGCTCGTCATGACATGCCTGTAAGATTTCTTCGCGAAGAGACTGTGGTACGACGAGGAGGTAATCTCTTCCCGTCGGAGCGAAGTTGATCTTGTATAAGAAATTGTTTCGCATGCAAAACGATGAATGCGTTCTGGCAAAGGAACTTCTGTAGTGCGCGCTTCCTGAAAATCGATAAGTGGTGCGAGAGCCGGATCGTTACGTTGCTGCTGCGAAACAGTGAGCGCGTTGACGGCTGCGATAAGGGGAAAGTCTGGTTCTTCGTCTTCCCGCGCAGCCTCGACAGGTGAACGGGACAAGCAGTCAGCGTCGTTGTGCTGACGTCCAGACTTATACACGATGGTCATGTCGAACTCCTGTAGCCGTAAGCTCCATCGTGCAAGGCGTCCGGAGGGGTCTCGCAAGTTCGTTAACCAGCACAAAGAATGGTGGTCACCCACAACCCGAAAGTGCCGGCCATAAAGATAGGGTCGAAATTTCATCACCGCCCATACAACAGCCAGACATTCTTTTTCGGTGGTGGAATAGTTCGATTCGGCACAGGACAAAGTCCGGCTGGCGTATGCGATAACTCGCTCGGCACCGTCTTGCCACTGGACGAGTACAGCGCCTAGACCCACGTTGCTGGCATCTGTGTGGACCAGAGTCTCGGCATTCGCATCGAAATGGGCAAGCACAGGTGTTGTCTGCAAGCGGTGCCGTAACTCGTCGAATGCCTTTTGCTGTTCGTCCGTCCAGGTGAAGGTGACATCATCCCGGGTGAGACGTGTCAACGGGGCGGCAATGCGCGAAAAGTTTTCAATAAATCTGCGGTAATAGGCGCAGAGGCCCAAGAAACGGCGAACTGTCTTCTTGTTACATGGAATAGGGAATTTGGTGACGGCTGTTGTTTTAGCGGGATCGGGACGAACTCCCAGATGGCTGACGACGTGGCCCAAGAACAGGAGCTCTTCATAGCCAAAGTGACACTTTTGTGGTTTTAACGTGAGGCCCGCAGATCTGATAGCCCGTAGCACAGCGGAGAGACGTTGGAGGTGTTCCTCGAACGTTGGTGAAAACACAACAACGTCGTCCAGGTAGACTAGACACATCTGCCATTTAAGACCAGATAGAACTGCGTCCATCATTCGCTGAAATGTCGCTGGAGCGGAGCACAATCCGAAAGGTAGGACTTTGAATTCATAAAGTCCATCGGGTGTGACAAACGCTGTCTTCTCGCGATCACGTTCATCGACTTCCATCTGCCAGTAACCGCTCTTAAGATCAAGCGATGAAAAGTAGCGCGCATGGCGCAGCCGGTCTAATGAGTCATCAATGCGTGGCAGCGGGTAGACGTCTTTTTTTGTGACCTGATTGAGCTTACGGTAGTCCACACAGAACCTTAAACTTCCGTGTTTCTTCTTAACGAGGACAACAGGCGAAGCCCAGGGACTCCTCGATGGCTGTATGACACCGTCATTTAGCATCTCGTCTACCTGCTGGGCAATGACTTCGCGTTCCCGCGGTGACACTCGGTAGGGGTTCTGTCGGACTAGTCGGGTGCGGTCGTCGGTTGTTATGCGGTGCTTAGTCAAGGGCGTCTGTTTAACCGCGGAGGCGGATGAGAAGCAGTCTTAGAACTGAAAGAGTAGCCCGACGAGTCTTTCCTTCTCTGCCGGTGATAGAGCGGGATTCACATCAGGGTCGAAGTTGGGCGTTTGGCTGGCAGACGTGTTGGTCTGAAGAACAAAGCAGTCGTGGGCAGCTTCTGCGACACCTTCAAAGTAAGCTACCGTGGTGCCTTTAGCGATGCGTTGCCATTCGTTTCCGAAGTTCGTAATCAGCACGTGAGCTAGACCATTAGTCAGATGAACTATACCGCGTGCAACACAGACTCCATGATGTAACAGAAGCTCTGTGTTCTGTTCGGCAACACCGGCAGCACAGGACTGGTCGTCGCACCTGACTGTGACGAGAGCAGACGAACGTGGCGGCATGGATACATCCGTGTCAACGATGCGTAAAGGTGCGTGGCGTCGTTCTGAGTCAGCGGTCATCGTTGCAGGCGTCGAAAACGTTACAGTACGGCGAGGAGCATTAATAATGGCCCCATGCTCAAGTAAAAAGTCCATGCCAAGTATGAGGTCCTTGCAGCAGTGCGGCAGGATAACAAAAACGGCTACAAAGGCTGAACCGGCGATGGCTACTCGGGCAGTGCATCGTCCGATCGGCGTCATAAGGTGACCGCCAGCAGTACGAATTTGCGGCTCGAGCCATTCAGTTTTCACCTTGGAGAGCCGATCTGCGAAATTCTTGCTTATTATTGAAAAGTCTGCTCCGGTGTCCACCGAAGCGGTTACTGGGTGTCCGTCGACGAGAACGGAAAGGTCGGCGCTAACAACGTGATCGGCTTAGGGTTGATTGGGAGTTTCGGGTTCATGGGGCGGCGGAGGCATCGTAGTCACAGCATCGGGCTGAGTCGTCACGGGAGGGTCTTCGGGACATCGATTCCGTTCGTCAGCAACCTGCCCTCCTGAGGTCGCCGCCTTCAGTTTCCCCGGTGTGGGCTGGGCGACCGGCGCCTCGGCACATGAGCCTGGTTCCACTGATTAAATTGCGCCACTCGCTCGAACTGGTCGATCCAGTCGTCGACATCTTCCCCAGTACCACCATGAAAACTGGGGGCCGTACGAAGCTGCTGAAGCAGCAACTGATGCTGACTTGCCTGGTCCATTGCAGAAGTCTCTAACTGCTGGTCAGCTGGCGTCCGTTCAGGTAGAGGAGCGAATTCCGGCGCCAGACCCCGGAGGCGACGGCTGCAGCGATGAACGGGTGTAGATACGAGCGGAAGCCGGTTGGGACTCGATGAGCGGCTGCGAGAGGACCGAGACATGTAGTTCAAGGCCTCACCTCCACCAGTGTCACGTAGCCGTTTAGGCCCGTAACCAGAAGGTTGGGTTTTAACGGGGGGTTGAGCAGCTAGCAGGCGCAGAAGAGCAGATTCGGAGCACCGAGAGACGGCTAACTTCAGCTTCTTCTCGAACGCCACGGGGCCACTTCTTCGAGTCCGCGCACGAGACTCTCGATGAGCAGCAGCCTAGCGGCTGCTGTTGCACACGCTACATTATATATATATATATATATATATATATATATATATATATATATATATATATATATATATATATATATGTGTGTGTGTGTGTGTGTGTGTGTGTGTGTTAAAAAAGAGAGCGAGAGAGCAGTAGTGATTTTTTTTTCAAGCCGGTTGTTTTACATTCGTTACAAGCTACTATTACAAATGGTTGCCGCACAGACATTCGGTTTTAAAAAATGCGTAATGATTTGAGCTGCGAAATACTGTAGCAGCACTTAAATAAGGTGTCACATATTTCGTTCTTACCTACGGAAGCTGAACCCTTTGACCATCGTCACTACGATGAGAAGGTTGCTAACTCCGGCTAAGCATGGAAACACATGTGTAATATATCCCAAGCGTGTAATATAGGTGTAGGTAAAAATGACCCCGGAAAAGATGTCCCCGAAAGATACAGCTTTGGAAAAAACTTCCCGGGAGAAACGGCCTGTGAAGAAGCGGCTACTAGGAAAACAACTTCCCCAAGGCAAAACCTGGGCCTAAAAATAATTTCTTTTCCATTCAAATGAAAACAAACGATGCACAAATATGGCATTCATTCTAGGCTTTGAGTTAAATGTTATTATCATTTGGAACCTTCGTCCTCTGGGCGCCCGAGATGTTTAAACGAACTGCGTAAGAGCATGGCAAATAACCATTAGGCTCTTTATACGTTGCGTGGCTCCGAGCTCCGCAGCTCGTTAAGCAGTCATAAAACAGGTGTAATCAGCTTGTTAATACTGCTAACTGAGAAAGGTACAGGCGGGTCGGCGTGTAGTGGTCTCGGGAAACCACCCAAAGTAGAAAGCTCCACTAGGACTACCTCCCGAACCTTCTGGTGATGAGGCTCAATCGCTCTTCTGCTGATGGTGTAAGCAGGACGAGGTTTAATCTGCCGTGCACCCTGGCCACCTTAAAGCATTACTCCAAGCTTCTGGTCCGGTAAAGCCAGTGTTCAGCTGGCTTTTTTTTCGCAAACAAAGCGAAGTCGAGGCTCTGTCACTGTATTACCACTACCATCACTTTTTGTGTTATGTCACCGCTGTGTTATAAATTATTCACCGCTAACACCCCAGAGTACCACAGCTTCATCATCATCATCAGCCTGATTATACCCACTGCAGGGCGAAGGCCTCTCCCATAATTCTCCACTTAACCCGGTTCTGTGCTAGCTGCATCCACCTGATTCACCCTAAACATGCCTTTACGTCCATAACGAGTTTTGAATGCTGAACGCATAAAATAGACTGTTGCCTAGTATCAATTAGTGCCATGGTGGCGATGTCGTCAACGAATACTTCGAGTTTGTTATTTAACATAATTACAGGTAGAGGTATTGGAAACGTTGATTCCCCGACAACCTCACCCCCATCGGCCGCATCTTCTAGTATCCCGAAGGGGAAGAACGGCGCCGAGGAGACGGTGAACGTCGCTGCCTTTGGGTTGGCGGTGTCAGGCTGTGATCGGAAGCAGGCGATCACATATGTACCGGGCAGTACGTGTCCAAAGTCGGTTTCGCGTAAAATTCAGTGTCGAGACGATCAGAAATGTTGGGCAGCGGGCGATGGTCTTGTGGCAGCAGGCCCCGCCTACGGCAAAACCGGGAGATGAGTCCGGTCATGCCACAGCTATATCACACAGGTTTCTGACACCACCGGTCCGAGTAAAAGTTGTGGAAACTTGTTCTTGTTGGCGGTTGTAATCGGGCCGGTGTCGCTGACGAACTACCTCGCGTGTACACGTGGTTCTTCGGCCCCTCCGTGACTGAGAAGAGATTGAATCGTCATACTGCCTGCTCTCGCTAAAGTGTGGCGCATTTAAAGTCGGAGTCCAGGAAGTTGATCGGGTCGTGGGTGCCAGCAGCGAGCAATCGCCATACTGGTGTTCATCCCGGCGCGCAGAATCTTTGTTGCGCAGCAGTTTTGCTCGCACGATCCGGCGTATGAGATCAGCCTAACAGCACCAACATCAACGCTTGCGACGGATGTGACATTAGCCAATCGCCTAAATTTAGGTGTGATGCGGCGCAACTTCAAGGTTTCGAAAGTGCGGCAGTGCCCGATGACGTCCGCTTTCGAGTTCAAATTGTCTTTACTGATAAGGAACGCATAGACATCTTCAGCGATTCCTTTGACCAAGTGCCACACTTTATCTTCCTCGGACATTTAAAGGTTCCCAATCTTGCACAATTTGACAACGTCCTCGATATATGCTGTGCATGTCTCGCCAGGTACTTGGGCTTGCTGCAACAACGTTTGTTCTGCGTGTTTCTCCTTCGCGGATCCGTCGCCAAAGCGTTTCTTTATCTCTTCTGTGAAACAATTCCAGCTGATAAGTGAGTCTTCATGATTATAAAATCCAACTAGGGCAGTGCTCTCCAAAATAAACCCTACGTTCGCTTGGGACGTCCGCGACTCGCATTTGTGATTGTGCTTTGACGAACACCTGCATTTCGATTTCTTCAACACCTTCCAGGAACAAGGCCTTTTCTTTGGAAAACATGCTTTAGTTAGCAGCTTATAGAATTTCGCAAATTGACCAATAACGAATTAATATGTCGGAGCGGCAATACAATGCCGTACCGGAGGCTCGACACATCTCTCACGCGACTCCCCATTCGTGCTGCTGGTTTCATGAATGCTAACCGAATATTAGCACAAATGAAGCGCAACCATTTCATAAAATAGGACAAACAGTACGTCTGTCTTCACTGTTCCTGGATTTCACCTGCCTCCCTAGCCGGTTATGTCTCCCTCAGCACAGGCATTACGCATGTCACATACATTATCGTGCTTTTTCTCTACTAGCATTCGTGCTTGTGAAGAAACGCCTCTTTCGGTCTTTCGACTGCAAGATTTTCTTTAGTAATTTCGTTATATAAATTGGGAAGGGCAAGAGTGGGATAGAGGAAATTTAAAAAAAGTTTCTTCAGTATGTACTTCTCAGCCTTGAACCAGTAATCCTGTGGCCCAAAAAAGATATCAAAGCGCAGTACAAGTAAAAACTACAATGCGGGGTGGATGATTAGTCACCACTTAAAACAGATTTCGTGCAGATACACCTTTCTTAAAAAGGGCACAGGCATTACAAAGGGTCCTCATAAGGAATATATCTGCAGGGGAAAAATTCGTAAACCCTTTCAGCTGACGAAAAGATTCTAAGGCGAGGCATAAGTATCTGCCCTACAAACAACAACTTTAATGAATATCAACTTCACCGAGATACAACTGAATTCGCGAGAAGAATGCTTATAAAGGGATTCTATGCCAGAAACCCAAATAATGTGCCGGAAGCCTCAGACTTACTCAGAGCCTCCAGCACATGGCTTCCTGATGGAGAGCGCAGCCTCGAACTTGAACTGTAGTATTAATTCCGTCTGAAAACAAATTATTGAAAAAACAAAGCTAGCTCGAAAGTTTAAAAATCTCTATAACTGAAAGAGCAACTGTTCACAGCCTAGTTTCTAGAACTGACTTATTTATCAAGCGTGCCGACAAAGATGGCAGCATAGTGATTCTCCCAGTTGAAAATTACACAAAAGAGGCTATGGACAACTTAAGAACTGTTGCCACTATGCAAAGTTAAATACCGATCCGACAGAATAGTTCAGTGAAGTCATCCTGAATACAATAGGAGATCTATTCGCCAGAGAACTGATTAACGACATTGACTATAAATTTCTTAAGCCATCAAACAAACAAGCAGTTAGATTCTACCTACTTCCCAAGGTCCACAAGGTTTCCGTAGTTGCATTGTTTTCCACAGACATACGAGGATGACAAACTGTTTCTACCAATAAAACGCAAACAGAAATCTTCTCAATGTTCCTAAATCACCACCTAGCAGACCTCACGACACAGCTTCCTTCGTTTGTGCAGGACACACCGCACTTTCTCCAATTTAGGGAGCGTATAATAACATTACCAATCTTGCAGATGGATGTATACTTGTCGCACTTGACGTCACTGCACTCTACACTAATATTCCTATGAATGAAGGTATCGACGCCCTCTCTCAAATATTAATCAACAACCCTCATTCGCATGCCTCTCAAGTTTATCTATCGCTCCTTGAACTAGTCCTAACTTAAAATTTTTTCGAGCTCGATTCATCCTATTATTTGCAGATATTTGGAACCAGCATGAGTACTCCACTCGCGGCAACTAACGCGATGTTATTCATGCGAATTATACTACACGATTTGTTTTCAAAAAGGGCTAAAGCCGCCGTCATGCTGCTCTATCACTGAGTTATGGCACGAAGAACAATCGTGGCAGTGCACCGAACTACTGTAGTCTATTTCTAACTGCCACTCGCCACCTGCTCTTATAAATTTATTTGCAGCTCGCGTGACTATCGAGATTTATCTAGCTTGGTTGTTGTCACACACATTTGCCGGTTCAATGTTCTTTAAAATTGTACATGGTTTTCGTTTGTAATCTGGAATTCCAGCTGCTCATGTCTGCACCGGCTGATTCTGTGTTGGGTAACCGCGCAGCGTTTTAGTCTTTTTTTGTTTTGCCGACTTGTCATTCTTCTATGGCACAGGTCAAGGCAATAGAGGGTGCGTTAGAGATTTGCCTATAGTAATCTCATCCCTTGTTTTCAGCCTAATCAGAAAGACGTGACCATATGGTAACATATCTCCCTTTTTTTTACGGATTTAACATCACACATGAACTAAATATGGTAATCTAAAGGGCTAAAATACTTGTTGCAAGGAGGCTGCCTAAGCGAAATTAGCGCACAGGATAAAAGAAGAGATTTGCAATGGCTGTGCATTCAAGCCTAGAATAGAAAACCAATGGTGAATATATATGACCGAAGCTCTTTGATCTTTGTGCCATGCCACACGCCGAAAAAATGGTACGCGACGGTGCCGCAGTTTTTATCTTGAAAACAATTCTTGCCATCCAAAGATTGCATTAAAATGCACCTTATGAGTGGAAAAGCTTCTGTCTTGCCTTGAGGAAAGGAGACGAATATTTTGTCCTCACTCATCGTGGCATGGTTTTCCCAGATTGATACCAAGTCGGGCTCACGGTACACCTTCGGTGACATGTTGGATGCTTGTCGTCGGGTGGCGGTCGGTCTTCGAGGACGTGGCCTGCGGGTGGGAGACGTGGTCGCTTTCCACGGTGTCAACAGCTGCGAGCTACTAGTCGCTATATGCGGCACTTTCTTCGCTGGTGGCACCGCCGCTCTGATTAAGACAAACCTCACGGAAGGTATTGCTGGAGTCGCACTGGTCTCTGTGTACTACATGTGGTTTTGTTGCGTCTTCAGCAGTTTGAGACTGCTAAAGTGAAATTGTGAGAGTAGAACTCAGATACGTAAAACACAATCAGTAAGACATATTGCGAAAATTCGAAATACGAACGACATCTGTGCTTGTGCCTAAAATATTTAAACATAATTTGCAGCGGTCATTGAAATTATGTAGCAGTTGTTATTACGCAACAAGTTTAGAGGGTCTAGATAAAATTTCTGTCTAGCTACAGGCGATGAAAAAGCAGATATTGCTTAATGAACATGCAAGACACCTCTGCCTTCACGAGAATACGTTCTACTTTAGCAAACAAATGTTTCTATAAAATTTCAAACTGTGTCTTATAGGAACACAAGGAAAAACGTGCTTTTTGATTTTGTCTGCGTTCTCGTATTCGAGAGTAATATCCAAAGCTCCACGGATGGCCGAATCCCGGGAATGTCTCCTAATTTCTTGAAAACGGCGACTATTCATGAAATGTGACTGAGCCGGTTTCAAGCTTTGATCTTGAACAAGATTAGGCGCGCAGTCGTCCAAAGCAATTGATTCCACAGATGCTTATCCTGAAAAAAAAAATTTGGTCACGAGCTGAGGTGAGCAGCAATACCATTCAAAAAGCTTACCAACGCACTCTGCTGGACTATATAATTGCACTTTCTACCCTACAGAGATACCTTCATCTTCGCCAATGTCATGTTCACCGCTCTTCAATCGCTTTGCAAAGTTACCTAGTTTCAAATCTGGCATTGGTTGATTTCATACACCATCCATCGTTGCGAACAAAGTTATACGTCCAATATTCAGCTCCTTATATACGTCAATATTATAAAGTGGTGAATGGCACAAACTTGCCAAGAAGCTGAGGATAAGAACATAATAAATGTCAGAACAATTTGTAGTTTAAGGAATTCCCGGCTGAAGCGGGGACAAATTCTTCTGTGAATAAAGATGAGTCAAATTCAGGTACCGTCAGGAGAGTGCACTGTGAGTACAAGTCTAGTCACTCTCACGAGAAATCCACATATTACATTTGGTAAGTTGTAACGTTCGAAATATCAACCTTACCCGGAAGTTCAATCTCTGAAACTTAATATCAACCCTTGAGCTAGTTGACCATACGCATGCAATACGTAGTAAAAGTACTCTCGCAAAGAACTTTGCGTAGGCCCTTCGTTTTCACCGAAATTTTGGCGCATTTATTGCTAATTTTACATCCTATACAACAATATCATTCACTTCAGTTAGTTTGAAATTATATTTTCTTTTCTTTGAGCAGCTTGAGCATTGAATGTCTGGTCAATACCCCCGGCTTGCTCGCACTTTTTCAGAGCAGTATATTCTTACTGCTTTCATAAAGAAAGAAATCTGTTATCATGGGTCACACTGCCTTGATTGCATACCATTTTCGATTGATAGTTTTGCATCTACAGATAACTTTGATGCCGTTTATAGTTTTCATTGTTTTTCTTGTTTTAGTAATCATAAATCTAACACAAAAAAGGATGAGCTTTGATTTATCCAAATCAAGGGATAGAAAAACATTTGTTTTATTTTAGTTTGTTGAGTTCAGCCTCCTAAAGCGGCTCAGGCTTTCTTTCATGATCGACATATTGCCCCAAATAAAATAAAGCTTAACGCACAAAATTTCTTATTGGTGCCCCCAAACAGCGTATTGATGTCGGGACATTAAGAAGCTCTTAAAACGAGGATAAAACAAACAAATAAATGAAGGTCGATGGTATAAGTAGAAAGGTTCCGCACCCGACATTACAATCGCAGATGTATCCTTTATTTTTCGTGGCTAATGTATGACAGAATGCCCGAGTGTGCGGTTTTGCCGCTTGGTTCACCTCAGCAATAAGGGCAAGTAACTACTTCAGTACGTCAACGAATGAAACCTAAACGACAGTCTACATACCGGAGAACGTGGTATATCACTTTCATGTTGACAACTGTCGGGATGGGCGAAAATAAATTGTGTGAGGAGTTTGCCCTTCAGTGCACGTTACTGGGTAGATGATCATGATGGTGTGAAATGATGCCACACATTGCAAACGTCTCCGGCAAGACAGGTATTCTCGAAGTAGCGGAGTATCACTTAATATAAAAACTTCCATTATGTAATTTTCAAAGACGAAATCTGTGGATGCGAAAGTTGATTTTTGAAAGCCAGATATGACAATTCACATTTTTCGTATGCGCAGTGCATCGCTCTTCAAACGCTGATGATATAAAAATTTCTAAACTACACGAAAATATTAGGCTACGAGGTAAAAATGTTATAATGAATGTTGACTTCAACTTTCCTTCACTGGACCAGAACCACAGCCATTATAGAATCTTCTTCAAGAGCGATACCGTTTTAGGTAGTATGGTCTCTCAAGCATGGAGCAAACGGCGCACAAATCTTGGCAGGAAAACAGCATTTGGATCTTTTATTCATTACTAAACTATTTCAGGCAGCATCTGTGAGAATTCAAAACAGATGATCGAACCAGAAGATAATTTTCTTTTTTGCCACATTACCATTTAAACAAACGAAAATACCTGGAACTGTCGACTGTCACTTTTAAGAACAATTTTTCTTGACGAGTTGGCACTTCAATTGTCAGCCGCCAACACCTGGTTGTAACGAAGCTGGAAAAGATGCCGAAGCTTTGAAATAGAGTTTGTGGTGCAATTAATATCTTGTATCGGCAAGTTTGTCCCTTCAAATCACGTTTACTTGCTAAGTCGCAACTCATGGATACCCAGAGAAATGAGCCATATTAAACGTTAAACTTGGAGATTACGTAAAATATCTGAAGCAAAAAATAGTTACTACTTCCATGGTGTTAAGGAATTTATTAGTAGCAATGTCTAAACGTATTGGCGCGATTTGAGAGAAAATCATGGCGTCAAGAAAATAAATGTAGGCGACACTGCAAGCAGTGACGCTTGAGAGATCGAGGAACTATTAAATACCTTTTTTCAGAGCATTTCACAAAGGCCTGGATGCCACGAACATCAGCGTTCAAACTGCACAGAATCGCAAAGTATTAAAGTCCCCCTGGAAGGAATAGTTGTCACGCTTCTTAAACGTGCCGATACCAAGTTCCAAATGCTTTAATAGAGCTTTACGCCGAACAGATAGCTTCATTTTGACTAACATTTTTTTTCCAGTTATCACTTGACTGAGGTGTAATACCAGAAGCCTGGCGCAAAGAACGTGTTGTTGCAGTTTATAAAAGGGATGAACCGATGCCTGCTGCGAACTATCGACGAATGTCGATCACAAGCGTGTGCTGTAAAAAGCTGCAACTTACAGCATCATATATTCCACGACATTTAGACGACAACCAGTTATTGTCGGTATTCCAACATGGATTTCCAAAAAGCTTCATCTATTACAAAACTGTTTTCACTGTGCATAAGCTTTGACGCTTAGATGATTTGTTCCTTGGCTTCCCCAGGGCCTTCGGCTGAGTTTCACTGGCCAAATTGGTTATTAAGCAGCAACGTGTTGATCTTCTTTCAAGTATTGTTCAATGGGTCACACACTACCTTAGTGATAGGAAAAGTACCACCTGATTAGTTAGTTTAGTTTATACGGTTTAACGTCCCAAAGTGACTCAGACTATTAGAGACGCCTTAGTGGAGGGCTCCGAAAAATTCAACCACCTGTAGTTCCTTAACGTGGACCGATATCGCAGAGCGCACATGGGCACTGCTTTATGCCTCCATCAAAAAGCTGCCGCCGCGGTCGGGATTCCATCCCTTCCCCTTTGGCACAGAACTTTAGCTCCCTAACCACTGCGCCCCCTCGGCGGGGCGTCATCATTAGCATCGTTTCTTCTTAGTTGTTAGATAATACTTCTGGTTTTTCTCAGAGAAGTGTCTTGGGCGGCTTATTTTATTTAATTCTTAGCAATGACTAGTTAGATGCTTATACCTCACAAGTATCTGCCCATTTGTTTGCAGATGATTGGGCTGTGTTTAAAAACATTTCGTGCACAAAATATCAAGAAACATTACACTACACTTCAGAAGCTATTTCCTACAGCTGCACAAATTCCGGGCAAGAAGTTAAATACTATAAAACGATGTCGATAAGAGTAACCAGGAAGCGACGCCCGTGTACGTTTACATATAACCTTCACTACAATATTATTTTGTAGGTGGAGTAATATAAACGTCTTGGAATTACGCTTACAAATAAAACAAACTGTTCGAAGCACATATAAGAAACTTCTCCTACAGCGCTGCAATTACTCTGCATACTCAAGCAGAAACTCATTACTGCTCCTAACTAAGCAGCTTGCATATAAGAATTGCGTTAGAGCGTAGATTTATAAAACGGTGGCTATATGGGGCACACATATTAGAAAAAGATATCATACAACTCAAGTGCGCGCAAGTGGAAATCTATGTGATTCATTTTTCGCAAATATAGACGATATGATTCACCTTGTATGCAAAAGAAACAGCCCTACGGAGACACTTTACAGTCCCGAATGAGCTCAATCGTCTTGCCTTTCTAAGTCACTGCCTGCAAGGACAAATAAAATGTAGTTGTCTAAACGCGTCAGAGTCCATTGTACGAGGAAGACTAGATACACGTGTGAACTCGCACTGGCACCAATTTTCGCCAGCGCAATCACAATTATATGTATTGTTTTCTTCATAACTGAATCCTGAGGGAATCCTCCACATTTTCATACTTTTCTCTATGCATTATTTCAGGAGAACTGCAATCTCACTTCCTTATTAAATGAGTTTCCTTTTTTTTATTTTTATTGCCAGCTTTTTTCGGTTTGGTTCTGATTATTCATTTCTGTTGTTTTCTTCTAATAATATTTACAATGCTTGCCATTTCATATATTGAATGATGTTTGATTGTGCCACTCCTGCTAAGACCATGCATGGTTTAGAGCATTGGAAATAAATAAAAAATTTTGAGGTAAGGTGAAAAGAAAAACGCGAAAACAAAATGCATTTCCATTCCACTGTTTCATCGTCATTCAGGATAGTACCAATTTTAGACTAATTGAAACGGGCGCATAACCCTCATGTTGCGACTATAATTGCTGTCAACACTTTGTTAACAATAGAGGAGAAAAACGTATAGCAGCAAATGAAGCTGAGCATTGTACGAAATATTGATATTTCGCTGCATGATCTATAGCACCGCCTAGAAATGGGCATGGAGGCTTCATTGCTCCTTCCTCTGAAGTATTCGTATTTCTACGTTCCTTCACCAAACAGATTTTCGTGCGCCATTTTATGTCTATTGCGTTCTTTCGTCTCTAAAATTATTGGCCTGGCGATTCTTTTGCAACGCAAAAGGCTTAAACTTGCATAAGAGACTGTATACACCTAGATAATGGTATACACTGAATTTCATGTGCACTAGGTGGATTGCTTTCGCTAGAAGCTATACAAATAGCAGCCATCATGTGTGTTTCCATATGTCATTTCTTTCATTTCTTCGCCGCCGTCAGCCTTGTCTTTTGCACAGCCTAAGAACTGCAACATAGGACCCCCCCGCTCCCTTATGCTGAAGCTATTTTCCTTGTTTTCTAATCTTTCTTTATCCTTTTAACAGGAGAAGTTCATCACCAGTTGGCTGATTCGCAACCAAAGTTTGTTTTCTGTGACGCAGAAGACGTGCAAAAAGTAGAAAAGGCTTCTGAAGGAATCTCGTCAATTCTTTTGCAATGCACGAGGCTAGACATTACGGCCTCCAATTGACTTCCGCAAAAATCAGCCTAACTGTTCGCAAATAGAAGGTTCTAACGCACTAACAGTTTTCTCTTGATAACTTTGCACGCTTATTGCACGTTTCTTCAGGAACTCTACATTATCTGCCGAATACTGCTGTATGCGTTCAAATTGTATACCCTCCATCTCTGCGACAGACTGTGTTCTGCACTTTCTCTGTCATGGGGTGCTTGGTGTCCTCCTGTCCACCCCTCGACTTCATCAACATATTGTTACGTGGTTTATTTGCACGGAGGGTGTTAGTGGCGCTTGACGTTAGCACACCCAGAGTGAACCGACCCAGCTTCCTCTTCCTCTTCAGCTTCTCCCGCCACACCTCATCTTCCCCCAATACAGTACAGCGGGACATGCGTGGCACCGCCCCCTTCACAGACGATGCCCGCCGGGCGAATCAAGGCTCGTCACGCTGATAGCAGTGCTTCATGCTGGCCACGTGCACTACTTAAGTCTTTTGAGAATGGCGACCATGGGTGGTCAGGCGAGAGATTACAAAGTTCACTGCGCTGATGCGTTCCAGTACAACGAAAGGGCCAGTATACTGGTGCAACAGTTTCTGGGACAGGCCGCGCTGACGCAGTGGCTTCCAAAGCCACACCAAGTCCCAGGGGCATAATTAACATATTCGTGACGCTTGCCGTAGTGTTGGTTTGGGCGTTCTTGGGAGGTTAGAGGGCGAAGTCTAGCGAGTCGGCGAGCTTCTTCAGCCAAAGAGAGAGTATGCGCTAATGAAGTTTAAGCTGGGAGCGAGAAAGGTAAATATGTGTCCAGAGTACTTCGTGGAAGTCGAGCGTAAAGAAGAAAGAACGGAATGTAGCCTGTCGTTTCGTGCTTAGGAGTGTTAATGCGTATGTAATAAACGGAAGGACCTCACGCCATTTTTTGTGGCTGGAGTCGACATACATTGCGAGCCTATTGGTAAGCGTACGATTGGTGCGTTCGGTAATGCCGTTTATTTGTAGGTGGTAAGAGTTCAATGATGAAAATGGCATGAATAGAGGTGAAGAAGTTATACAACTTCTGCCGTAAAATGTCACCCCCGGTCACTTATTAGCACACGCGAAGGCCCATGTTGAAGAACGATGGACCGTAATAGGAAGGCCGAGACGTAAGAAGTGGCTGACATTATGGCAGCAGTTACGCAGTACCGCGTAAGGTAATCTACGCACACGATTATCCAGTGGTTCCCGTTGTTAGAACGGAGAAACAGTCCTAGAAGGTCAATTCCCGCCTGTTCGAATGGGGTTCGTGGCGGGGTTATAGGCTAAAGATGACCCGGCGGAGAGCAGGTTGGGTGCTTGAAACGCTGGCATTGGAGGCAGCTGGGCACATAACGTTGAGTAGTTTGACTCATCTTTGGCCAATAAAAACGTTCCTTAATCATGTGCAATGTCCTAGCAAAACCCAAGTGTCCAGCCGTGGGATCATCGTGTATTACCCGAAGAACTTGACACCGCAGCCGTGTAGGAACTACCAGAAGAAACCGTGCACCTACTGACGAGTAGTTTTTCTTGTATAGTAGACTTTCACGAATGCAGAATGAGCTCGCGGGGTTCCTGGAAATTGCGGCATCAAAAAGCGGCGCCATCTGCCTCTCGTTCCTTTGTGCAATCTTGAAATCACCAACATCGGGGAAGGTTGGAGAGATAGCAGCTAAATATCAATCCAGGATCTCACTCTCGCTATCAGTAGATTGAAGAGGCAATCGTGACAGGCAGTCAGCTTCACCGTGCTTACGAACAGTCTTAAATGACACAGTAAAATTGAATTCTTGGAGGAGCAAAGCTCACTGCGCAAGGCGTCCAAAGGGGTCACGAAGGTGTATACGCCACCGTAAGTAATAATGGTCCATCATAATTTTAAATGCATATCCATAAAGATATGACCTAAACGGTTGCACACCGAAAACAACAGCTAAGCATTCCTGTTCAGTTACTGTGTAATTACGCTCAGCCTTGCTTAAATAACGGCTTGCATATGCAACGACATGTTCATTGCTGTCGAAATTTGGGCTTGTTGGTTCATACTTCCAAGCTGTAGCGCACACAAGACGAGGGACTGAGACCGAGAGGACACACACCCGTTTTTGTACCCATTTTTACCGGTGGGTGTCCGGCGGCGGGTTTTTGAACGAACCACCTCCCACTGCCGAGACGGACGCTGTGTGTCCTCTCGTTCTCAGTCCCTCGTCTTGTATGCGCTACAGGTTGGAATGTTCATTGCCATTGTGGCGCTGTATGAGAACTGCACCAACGCCGACTGCGCTGGCGTCAATGTGAAGTTCTGTTGAAGCTGATGGGCAGAAGTGGCGTAGTACAGGTCCTGATGTGAAAATAAATTTTAAGTGACTAAACAAGGACTCACAATCAGTGGTCCACTTGAAAGGCACATCTTTTCGGAGAATACAAGTGGATATGCTAGGTCAGCAAACTTCGGAACAAAACGCCAGAAGTAGGAGCAAAGCCTCAAAAAACTGCTAAGCTGTTTTAACGATTTCGGTGGTTTAAAGAAAGCGAGAGCTTCAATTTTTTCGGATCAGGCCTGACTCTATCCTTGTCTTCGAAATGTTCAAAAATTACTGTCCAGCATTCTTCAAAACAAGATTTCTTGGAATTGAGTACCAGACCACCTTTCTCAATACACTCAAAGACAATCTCTAATCGACTGTTGTGTTCACGAAAAGCAGTCCCGAATATCAAATCAATCAATCAAATCAGATTTATTTTCCAACAAGTGGATGGTCGCCTGGCCTATAAGCTGTACAAACAGCTTGACAGAGACCCAGGAGACCGGTACACAACAGAGCAGGAGCAAACAGCAGATTCCAAAAGTTCGTTAACAATATGACCATGACATCAAAAGTATTATACAATGCATATCTCTGCAGCACGACATGAAAGCAACAAAAAAAAAGTTGATCAATGATGAAAACAATGGAACAATCTCAATGCAGAAAGTTCGTAAAGGTGAGTATGATATTTAAAGAACACATGCATGAATAGATTATATAAGCACGAAGTAGGTTCTTAACTGCTTAGGACTAAAACCAACTGTGTTTTTATGTTTGTTGAGAAAAACGGGAAGATTATGAGCCTAGGATTGTACTTTGTAGTTTGTTCTAAAATTTAGTACAGACCACGTGTCAGTGCATCTAGTGTTTACTATTGCAGTGCGGTGTTCAAGAGATGCAAGTTTTACCAAGAAATTACCCATACCTGTCTAACCGAAATATGTTAATTGTAACAAACGATATTCATAAATATTGTCCACGCGGATCATATTAAGTGATGTTGTTAAGGGTTGAACATTTGATGTTGGTTCTAAGTTTGCGATGAGATGAGTAATTTTTCTTTGCAACACAAGAAGCTTGTTCATATTTGTTTTAGTTGTTGTTGCCCATACTAGAGTACAGTAGTTAACATGAGAAAGGAACAGAGCATAGTAAATTTGTAGTTTAGCGCTTATGGGGAGCAATCTGCGACAACGTGAAATTACACCAGTAACAGTCGAGAGCTTTCTCGAAGTATGGTTTATATGAGCGTCCCAGCTAAGATGCAAAGAAAAGTATACACCTAGAACCTTATGCTCGTGAACTATCTCTATGTGCTGGTCTTGAAAAATGAATGGATCTAGGGGAGGAACTACTTTATTTTTAGCTCGAAATATAATGGCTTTGGATTTAATTGTGTTTACCTTGATTTTATTTGCTTTGGTCCAGGCTGAGAGTTTACTAAGAACATCATTAGATTTTAACGCTAGTTGGCTGATATTATTCGCACAAATAAGTAGGGTACTATCATCAGCATAGATCACAAATCGAACTGAGGTGTCAATGTTGACAATATCATTTATATAAGTGGTAAATAAAAGGGGGTCCAAAACACTTCCTTGTGGTACGCCACATACTATTGGTAAGAGAGATGACCTTTCGTTATTGATGCATACGCACTGGTGCCTATTTTCCAGGTAAGATTGCAGTAGAGCCAAAGCTGTTCCACGAATTCCATAAGATGAAAGTTTATTAATGAGAATACTGTGATCGATGGAGTCAAACGCTTTGCTGAAATCGATAAATATTCCTGCTGTCAGTAAATTATTATCAATATTTGCCAATATTTTTTCCTTCAGGCTTAGCAAAGCAGCCTCAGTAGAGCGACCCTTTCTAAAACCATACTGTGAGTTTGTTAAAATTCTTTTTTTTATCAAAAAAGTTTGCGATACGAGAAAAAATTAGCATTTCTAATCCCTTAGAAAACACTGGGAGTATGGAAATTGGCCTGTAATTAGATACAAGATTATGATCCCCTCCTTTAAATAATACAGACACCCTTGCACATTTTATAGCAGTGGCAAATATACCAGACTCAAGTACCAGATTGAAAATGTGAGCTAAAGGAGATGTTAAGAATTGTAATGCGTATTTAACGGGTTTAATCTGAATATCGTCGGCATCTAACGACCTACTGTTATTTAGGGCATGGATGTGTTGTATATCTCGTTTTCATTAGTAGGATCAAGAAATATGCTTTCAACACTGTTATAAGCTAGGGAAACTGTATCTGATGAAGTACAAATTGGTAGTGCAGTGTTTACAAAGTACTGGTTGAAGTGATCTGCCAAGTCACGATCTTTCAGATTATGCCCATTTACGGTAATTGTTCTTGGAATTGAACGAGAGCCATCACGTCCAAGGACATTATTTATAATTTTCCATGCAGCACCGGGCCGTTGTCTGTTAATATTTGCAAACAGGTTAGCATAATATGCATTCTTTGCCTGCTTTAGCTCCGCGTTTCCTTGATTTCTTGTTTTTTTAAACTCCCTTAGCGCAGCTTCACAGCGTGACTGGAGAAATGAATGATATAGGTTGTTTTTATTTCAGATTAATTTTAAATGCTGCCGGTTAACCCATGGTTTTCTTGTTTTATTTGATGGTTTTACTGATACTAACGGAAAACGTTTTGCGTATGTATTCACAAAGAGGTTAATAAATTCAGCGTATGCCTCATTCACATCTAGTTTGCTGAAGACCGTCGACCAATCACAAGCAATTATGTCTTGTTTGAACGACTACAGACTATCCTCGGTGATGGACTGAACTATTAGCGACTGCTTGCGTTCCCTTGTTCCTTTGAAAATAGTCTGATAGGTCATAAATACAGGGCAGGGGTCACTTATGTCAGATGTTAGAGTACCAGAGCTGTAAACAGCAGTATTATTGTTTGTCAAAATGAAGTCGGGAAACGATTGAGTACTGACAGTGATTCGTGTAGATGTTGTTATTAAGTTCAGAAACCCAGAAGAATGCAACACAATGTTAAAGTTCCGAGTAGCTTTAGTATCATCAAGTAAGTTTATGTTAAAATCGCCACTGCAGACAAGGCGGAAGTTGTTGCTGCACACATGTTCGAGCAAGAGCCCAAAAAACTGCATAAAAGAATTCATGCTACCTCCTGGTGGACGATATACAACTGATATGGTTTCATTTTTGCTCTGTAAGGTTATTATCTCATAGTCAGATGTTACTTTACTAAATTCAGGTACAATTTCGCAGTTCTTGCGCATTGTAACGTAAACCGCGACACCACCGCCCCGTCTGCCTGTACGATTCAAAAAGAAATCATTGTAATCTTTTAATCTTAACATTTGGCATCCATCATAATACCATGTCTCTGATAACATCACAATGCTGAATTTAATACTAAAGTCATTACTACATCATTCAAATAATACATACAAATGTTCCACTTCAGTTCGCGCAAGACTGTATCCACGAATTTTTCAAAGGTAGCTGGAGCATTACATAATCCCAAGGGCATCACATTAAACTCATATAGTCAGACTGGGATGATGAATACCGTCTTTTCTTTATCTTCCGGGTGCAAGGGAATCTGCCAAAAGCCTGATCGCGGGTCAACTGAGGAAAAATAGGAGGCAGAATGCAAACAATAAATTACTTCATCAATACGGGGCAGAGGATACGCGTCCTTCTTGGTAACAGTATTCAGACTTCGACAATCGACACAAAACCACCACGTGCCATCTTTATTTTTGACGAATATCACAGGGGCAGCCCACGGCCTAGATGATTCCTGAATGATGCCCTTATGCAGCATGTCACGAACTTGTTCTTTGATCCTCAGGAGCTCTGATGGGGATACACGATAAGGCGTCTGAAAGATTGGATCAGCAGTCCCAGTATTGATTCTCTGCTCAGTATGGGAAATGGGGATATTTGGTGGCGAGTCCCGAGAGAAATCGAAAGCCGCAGCATGTTTCGATAGAACTTCCACTGAACTGTGACGGCCACTTGTTGACAGGGATTTGTTAACCATGGCAAGAAATTTTGTTTTACCTACTTCTGAGCATGAGGTAGGCTGGGAAATGTCTGAGCTGAGCACAGCCACTGATTCAACGGCATCTTCGTCAAAGTTGGAAAGTTTTAGGCCACGTGTTAATACAACCGGTTCATTAAAGCAGTTAGTCGTCCACAAAGAAGAATGGCAATTCCTGATTTAGATGGTGCAACGGGGAATCAGAACATTTTTCTTCGCGCAGTTGATAGTGAGTGGTGCAACTATAGCGTCGAACGCATCACTGGCGCAGCTTGAGCAAACAACTTGTATAAACTCTGCTGACATCACAGGAATGACTATGTCGTCCGAAACCGAAAGCGTGCTGGGATTGGTCGGCTAATTTCCACACAAAGCAGATTGAAAGCGAGTACTCATAGAAATGTCTGTATTGCGAAAGTCGAGAGTGGCCTCACATTGTCCCAGAAAATTGAGACCAAGAATGACTTTATGCGTTGATCGAGCAAGTACTGCGAATTCGGTTCGGAATGTGCGGCCGGCGATTACGAAGTTCACAGAACAGACTCCAAGTGGGTTAAGTGGTTTGCCACCAACACCACATAGTATCGCCGCTCTATCCCAACCAAACATAACTTTATGACCAAGGCTGTTTTTTAGAGCGAGGCTTATAATAGAAATCGTTGCTCCTGTGTCCACCAACGCCATAGCACGTACATCGTCAATAAAAACTTCAATTCTGTTCTTTAACATCGAAATAGGCAGATGCATAGGTAAGCTAGAATCATTTCAGACCTCACCTCCATCAGCCGCACTGATTAGTTTACCGGAGGTGGCGACCATCGTCGGGGAGAAGGTGAGCGTCGTAGGCGCCGAGATGGTGGTGTCAGGCTGCGGTCAGAGGCCGGTGATTCATTTTGGTTCAGCGCCGTTTTGTGCTCTTGTCGGCTAGGTGTTTATCTGTATTCATTACGGCCAGCTGTTCTTCTATATGGATTAGCATTGTCAGCTGGAAACCTTGTACGGGAGTTCACCCATTGTCGGCGATACTGCTGGTATAGACGGCGATTGTTGCAAAAATGCGAAATGTGGCCTATCATTCCACAAGCATAACACACCGGCGGCTCACATTCACGCGATGAATAAGGCCCATCGTCGCATGGGTTAGACTCTTCATTGTCTGGATATTGACGATGAGGACGAGCTTGCCCGCTGTTGTAGGCGTTGATGGCGGGAGGCTGGATGTTCTGGTCATGAGCAGCAGAGCAACGGATGTCCTGAGGAGAT
Source organism: Amblyomma maculatum (assembly GCF_055883805.1). Lineage (NCBI taxonomy): Eukaryota > Metazoa > Arthropoda > Arachnida > Ixodida > Ixodidae > Amblyomma > Amblyomma maculatum. The sequence continues at coordinate 113,351,483 of NC_139352.1, read as the reverse complement.
GTATCACAGGGAGCATAACAGGCAGAAGATGGACGATCGTCTGCCGAAGAGATTCCACTGTAGACAGGTCTGACGTGGCCCCCAACATCGTGATGCCTCTGAAGCTCATCGCGGACAATTTGTCGAATTGTATCTGTCATGCTAGTCACCTCAGGTTCATCTACACTGCGACAGTTGTTACATTCGGCAACCTGCCAAACTCCGAGATGATACGACGTCGCTTCAAACCTTCAAACGTGCGGCAGTGTCGTGTTCCATCAGCTTTGATATTGAAATCGTCCTTGCAGATGAGAAAGCTGTACACGTCTCCCGCTATTCCTTTCGGAAGGTGGCCTACTTTGTTTTCCTCAGTCATTTGAGCACCAACAATTCTGCACAGCTTGAGGACGTCTATGTAAGTTGTGCAGGTCTCCCCCGGTACTTGAGTTCTCTGAGCCACAGCCTGTTCTGCGCTCTTTTTTCGAGCATCGACATTGCCAAACCCCGCTCTCATTTCTTCCATGAGGCGATCCCAGGTGGTAATGGATGCTTCATGATTGTCAAACCAGGTTAGCGCCGTTTCTTCAAGAAAGAATAACAGATTCGCCAACTTGGTCTTCGCATCCCAGCTGTTGTATTTGCTCACTCGATTGTAATGGGTGAGCCAGTCATCCACATCTTTACCGCGCTTGCCACAAACGTGCCGGGGTTCCCGATAGCTGTGTGGTGGTCGGTTGAGCTGCCGGCATTGGCTGCGTTGGAACATCTGCTCGCGCTATCTCCGCCCGTAGAGGGGGTAGCCCGGCTATTCTTCGGCTTTGTCGGTGTAGGAGAGGTTCCTTGGTGATGAATACCCAGCACCTGCACCACTTTTGTTACGTGGTTTATTTGCACGGAGGGTGTTAGTGGCGCTTGACGTTAGCACACCCAGAGTGGAACAACCCAGCTTCCTCTTCCTCTTCAGCTTCTCCCGTCACACCTCATCTTCCTCCAATACAGGAGTGGGGGACGTGCGTGACAATATATTACAGTTAGAAAAGCCTACGTTGCCCAAATGACAGCCCACACCTGAGGCCAGTGAGAAATTAGGAATGCTTCAGCCCTGCCCGACAGCGTAAGGTGCAGCATTAAAATGAAATATTGTATTTTCCATTTCGGGCTTCTTGCGTAGTAAACACTAAATTCATTGGCATATCGTGTTGCTTACACTTGTCCACATTTTATGTAGGAAAGGTCACCTTGTACAGAAGGCTTCACATTGAGACCGGTATCACTGCCCTTGCATAAACAAGTTGAATAAAACATATAATTGTAACATATACTGCATATTTTGTTCATAAAATTTAATGAGGTGGAACATTAAGCTTACTTTCGATCCGATTTATACACATACGTTCACGAAGTTTCGATGATATGGAAGCTTGCTGATTTTATTTCACGCATGTGTATTAAAAAGAAAAACGGGAACACCCATTACAATTTTTCCTTCACAGCAACTAATGCTGTTGCATAACGGTGGTGACAATGAAAGTAGACTTAGTTCTCTAGTGAAAGTCGGGAGAAATCCTTAGACCCGGTTCCTGACGACTGGCGATTCTGCATTTTCGCTGGATCAGTGATTCTTGGTCGCTCGGAGTATAGAGGGATATGAATGTTCAGGTAATTGCTGGACGAAGGCCGAAGTCAAGAAAGCATTAGAAACTATGAAATTGGGGAAATCAGCTGAAGAGGATCAGATAACTACAGATTTGTTAAAGGACGGAGAGGATATCGTGCTACAAAAACTGGCCACCCTGTATTCGCCGTGCCTGGTGTCATCGACGGTACCGGAACCATGGAAGAATACAAACCTTGTCCTCATATATAAGAAAGGGACTCTAAGGACCTTAAAAATTACAGAGCAATCAGCTTACTGTCTGTTACGTATAAGGTATTTACTAAGGTAATCGCTAATAGGATCAGGACAACCTTAGACTGCAATAAAGCAAAGGATCAAGCAGGTTTTCGGAAACGGTACTCTAGTATCGATCATATCCATACCATCAATCAGGAGATAGAAAAATGCTCGGAATATAACCAGCCCTTATACACAGCATTCATTGATTACGAAAAAGCATTTGACTGAGTTGAAACCTCGGCGGTGATGCAGGCATTGCGAAATCAGGGGGTAGACGAGCCGTACACGAAAGTGTTGGAAGATATATATAGTCGCTGCACAGCAACCATAGTTCTGCATAAAGAAAGTAACAAAATTCCCTTAAAGAAAGGTGTTAGGCAAGGAGACATGATCTCCCCAGTACTATTCACAGCTTGCTTAGAGGCAGTATTCAGAAACTTGGAATGGGAGCAGTAAGGGTAAGGGTAGATGGAGAATACCTCAGTAATTTGCCATTTGCTGTTTACATTGGCTTGCTAAGTAACTCGGGGTATGAACTGCAAATAATGATTGATGACCTAGACAGGAAAAGTAGAAAATGTGGGCTTAAAAATAAATATGCAGAAGACTCAGGTAATGTTCAACAGCCTCGGGAAGGAACAGCAGTTTACGTTAGGTAGGGAAGCACTGGAAGTAGTAGGCGAATATGTTTACTTAGGACAGGTAGTAACCGCAGATCCGGACCATGAAAAGAAAAATATCAAGAAGAATAAGATTGGGATAGAGCGCATTTGGTAAGCACTCGCAGATATGACTAGCAGCTTACCGGTATCGCTCAAGATGAAAGTATACAACAGTTGCGTCTTACCTGTACTCACCTATGGGGCCGAAACGTGGAGGCTAACCAAGAGGGTTGTGCTTAAGTTGAGGACAACCCAGAGGGCTATGGAACGAAAAATGGTAGGGGTAACATTAAGAGATAGGAAGCGTGCAGATTGGGTCAGAGAAATAACTCAAGTTACCGGCATTCTAGTGGAAATTAAGAAGAAGAAATGGGCATGGGCAGGACATGTAGTGCGAGGAGAGGATAATCGACGGTCGCTTAGTGTAACAAACTGGATTCCAAGGGAAGGAAAGTGTAGCAGGGGGCGGCAGAAAGTTAGGTGGGCGGATGAGGTTAAGAAGTTCGCAGGGGTGAAGTGGATGCAGCTAGCACAGAACCAGGTTAATTGGAGAAATATGGGAGTTACCTTCGCCCTGCAGTGGGTATAGTCAGGCTGATGATGATTATGATTACAATTTTGTCCTGTTGAGGCATAAAAGCATTGGAGAACAAAGGCAGTCTGGCGACGATAAGAGTAAAAATAGATAAAACAAGGTGCTTTGTTTAAGACCTGATATTCATAGACATGCGCTCTCTTAGGGTTTATGGAGGTTGCCGTCGCAATGTAATGATGGCTATGAGGGACGTTGTAGTGGATACTTCTGGAAGTCTGAACCACCTGGGGTTGTTTACTACGCACTGTCATCGTACGGTTAACGGGCACCTTGTTTTTAGCCTTGATTTAAATGTACCCACCACTGTCTGGATTGCGTCAACAAGATTTGCATTGATGCCCGTCACCCTAACGGTCAAGCTGTTGCGCAAAGATGTGCTATACTAGCTCGTATCCGTGAGATTTTGTTTTTCACACAAAACAACTATTACCTGAATTTTTCAAGTAATGAAAGTACACGTATTTGTAAGCGGTATATTGTGTATTGTGTACGTTGTAAAAATGTAGAGGCGTACTGTTGTGTCACCTTAGCTTGCGTGTTTGATCTCATCTTTACAGGACATCATTCTTACTACCGGTGATACAGAACGGCTAAGCCTATCACAACTAAAGCAATCAACTTTGGATGACCTTGACTGTGCAGAAAGTGTGTGCCCGGACACGGTGCTGGTTATAATATACTCTAGTGGAACCACGGGATTGCCTAAGGGTGTCCAGCTCACGCATCGTAATGTCATCGCTCATGTTGTAATGCACGGGTAAGAGGAAGTACACACATGAATTATAGCGCGGTCACCCCTGATGTGTCTGATCATCCAGGTTTTCGTCAAGGTTGAATACAAATCTCATCACACGACTGCTAAGGAACTGGACTATTCTATACAAGCCAGTGCGAAAGAGGCAGTTTCCTATCTCATATACCTGCCGTTCTGTCGAAATAGCAGCATTACCTTGCCGTTTTCGGTTCGCGGTCACACTATTGAGGTGGGCCTCACCCACAATCCAGGCAGCTATAATTTTTAATGGCTTTCATAATGTACAGAGTAATAAAATGTTTACGTGCTTTACTTTAGAGCAGAAATTCACCATGAAGAGAAAGGGAAGAAAACGACACATTTTATTCGAAACGTTCGTTGAGGAGAGGCGCTATGCAGTTCCGTAGGCTTTGCAGGTTAGTTCGACGACGATTTCGCGCGGTGTTGGCTAGCCTTTTTTCTGAGCTACATGGCTCTGCCGACAAGAATGCTAGTCAATATCTGCTCATTAATGCTACTACTATAATGAAATATTAAATTCCACCTATGATATTATGCAGCAAAGCGTTTTGTTGACGACTTTACAAGCATTGAGAAGGCTTTGGATATCGCATCAGTTAATATGTAACTAAATTCGGCAAACACTAAACCGAACGTTTGACGCCTACGCCCTAAAAGGAAGTCATACGCACTTCTATAAAATGACAACGTGAGTACAGTTTTATTTTTATATCTTTAGCTCACATAGTGTAATACATTTTAGTGTCTCATGTTTATAACGTACATAGGACTGTTTTATGCGAATTTGGCACATATCGGGGATGCAGTAGTTGCTTATATTCGACTGTAAATTGTCCGTTTTATTTATTTTTTGATAATTTTGAATTTTGGCCCATTTCAAAATAATATGTAGAACGAAGACACACGTCTGGATCCTCCGAATTTTGTAGAAATAACTGGTCCTGGATAATATACAGAAAACCGTTCCACCTGCAACGCTTTTATAAGTCGTGCCATTATGTAGGGCTGAATACTGACAATTTTCAAAACCAGCCTTCAGTTTTTTACTTATATTTGTAATTTTGATCTATAATGCAACGTTTTTTCAGGCCGTAATATTTCTGAGGTAATGAGAATTATTGAGTGGGATTTTCATAAAAATTGATGAGGATGTATTTTTTAAATTAGAGTCAAAGTTGCGCTGTTTTTGCTCTTTTCGAAATCTATATCCTATTTGATGCGTTGTGAAGAACGCTCCTAGCAGTCTTGCCTGAAATTAGGAAAATTATGTGAATAATAAAAGGAAACAGACGCCGCTGAAACATAACGCATTATGTCCGTACATAAGGTTGAAAATTTACTTTTTGGCAAAGCGTTACTTCTGGACCAATGTTTGCGATTTTTACTAAATAAACAGCAACAACAAAACATGAAATATCTGTAATAACTCCCATAATAGTAAACGTAGCATAGGTATTTTGGGTAGAAAAAAATATATGACAAAAATTTAGTACTCTAGCAGCACATCTCCAAACTTCCACCTGCACCGATATACGATTTTTTTTAGAAACCTACGCGGTATTCTGCAAAAACTAAAGCCATTTCTTTCAGTCGAGGCGTTTGCCCACTGCATATAAATTTTTCTATAAAAACGAAAAATCGTCATGGGACCTCAATTACCGTTCTTATCTGAACACACCCATATATGACAAAAGAAAGTTTATATGTAGCATGACACTGAAATAAGCAAATATAAGCTTATGAGCATACCACATATACCATAAGAAAAGAAGTTGTAAATATAATTCGCCCTCGTTACTGATAACTAACTGTATTTTATGTATCAATTCATTGCGACTGGTTCTGGGTCCGCAAACTATGAGCCATTGCAAACAATTAGTATATAACGCCATGCGTTTAGACATGCAAGTGACGTGCCCAGTCAGAGTATGAAGCACTGCACTTTATTGGCATTTAGAATCTGCCAGAATTCTTGAAAGATGCTAAGAGCGCCCTAGATTCTCACACTGGATATTTGGACAACACTGATAGAAACTTGTTTTACGACAGCAATATTTTGAAAAGCCAAAATGCATGCCTTTGTTCTCGCTGAAATTTTCACTCTAAGCAAGATTAGACACTTATCAGCATTGATTGTCATTTACCTAAATTTTTTTTAAACGTAATACCAGTTAGAAAAATGAAAACATTTCCCCCTTCTGATGGGAGATGTAAAGTGCCTGAACCGGCACCGCTAGAAGGCAGCCATAACTGGTACTCATGTTTCACTACTTATTTATTTGAACATACTGCTGGCCTCACATATGAGGCCGTCGCAGGAGTGTGGCATCACATACACTAGAATAACACAGGTCAAGTAAGTGCCAACACAAAGGCGATCGTAGTCCAACAAGGCAATATGCATTATACAAAAGGTAAAACAAAGGTAAAACAAAAAGTAGCATATTGAGCAACATGGTTAAAAAATATAATAAGCGAGAGCCAGATAAGAAAGTCGGGATGTCATCGTCAGCAAGGAAAAAAGAGTGTAAGAGTTAGCGCACCAGCATCGTAGTCGTTATTGCAAAATAAAGCGTGGTATGTTGGCGATGAAATCTTTGAGTGATGCGCAGTTGACAGCATCGCAAGGCAGACTATTCCACTCACGGATTGCTTGTGGGAAGAAAGAGTACCTGAATATATCGTTGTGAAATCTGTACTCGGTTAAGTGCTGTTGGTGTTTTGTTCTGGTAGTGCGCGTGTTTGACTTTATTAAGTACTTACTCGTATCGATTTTCATGCCGCCATTAAGCAGAAGGAAAAGAAACTTGAGGCGCAGTAGTCTGGCTCGGTTATGTATAGTGGGAAGGTCGGCTTGTCTTAAGAGCTGTGTAGGGGAATCATGATGGCGATATTTGTTAAAAATAAATCTGACCGCTTTTCGTTGTACGCCCTCTAATCTTTCTATGTATTGTTTGCGGAAGGGGAGCCAACATATTACTCCATAGTCCATTATGGAGCGAACAAGTGAAGTGTATGCTAAGAGCTTAGTGTCGACTGATGCGGATTTAAGCGATCGTTTAATCGAGTAGAGAGCTGCCAGTGCTTTATTAGTAATATAGGCTACCTGCTTGTTCCATTTAAGATCCGAGGAAATTATTACTCCTAAATATTTATATTCTTCTACTTTCCTTAACATCTGTCCTTGTAGATAATAAGGGAGATTTATTGCCGCTCTCTTATTTGTTACTGTCATGCAAACCGTTTTTTCTACATTAATCGTCATCTGCCATGTTTCACACCATTGTGCTATGCTTTCAAGGGCACTATATAGAATTGCTTGGTCTGCATGGCAGGTTATTTCTTTGTAAATGATGCAGTCGTCTGCAAACATTCTTACTGTTATGTTAGTACTATTATGCAGGTCGTTGATAAAAAGAAGAAAGAGGACAGGGGCCAGAACGGAGACTTGTGGCACGCCAGACATCACATCGCCGCAATCTGAAGAGTGCCCTTTGAAGTGTACATATTGGCGCCGGCCTGCAAGGTAGCCTTTCAGCCATTTGGTAATATTATTGTCACCGAGATAATGGAAAAGTTTTTGGAGGAGCTTAGGGTGGGAGACCCGATCGAAGGCTTTCGAAAAGTCTAAGAATATCATGTCTGTTTGGCCACATCTGTCTATTGTAAACGCTAGGTCGTGAATTGTCTATTAATTGAGTAGTCGTAGACAACCCTTTTCTAAAGCCATGCTGGTTAGGCACAATTATGTTATTTTTTTCTAGAAATGATAGGATATGTTTAAGAATTAAATGTTCGAGGATTTTGCATGTTGTACAAGTAAGCGAGATTGGTCAATAATTGGATGCGTTGGTAATGTTGCCCGATTTATGTATAGGAATGACCTTGGCAATTTTCCATTTCTCCGGGATTTCGCCTGTTTGCAGTGATTTTTCAAAAATAATCAGCAAGAACTTTGACATCCATTCCGCGTAACGCTTAAGAAATGCATTTGGTATGTTGTCGGGACCACCGGATTTTTTAGGGTCTATTTCAAGTAAGAGGGAAAGAATGCCCGATTCATTTATGATCAGATCATCTATTTTTGCTGTGTTACTCGGAGGATATTTTAGGTCAGGTTTTTTTCCCATTGTCGTGCGTAAATACTGATATAAAGTAATCATTGAAGTCTGTAGCCTTCGCGATAGCCTCGGCGGGTGGTGGATTACTGTCCTGACGTGAATTCGAATTGAGGTACCGCCAAAACTTGAAAGGAGATACTTTGATAAAATTACTTAGGGTGACGTTCATGTACTCATCTTTAGCCTTTTTTATAGCTGCCTTTAGTGCATGAGACTTTTCGCGTAATTTATCAGTGTAGACGGGTAGCGGCAGTTTATTCCTCAGTTTCCTATGTCTTGCAGTCTGGCGCTTTAATTGTATAATTTTGCTTGTTATCCAAGGGTTTTTCTTGTGCACCGGCTTGACCTTTGTGGGAATATATGCTGATAAGCAGTGCTGAATACTTCTTTCAAACGCTGACCATAATGTGTCTACTGAAGCTGAACTATTCATGGCGAGAGAACTAAAGGTGGAATACGATTCATCTATATAATCCAGTACACTAACGTCGTCGGCGTTTGTCCAGTCGAAAATTCGTGCACTCATCTTTACCGTAGGTGATGGCACGCCCAGCAGCAAGAAGCATTTAGCTGCTCTATGGTCTGATACGCCATCCACCACTTCCCATGAAACTCTGTCATTTGCAATGCTATCACTCACAAAAATCAAGTCGAGTACATTTCTGCTTACTGCGGTAACACGTGTAGGTTCCTGGATAAGCTGTCTAAGGCCGAAGTTAAAGCTTACATCAAGCAGTGCATCTGTATGAGCTGTATCGGCATTTTTTTTATCAAGCGTGTCCCACGTTATGCCAGCCAGGTTAAAATCTCCCGTAAGGATTATCTTAGTATTGTGGGTGAAATGACTTTCCATATAATTTGCTAGCACGTGTAAGATATCTAGGGTAGCATTAGGGGGCCCATACATAGTGCCTAAAAAAAGACGGATGTGTCTACTATGATTCTGCACCAAAGTGCTTCAGCGCCTATGATTTCTGGCATGGGTGTGACGTAAATGTATTCCCTGATCAAGATTGCCACACCACCGCCGCGAGAACACCTATCTTTGCGCATGACAGTGTAACCAGGAGGGAAGACATCACTACTTGAAATATCAGGAGAAAGCCATGTTTCTGTGATTGCGACAATATCACGAGAGTGTTCGAGAATGAATGCTTCAAGTTCTGTAGTTTTGTTGACGACACTTCTGGCGTTTATGTTCACTATGATTAAGGTGGATGGTATTACGTGCTTGATCGGTTTTTTCCCCCTTTGAATGGCTGGTTTTTTGCCACGGGTACTCTGGCTTCTTTATCGTCGTCCCAGACATAAACCTGCTCATTGATTTTAATCTTGTCGTACATAAGTGATACTTTTTCACCCCTATCTCGGTTGTCTTTGCTGCTATCCCAAAGTTTTTTTCGAATGCCACGTACAAGTAAAGAAAAATCTTCGCCAACCGAAACACCGGAATCCTTTAGTTTGTAACAATTCTTCATTATGTTTGCATTGTCTCTGAAGCTTTGCAACTTCAGAATAACTGGTCGGGTTTTGTCTTTAGCTTTGGTGCCTAGGCGGTGCATTCTCTCGATTCCCGAGATTGTGACACCAAGGGTACCGTTAATTTTTTCTGTGATTTTTGAATTCAGGTCATCTGTTTTCTCGTCTTCTTCTTCCGTAATTCCGTAAAAAATTATGTTTGATCTTCTACTTCTATTCTCAAGGTCATCAACCTGAAGAGCTAGCCTACTAATGATGTTTTCAAATGTCTCCATTTTCTCCTCAACACCTGCGATTCTGCCTTCGAGATGAGCCAACGTGTCCAGTTTCGCATGAATGCCTTCCAGAGATTCGTTTATAGCCTTGTTGTCGTTTTTTATTTCAGCTATCTCACCAGCCAATTTGCGGATTTCAGTCAGGACCTCCTGCATGTTAGGTCCGGGGTTACTTTCCACATCCCCAGCAAGCAGCAGCAAGTACCTCAAAGAGACAATGCTATCACAAATAATTGTATACACTTCGCCTGGGCAAGGCAGCACCACAAGAAAAATGTCGCTACTTCTGTAACATTTGCCAAACCGTTTTCTCACCTGGAGCAAGAAGATGAATGGATTACTCGACGTGTTCACTGCGGTGCAGCCATGCCCAATGCCGCTGTCGGTCGCACCGCGCCCTTTATAGGCCCGTGATGACGACGGCGCTGTGGAAGCCGCCGTGCCTCCGAGGGGGGCGTAGACCAGTTGATCCAGCCGTCCAAGAAATGCGCCGGGACCCAGCTCGTTCAGCGGGGCTTTGCAGCACTCGGTACAATGCGGAGCAAGCGGTGCTGATGCGGTACGGTTGATTGTCCGGGTGCCGTCCACGAAACGATCGCAAGATATGAGCAGACCAAGCGCCTGGAGCAAGAAGATGAATGGATTATTCGACATGTTCACTGCGGTGCCACCATGCCCAATGCCGCTGTCGGTCGCACCGCGCCCTTTATAGGCCCGTGATGACGACGGCGCTGTGGAAGCCGCTGTGCCTCCGAGGGGGGCGTAGACCAGTTGATCCAGCCGTCCAAGAAATGCGCCGGGACCCAACTCGTTCAGCGGGGCTTTGCAGCACTCGGTACAATGCGGAGCAAGCGGTGCTGATGCGGTACGGTTGATTGTCCGGGTGCCGTCCACGAAACGATCGCAAGAAATGAGCAGACCAAGCGCCTGGAGCAAGAAGATGAATGGATTATTCGACATGTTCACTGCGGTGCCACCATGCCCAATGCCGCTGTCGGTCGCACCGCGCCCTTTGTAGGCCCGTGATGACGATGGCGCTGTGGAAGCCGCTGTGCCTCCGAGGGGGGCGTAGACCAGTTGATCCAGCCGTCCTAAAATGCGCCGGGACCCAGCTCGTTCAGCGGGGCTTTGCAGCACTCGGTACAATGCGGAGCAAGCGGTGCGGTACGGTTGATTGTCCGGGTGCCGTCCACGAAACGATCGCAAGAAATGAGCAGACCAAGCGCCTGGAGCAAGAAGATGAATGGATTACTCGACATGTTCACTGCGGTGCCACCATGCCCCATGAAAAATCTGCAAAAGCAATAAAAGTATTGAAAGGCTTTGGCAGTACTTATTTTAAACTATAGGTATGTCCAGTACTGTGCGTACTTTGCTACATTAAAAAAAAAGACAACTTTTATGCAAAGTACTTCTAAATCCAGAAAAACAGGGGAGCATATTTGTACATTGGAGGCCTGGTTTCAAGGCCCTGTGAAACACCAGCACATGATCTGCGATCTTTCGTAGAGAGCCTGGAGTTGGTACGCACCTACAGATCATGAATATCTCTAACACAGTCGGGTCCAATTCACACCAAAAAATACAGAAAATAATACATATTGCCGCGGATCTTTCTGAACTCACGCCTAAAAACGAATTGAGCCTTGTTTCAAACTCCACAAAGAATTCAAAAGAGGCGTTATACGACCTTTCCTTGTAATACCACTGCCATAGCAGCGCTATCAATTTGACGACTCTATGATTGATGGGTGTTGAATGGTATAAAAAAAAATAATATGCAAGGTGGCTTCCACGATTTAGCCTACAAAAACTGTTAGACATATGTCTGGCGATATGCTGAGATCATCTGTTACGTAATCTCTGCAATTGGTTTTAGGCATAAGCGTCAGTTCCGATGACTGAAATGACTCAAAACCACTCTAAATTATACATGTTTCTTGAACAGTTGCAATACAATGTTGAGTAGTTTCTTCTAAAAAAGATGACAGCTTAGTTGAAACAACTGAGTACAACTTTAAGGTAATTTATCATGTTTTATCTCTGTCCTACAAAATGCATACCCCCTTATTACTTTTTTTCTCTTTGATGGTTGATGAAAGCTTGCTGTGCACTTGGAAGCCTTGTTATCATTTATTACTTTATGGTTTTGGAATGAGGATCTGTTACTGCTATTCAGTTTCAGTAAATGCCTTCTAAATACATTGTAAAGCATAAATAGCTCTACCTTTCCTGTCATGTAGGCCGATAGAATTTGCTTTAAATTTGAAGCGTGAATAATGCGAGTCACGAAGTTGTGCATTATCTTAGCGAAAAATCAATATACTTCTACTGCGCAAACTTGGAAAGCTAGAAGCCAGGGGCAAAATGCTGATGTTACTTCTTTTTATGAAAAGTAATTCATGCTTATACGTTTCGAAGCAGCTGTAAGGACGAACGTAAAGTTAAATGCCAGCACAATGTTTTTGTATACATGATTTCATGGAGTTCTGAAAATAATTCTTATGGCATTTTTTTTTTTCAGATTAAGCGACCCGTCGGCATTCAACAAAGATGACGTATTCATGAACATAGCACCCGTCAAACACGTCGGTGGGTTCACGCTAATTTTCGGACATCTAGGCCAAGGTGCTTGTGTGATTTCGGTGCACTCACTCGACCTTGCTGTGATCTTGGCTGCCATTGGGGCTCACAAGGTAAATATTGGCTACTTCCTATTTAGCCTGAAAATAGCAGTTTTGTTTAACTAATGTCGACACACTTTGCTCACTTTTCCAGAAGTTTATAAGAGCAAAAGTTGCCTTTAAATTAAGGAAGGAAATCGAAAATAAATAAACACAAATTACAGGCATATACAGGAGCCAGAATTGTTTAAGGGGTCACTACTCTGCAGAGAAACACACCTATTACTGAGCTCAAAGAAAGTGCTCGATAATTTTAACATTACAGCGGGTGATATGTATGCACATCGTTATTTTATAGCCTTCGAAAAGTATGCTAAGCGCGGTTTGCTCGAGTTGATTGTAAAGGAAGGCAGACAGTATGCACGTGGTAGTGTTGAAATTGTTATGTAACTGAAAATTACCTCATGAAATGTTTACTTTTGATTAGGAGCTACCTTTCTAATTAAAATGAAGGCAGTGAGTGAAGCAGAGTCCACTTTTAAAATTTTCTCTATCGGGAATGACTTCGCTTTGTCTATTTTTTGCCGTAGAAGTAGCGAATCCGAGCTTCGCGTCAATACCACGCTAAGCGACGCTGTTTTCAAAATGTTCAGGGAGGGAAGCAAGCTTCACTAGTTAAAATGCCAATTTTCGAAGGTAAACATTTTGAAATGCATTGCCGTGGTTTCAAACAAATTTAAGAAGAGGATTTAGCCTTCTTGTTGACGCCCTTCGTTTTCCTAATATCATGTTGCCCCTAATTAAGATCTAAAGTAACAATTTTGATGACATATTTCTAGGTAACCGGTAGTTTTATCATTACAGTCTAGCACGTAAACCACCTCCGCCAACCGCAATGACATCACTCGCAGGCTTTGAACTAACTACCTGCAAACAGCTAACAAAAACGTCATAGGAATGTGGAGCCTAAACGATATAAACGAATATGCCTTCAATTTACATTATACTAAAGCAGCTTCTGCCAGCATTTCCTGTCTTTTCTATTTTTACAGGTTATTTCTCACCAGTAAGGAGATATGCAGGTGATTACTGAAAATACGCATACACTTTAAACTTCTCCGGCGCCATAGAAGGCCCACTTCCACCAAATGAAAAACGGATATTTCTTGAGCGTAAAATAAAATAAAGACGTTGGGTTAAGCAATAGAACACTGCAACAGGCGCATTCACGTTTCACACAACTTCGTACAAGCAAATTTCTTGCAGAAAAATATTCGACGCACATTTAGCGTCCTCGCACAGAAAGATTAGGCTATCGCTTTCATTGTGAATGAAGTGGTCTTGAACAAAGGCGATAATTACTACTTGAAATAGTTAAAACTCGATATTCATTTTATGGTGATCACTACAACCGCAAGGCACAGGCAAACCTGTTGCGTCATATCAGTTTGAAGAGTGCAAATGAACGTCTTGTCTACAATATTTATTTTTGAGGGGACACTGAATAACGTTAGATAGTAGACTGTAAGGACAATTCAGGCAAACATGTTTGCAAAATAATGAATGATTGGTTCACACGAAGGGAAAGGCGCAGTATCTGTCACACTTGTTTCTGTGGACACCTGACCGCGCCGCAAAGGAAGGGAGGAAGGTGGGAGTGAAAGTGGATAGAGATAAAGAGGAGCGGTAGTGGAGGGCTACGGAGGAATTTCGAGCACCTGGGGATCTTTAACGTGCGCTGACATCGCAGGAACACGTCACCTTCAGTACAGTTCCTAACACGCGCATTTTAGAGCGTAACTGTTTCGTGCCCTTTCTTGCGTTTCGCGTCGTTGTCGGCATGGGCCTCGTAACCAGCTCCGCCCCCCTCACAGCCCCCTCTTCCTCTGTGGCGGCGATCGCGCGTGTTTTTTCCGTTCCTTTATATAAATCAGCTTCTGATTTCTGAACGCGCTCCCCAACTCCACACCCTCCTTTTCCTGTGTGGCGGTGACGGTATTATCCGGTTGCAGAAGACAATTTATCAGTGAATCACGGTTTGTGCATCCTAAGCCGAAACGCAGAGCCACGTTTCCTTGACCCGCTAGCGGTGTAAGCGGCATAGTCAGTCGCTGCTTTCCCATCTCAGCGCAACGTTGGGCCCACGCTCCGCCTCCCGCAAACTCTCGATAACTTAATTGCTCTCTTCATTTCTCCGACCACACAGCTTCCTTCATTGCATTCAAGAACCGTTAGTGGAGTGTTTCTTGAAAGAATATGTGTGAAAATTTAAAAAAGTTGCCTGTAATTGTAGATACATGTCTTGCTCAAAATATTTGCCTCAGCCTATCGGAGAAGGTGAAACAACTGATGTGCTAACACAGAGATTTCAGCTAGTTGGTGCATCTTCGATATTTTACCGGCGCAGCGACAGGGGACGAGGAACAAGAAGAGACCGAGCGCTTGTCTTGTCGTCTCTTCTTGTTCCTCGTCCCCTTTCGCCGCGCCGGTAAAATATCGAAAACTGATGTGCTGTGCTGAAATGTTTCATTAGGAAGTAACGTAATCGTCGGCAAAGTTTTTTCTCAGTGATCCCCAGATGGAGAGGAAGGAATTTTTCTCGAAGGAGCAAGAAGCTGCAACTCACTGCAAGCTATATTCAGCGGTGCTGGGCGCATTATGCAGAAGGCTTTTCAGATTTCCACTGGCCACCTTCTAGTGGTAACTGGCTGCTTGAATGAGAAATTATAATCATGTATATGCAGTCTGGTTTGACCTGCTTAAGTAGTTCTCAAAATACGCATCACAGAAGCTTCAGTAAGCAGCTTATCTTGCGTTTCTCGTTAATACAACAGTTACTAGGATTGTAAATTTATTTATGGTGACAGCATATTTTGACGTTGAAGAATTCGTCTCGCATGAAGATGTCGCCTGAGGGAGTAGGTCTACTGCTTAGGTTGTACTCAATCCATGGTAAAGCGGCTATTTTGCCTGACTGTGGCCTCAGTAGACGCGAATCTCGAGTTTCACGGCACCCTCTTCAGCTGTAAGAGTTCCAGATGGAATAGCCCGCTGTTTTCTCCCAAAACGTGCGTGTTGCGAGTGACATAGTATAGACAATGAAAACTTTTCAGACGAAGCAAGAGACAGGGTTACCCGTGAACAGACACAAATCGCGCTAGAAACTAATCTTTTAAGACGAGATAAAAGCTCGGAAATAATGAGGAGGTCTTTATTTACTTGCTTTTGCCCGTTCATTTACTGAACGTGCCTATTAAATGCTCCAATCGAACTCTTTGAAGCAGACAGGGAGTTAAGGTGAACTTCCCATCGCTAGACAGGCTCAGAAGGTAGCAACCATGGGAGTAGACGTAGGGTAGAAGGTTAAAGAACCTTATGTAGCGTGCTTAGTCATGCGGTGCGATAACCATTTTTGTGGGATTAGCTACATTTTAACCGTCTCCTTTGAGTCCGCGCCCCCTGAAGCGATGTCTAGAACACTGCGAGGCCTCGTAACATCAGAATGAAATCGCATCACCTTAGATTTGAGTATTTTATTTAATTACGCCAGTAACTGCGGACGTTTCGTTACAGAGAGAAAGCTTGAAGAGAGGAAGGCAGAAAGTGTACACGACCGCAGGCGCTGGCACGAAGTGTTAGGTCTGTAGTGTGTGCATGTGCCGCTAGGTGGCATCAATGCTTCCCTGGTGATATATATTTGCGTTCAATAAAGCCTGGGGGTCATTTGCCCGCTTAGTGGCGTTGCGCGTCGTTCGTCGTTCATGGTCGGAGTAGCACATCTCGCTACATGGTGTCAGAAGTGAGATCACGACGCCACTGCTTCGGTGATCTTTGGCTATTTGCCATGAACGACGCCACCGCCTCACTCGGGGCAGCTCAGCGCCCACCGCCACCGTTCGATTTTGACAACCTAGGTACCTGGACGGCATGGCTGCTGCAGTTCGAGGACTTCTATTGTGCAACGAGACAGTCTACTTCAGCACAGAAAGTTCAGGTGCAGTCTATACTATACAGCATAGGGCCGCAAAAGAGAACCGGTCTTGCATCGACAACGCTTGCAGAGGCCGACGTCAAGGGCCTATCAACTGTCATGAAGGCGTTCAAAGACCATTTCGTCTACCCGGTCAACGAGTTCTGTGAGTCAGCCGCTTCCACCGCCGGACGCAGAAACCTAGTGAGACCGCTGATTGATTTTTCTCCGCGCTCCCTACTATGGTCAAGCGATGCAATTACTCGTGGTCTGCTACTGAAGACGCCTGTGCGCGACCGTTTTATTGTCAGTGTCCTGGACCGCAAGCTTTCATACCTACTGTGTGGGAGTATTAAGTTAACTTTGCAAGAGGCATTGACTGACAACGAAAGCAGAATTCGTCCCTCTGTAGAGTCGCCTTCACTTGCTGTCGACGGAACGCGCATGCGTAAAGAAAAGCTGTAGCCGGTTGATAAGCCTACCCATTCTTGCTTATTCTGTGGACGTGCGTCGCATCCGCGTGCGGAATGCCCAGCTCCCCGCGTTTACATTACCGTCCGCGACAAGAGTGGCCACTTTGAAGTCCTCTGCGTCAAGAAGAAAAAAGGCGGGAAGCAGACACGGAAACCTTCGGCCAGTTCGGTGGAGCTTCACGCCGTTGCGGAAGGTCGTCGCCTTAAGGCGTTGTCCAATGAGGCGCTCGTAGATTGACGCGCCCTGTTGTTATAGGTAGACTTCGGCGCCGAAGTGTCAGATGCTCCAAGGGCATTTCCTGGCATTCCTGCCACGCTTCAGGACCCAGAGGGTAAGCTGAAGGGGCATGGTAACATGTGCTTCCAGTTCTGGGAATTTATAGCGCTACTTTTATGTATCACCACAGGTCTGTCAAACCGCAGCTTTATATTTTGGCAGCGCACACAGTCCCTCTGCTAGGTTTTCTGGCGATACAAGATCTGGGCATCTGCAAGTTTCCCGACCACGTTTCAGAAGCCTCAGAACCCTTCGGGCAGCTTCGTCTCGAACCTGGTCTTTTTGAGTCTTGAATTGCTTCGAAATGCCTACACTGTCCGACCGAAATCGAATGCTAATCCATTGTCATTAATCGTACCCAGACCTCTGGCGCTATGACTTACGAACGCGGTAGAACAGGAGCTGGGCAAAGGGGAAAGGAATTGCGTGATCCGTCCCGTCGACCCATCTAGGGAGTGGAGCGCCAGACTAGTTGTAGTCCCGAAGGCTACCGGTACCGACCGGCTTTGCGTGGATCTGACGCACCTCAAGAAGGTCATTTTACGTTAACGCTATATGTTGTCCATGTTCAGCCAATGCATTCGTTTGCTGTAGAAAGCCGCTGTTTTCTACAAGTTGGATAACCCCTCAAGCTTCCACCAAGTCAAGGTGTCTCCCGAGTCCTGAGTCGCAAGAGTGCATAACGTTCATAACTCCATTCGGGCGTTACTGTTTTCTCCTGCTCTCGTTTAGGATTCCAACTGCTCATGAGTACTTCCAGTGACAGATGTCCCGTATCCTGGAAGGCCAGTCGGGTGTTGTCAACCTGATCAACGATATTAACGTCTTTGGAAAAACGCGTGCAGAGCGTGACTGTTGATGGCAAGAAGTTCTCAATCCGCTAAAAAAGCAGGGGTCACGGTAAACCGCAAGATGTGCACTTTCGAACACAGCATCGTCAAGTGTAAGAGTGCTATTGTCAGTGCTGACGGGCCAAGACGTGGTCGGCGGCAATAAAAGCCATGCCAGTACCGCAAAACGTCACAGGTGTCTGCAGACTTCTGGGCCTTGCACTTATTGAACTTCTGGGCAGATCGGACGCTTCTTGCCTCACGTATCTGAAACGACAGCACCGATACGAAATTTGCTGCTGTAGGAGTCTGAGTGGACATGGAGCCACACGCAACAGTCTGCCTTTACCTTACTCAAGGAACTGCTCTGTTCGGACCTTTGTGTTGCTCGATACAACACTATGTACAAGACAACAGTATCAGCTGATGCAACTCCTTCGGGCTTAGTACGGCTTTGCTACAAGAGCAGCATTCCGATGAGCGTCGTTCAGTTGCCTTTGCAGCGCATTCAATCACAGCAGAGGGAGGTCGGTACAGTTAGATTGAGAAGAACACTTTGGCACCAAACTGGAGGGTGCTTCGTTTCAAAGAATATGTTCGTCGACTAAATGTTTTTCTTGAAACTTATACGTCTCTGCTGATGCTCATAGGGACCATGGATATTGACTTGCTGCTTCGGTGGGCTTAGGGCTTTCAACAGACGCTGATGCGCTTCAACACGAAGTACTGTATGCACCCGGCAAGTTGTTGGCCACTGCTGACACGCTCTCAAGTGTACCATTGGGTGGTTCACTGCCAAGGCAAGTGGATCAATTTGACCTCTTTTTTTGAACGGATTCTTCTCGCACTCCTAGACTTTGTTTCCACACCTCTAGAAGAGCTTCGTCGGGCTCAAGCCAATAATGGTGAGTGCTACCTTCTGCTTAAATACTGCACCAAAGGCTGGCCCAGATAGGCAAGGCTGCCGCTTCACGCTAATTACTGACAGCATCAGGTGAACATGTGTTTGTGAAGGGCTACTTCTGAAGGGAATCTGCATTGTTTTGCCGATGGCTCTTCGGCGGTTCATTCTTGAACTCATTCAGGACGGGCACCAAGTTATTAACCGATGCAAAGCCACTCCTCAAAAGCCACAATGGTGGCCTCGAGTTAACAACCACATCAAAACGCTCGTCTCTAGCTGCGCCAAGTGCACTGAAACGCGCGTTCAACGCGCAGAACCTATGTTGACTTTGCAGTCTCCAAGTCATCCCTAGGAAGAGGTAGCAGTAGACCGTTTCAATCTGAATGGCCGAAATTATGCGTTGCTGGTCCACTACAGGTCAAGCTTCCCTGAAGTCAGTTTGAGTTCAATAACTGCACGACAGTCATCGCACGCCACGCCATCCCAATAATCATCCGCAGCGACAACGGTCCACAATGCTCATCCAATGACGTATCTACCTTTGCATAGGCTTATAACTTCAGGAATGTCACCAGCAGCCCACGTCTTCCGCAGTCAATGGTGAGGTGGAGAGGATGGTGCAAACTATCAAGGATCTTTTGCACAAGGCTGGGGGTCCTTTCTTGGCACTGCTGGCATACATGGACACTCCTGGTATCAACGGCTGAGCCCTGCACAACTTCTCATACACAGACGGCTACAAACCAGAGTTCCTAAGACAGCACAGGAGCTAGAGCCAAGCTGTCCCTTGCACGTATTTAACATGCGTGATCGAACTAATCGGAGGACGCAGGCACGGAACTTCAACCAGATACATAGAGCTCAAGTACAGCGCCCGCTTCCGATTGGTCAGCAAGTCTGGGTGCGTGATATAAGTACGTAATGGAGACCCCGGCGCGACGGTCGTACGTAGTGGAGACCCCGAAGAGTGTCCGCCATTGTAATCGGCTACACCTTATCCAAGCCACTAACTTCCGAGGACTCTATCGAACCTATCACCAGAGGGGAGCCCGAAATGAAGCCATCTGGTAGCGAGGCCTGGAGTTTGTTATTTCTACATAGACTTCATCAGCTTCACCAAAGCCACAACCTTCAAGTGCTCCTATTCATGTGTTAAGGTTTGAAAGACCAATCCGGAGGACGAAAATACTAAAATTGTGCAGTGCTGCGCATGCTGTTCATTCCCAATTAAGGGGGATGCAGTGTGTGCCTGTGCCACTAGAAAGCACCTCTCCCATCCTAGCTATATACTTGCATTCAATGAAACCTGGAGGTCATTTACATGTTGAGTGGCGCAGAGTGTCGTTCGTCATTCGTGCTCGAAGAATCATATTCCTAAACAATGACAGTTAAGAAACAATAGTGGTTTCGAGAACATAACCATGTGCATGAGTATTATTATTGCAGACAACATAACAATGAGGGCTGACAAGGTCCAGCTCAAATGTCTAGTTCCCAACTTGATGAGAATGGTTGGGATTGATTCATGTGGTTTAACGTCCCAAAGTGACCCAGGTTGTAAGAGGGACAGTAGTGGAGAGCTCCAGAAATTTCGGTCACCTGGGTTCTTCAACATGGACTAACATAGAACAGTACACGGGCGCATTACTTCGTGCCATCATCGAAATTCAGCCGCCGCGGCTGGGATTCGATCCCGCCTTCTTAGGTACAGCAGTAAAGTGCATAAACTACAACGCCACGGCGGCAGAGCAAATACAAGAAAAGGCCGAAATACAAACGTCCGAATGGATATGTGCAATACAGCTCCCAAACTAGTGGTACATACTAAACATGTCTTGCTTATTACATACCTATATAGGAACCACGCACAAACGCCAACAGGCGCGGCAGGTAAGCTGTCACTTTAGCGCTTTGGGCGCTGGGCCTATTCTATAGGCTAAATATAGACATTTGCACGAGCCTTGGCGAAGCCGTTTTGATCGGGCTATGTGGCAGGACTGGGAGAGAGAACCCTCAGCTTTCCTGTACTACGGGTATCAATCAGTATTCAATATGGCAGCCTTTATGGCCTCATTTGGTATTTACTTATCTCCCATTTGGTAATAGGCTTCTGAACCTTCTTGGAGAGGCGAACTTTGCAGCGCCATGCACGTAACACTAAATCCAGCATCAGTCAATGATGCTAGAACTCTGAATAACTTGAATGTGTTCTAACACGTTGAAATGTTCTTAGCATTATTGTTTTAGCGACACTGATTCATTTACGTATGAGGAAATTCTGGATAACTCGAAAGAAACATTGCTGTCGTCTTTACTTTGCAGCCGACATCAACGCTACTCTTTCCAACGTTTGTGGCTAAACTTGCCGAACATCCGCTTGTCGATAAGGTGGACATGAGCAGCATAAAAAAACTGATGATAGGGGGCACCACGGCAAGTTCACTTGTTCTGCGCGGCATCACTAAAAAGCTTGGCTTGAACGGAGTGATACACGGTACGTTACAACTTTGCCAATTGTATAAACCTGTTGTTATTTACAAAATACCTTCAGTCATACACGGTTCAAGCAACCTTGGCAATAACATTGAATGCGTGATCTTGGTAGACCTTCTCAATTATACAGCCGCGCTGTGTGTAAGGATCTTGACCACTTGACCCCTGCGAACTTCTTAATCTCATCCGCCCACCTAACTTTCTGCCGCCCCCTGCTACGCTTTCCTTTCCTTGCAATGCAGTTTGTTACCCTCAGCGACCATCGGTTATCATCTCTTCGCACTACATGTCCTGCCCATGTCCATTTCTCCTTAATTTCCACTAGAATGTCGGTAACTTGAGTTATTTCTCTGACCCACTGTGCAAGCTTCCTATCTCTTAATGTTACCCCTACCATTTTTCGTTCCATAGCCCTCTGGGTTGTCCTCAACTTAAGTAGAACTCTTTTAGTTAGCCTACACGTTTCAGCCCCATAGGTGAGTACAGGCAAGATGCAGCTGTTGTATACTTTCCTCTTGAGCGATACCGGTAAGCTCCTGTCATAATCTGCGATTGCTTGCCAAATGCGCTCCATCCCAATCTTATTCTTCTTGTTAGTTCCTTTTCATGGTCCGGATCTGTGGTTACTACCTGTCCTAAGTAGACATATTCGCCTACTACTTCCAGTGCTTCGCTACCTAAAGTAAACTGCTGTTCCTTCCCGAGGCTGTTGAACATTACCTTGGTCTTCTGCATATTGATTTTCAAGCCTACCTTTCTACTTTTCCTTTCTAGGTCATCAATCATTCACTTCAGTAACTTGAGCCATTTCTTACGCGAAAAGCGGAGAGTTCCATCGGGAGAGACTGTTATGCACGGCAATAACACGGCAAAGAACACTATAGGGGCTGAAAAACCAACACAAGAGTTTTTGTAGTGACCGCTCAACCGGATGGAGGTCCCTACCCAGCAGCAGTAGCCGCCCTAATAATAGGCGGTAATACGTCTTAGGGATAATATTCATTATGCATATTTCAGATAAGGTAATATTAAACGGCCGTCACAGAAATTCGCAATCAAAACTGGCTGCTAAATAAGCGGTTGGTCGTAGTATTTTTCTAGCCTACATTCGAGTGGCCGTGGGCAACATCAACGAAAATCTCTAATTATTGGTGAAAAAAACTGTCATTCCACAACTGTTGCACTAAGCTTATACCCACAATCTTTCTATTAGAGCGAACGGTCTATTTTTCAGGCTGCAACTCCCGCGTTTATCGGCTGTCGGAGAATGACTTTCAGTGCCTCGTAAGATCAAACTCTCTTCGCTCGTAGGAAGAATTGGCACGCGCTCTTTGACCGCCGCCAGCTTTTTTTGCACCGCACGCGTCTGTGCAAGTGCATCCTTATACTGCGCTTGCGTGGCGGATAGCTTGCAGCGTTTTCCTCTTTTTCCTTCCGTATTGCTCCCTCCTCTTGCGGTGCCACTTACCGCATTTCAATCCCGCTGTTCTCTAGTCGGACACCTGCTCAAGCCGGGCGGCACCTAGCTTTCACAAATTCCCGCGTCTTTAGGCTGTGTGCGTCGGCGATCCGTCATCAGCCTCTGCACACGGCGACCAGGTGGAGCTTAAGCGTCCCCAAATTGAAACCGTTAAACCGCGCATGAGATTGCTAAACCAAAAACAACCATTCAACCGAGCTTTCTCATGTATAACCAGGTTTAAGCCAAGCTTAAATGTCCACGAATTGTAAGCCATAATTTACAAACTATTAATAGTAATGACATAACGTCATTCCAAACCTAAGCTTGTTAGCAGTCGTTCATTCCCCGCACAAAAGTAGAACTGTCTTTCCGGATCGACAACGGGCATTCAAGACTAGCTGCGAGGTCGTACCAATTTAGCTTTCAGGCTGTAAACAATTGTATTCATTGCTGTTTCAATTATCAATGCTATTTTACCTTTCCCTTAGAAAATATTTTTACTATTGTAGGTAGAGATGTATAACCAGGAACAAAACGCTCATAGTTTTTCAATTTGGTCCCTTTAACTTTTTTCTATTTCGTACACCACTCCTCTCTGAAATGCTCCTGGCGTTGAGAGTATCATAAATAATTGTTGAGTTCATTTCTCTCGCAGTATTTTTCGAGTAAAAGCTCTCTGCATACAGCGAGCGGTGTCTATAGCCTGATTTTCAGTTCTCTTTTTGAGAACAACAGCGTGCTTTACAGCTAGAGTATTTTAGAGTATTCAGTGTTTCTGTGAGTTGTGTCCTCAACGTGCGACGATCTGGGGATCCCTGGCCACCGGCGGAAGCACGTCAAGCGACCTCCTAGGTGCTCTGCGTCGTATGCACTCCGACACGAAATACCACCTCCAGGCGCACTCCATGCTGCACTAATGGCAGCAGAGCCACCGGCTAGTCAAGCGGCCCCTGTAGTGGCGGCAACAGATCAGGGCCCTGCGAACAAGAGACCACGCGAAGAAAAAGCCAGCGATGCGGCTTTGGGTGACCACGCAGAGGACATGGACCACGCATCTTTCACGATTGTCTCCTACAAGAAAAAGAGAGCTGCTGGTGTTTCCGTTGTCTTCAGGCTCACCGAGGTAGGAGGCAATCTATGAAACGCCAACCCTAACATCGTGGCTTCGGCAGTTGTAGCGTCGGCACACAAGAAAAAGCTCTCAGCCATCGTTTTAATAAGGATGGGAGCTTAATGGTTACAGTATCAACATTGCCTGCTGCAAACCGTTTGCTCACAGTAGCTAAGCTGGCTGGAGTGGCTGTAGAGGCCCGGGTACGGTATTCTTACACAGTCAGCTACGGGAAACTTCAAGACGTACCTGTCACCTACTCAAATGAAGATCTGCAGGAGTATCTACGTGCCCAAGGTGTCCTCTCAGCTAGGAGGCAAATAACATACATTCCCGAGGACAGTGGCAAGTTCAAAGAAGTCCGCCGTCGTTCTGTTATATTACAATTCCCAAAGATGCACCACAGCCTAAAAGAGTCACGCTTGGGTTCTGTAGTTACCCTGTAACTGAGTACGTCGGAGCAGTGACACAATGCTACAAATGCCAAAGGCATGGTCACATGTCGAGACATTGTACCGGCCCCGTGCGATGCAAAGTGTGTGCTGGCCCCCATTTGCGCAAAGAGTGCACCTCGAGAGCGCAACCTAAATTTGCAAACTGCGATGGCCCACACCCTGCTTCATATGGAGGTTGTGTTAAAAAGAAAGCTGCTGCATTTGCACGCTCAGTGGAGCAAACACAAGGGAAACCGCCCAAGCGTCATGATCCACCACCTAGCCCTGACGTGTTTTTAAAAAACGTTAGATATAACCCAAAATCAGTCACCGCAACATGGAAAGTCACATGATGGAAAAACGTGTGATGACACGTGCGCGGCTGCAGCCACAAAAAAGCGTGGAAAGGCCGCTGGCTTTTCTCCTCCAACAAAGCAGCAGCGACACTCCGCACAAGACCCGACAAACAACCTTTCTAACTCTCAGCCTAAGGCAACGCAATGTAACAAGAAGATCAGTGAAAGGCAGCAAAGCGGAAGTACCTAACAAGAAATCACAAGCCTACTGATTCCGATGATGTTTGCCGCCATCAAGGCACTTATCCGCGCTAACCCTTCGTCACAAGGACTCCGAGAAGTAGAAGCTGTTCTAGCAATGCAGCCGTTGCTGTTAAGCCGGAACCGCATGGAGCGTTTTTCGCGAGCGAAAAACGTGACGCGCGGCATACAGCCGCGTTGCCGTCGACGCGCTAGCACCCGCACGAGAAAAATTGAGCGGCGGTGTCGCGCCGCGTTTTCCGGGTTGCCAGACCACATAACTCCCAACGAGATGAGTTATCTCTGTTACCGCATATATAATATACCCTTTAAATTACAGGACACTACAATAAAAACAATCATGTAATTATACAGCGACATTTCCTCCAAAGTGTATTTATCAAACTTAATTTCGAACAGCAACGTTGCGTGCTAAACACTACGCGCGAACGAACACGATACGTGAAGCACGTGGCTCCTTGGACGCGCGCACCAGCTTTACCGATGCACGGCCGGTCTCGAGGGAGAGAGTGCGCGAGAAGAGAAGCGCTCTCTCCCTCGAGACCGGCTGTGACCGAGGAGTTCCGCCGAAAAGGTTCCGCCGAGATGCGCGGAGAGCAGAGCCATCTGTTGGCGAACCAAAAAACCAAAATGACACGTGACTGCACGCTGATTGGTGGACGCCGGCCGTGACGTCAGTGGACGCGCCACGCGGGGCGTTTTTTTCTACGAAGCGTAGAACCACGCGGCGGCGCGATTTCATAGTGGGAAATAGTGGGAACGCGTCAGAATGACGCGCGCGTCCCACCATCCGCGCGGCAATCGCGCCCGAAATCGCGCCATGCGGGTCCGGCTTTAGTCTCTTACGCTCCGCAGAGGCGTATTATCACACATCTGTAATCATGGCAGGAAGACCTTCACCCCAGCTGACCATCCACAACATCTTTCGCACATGCACCATTTTCCAGTGGAACGCTCGTGGTTTACGCTCGAAACTCTGATTTTCGACAACTTGTGCGAGCGTACCACTTCCCTTTCATAGTCGTCTCTGAATCGCGCGTGGAGAAAACTTTCAGACTACACGGATACTATTTTCATCATTCACAACGACTAGATGACGTTAGCACATTGCTGATAGGCTTTCGCAAGTATATCCCGGCCTCCTTGGTTGAACTTCCGCATCACATTGATAACGAATATGTGTGCGCCATAATAGTAATTGGGAGACAAGAGTACACTTTTATTGAAGTATATCTTGAGCCAGGCAGGCCATTCGATGCTTCGAGGCTTGAAAAGTGGATAACAAGGACGCCTACTCCACATATTATTTGCGGAGATTTCAACGCTCACAACAAAATTTGGTGAAGCTCACACACATGAGCCCGTGGTGCCCAGCTTGCAGGACTTATGGAAAAACATTTAATTGAACCGCTAAATGACGGCAGCATAACCTATCTTCGAGGCCTGACGACTTCTAGCAGCATTGACGTGACCTTTGTGACAAGTTCAGCTGCCCACAACTTTGGCTGGCGCACCGATCTGGAAACACGTGGAAGAGACCATTACCCAATTCTCATATCGGCTGTCAGTGCGCAGATGGCGTCAAAAAAATTTCTTATAGAATTTACAGACTGGGATATGTACAAAAATGCTGCAAACAGAGGAATTACTGCCGCCACCCGGCATGAGGAACTAATATCGACAATTGCTTATTGCCTGCGAGGAAGCACGCGAATCACAGCTAAAAGCGATAGCTTACCCAAAAATGATGAGACATTTCAAAGGCTGTGCGCTATTCACAGACGAGCTGAAAGCAAAGATATGCGCACAAAAAACATTGAAGACCTTCGTGCCTGCCGACGCACACAACGTCACATTCGACGCTACCTGGATAAGCTTATTCGGCAAAGATGGCGTGACTTTTGTTCTACACTGGACTTGCGCCAATCGGTAGCCAAAATTTGGCGGATAGTTCGTGGTATGCGCACGTCCCTCCAATAGTTTTACCATTTAACAGCACTATCTCTGCATGAGCGAAAATCTATTAAACAAGTCTCAGAAGAATACTGCAGACGACTTTCGGCTGGGTCAGTGACTTCCACACACTCCACAGATGGTCTGTCAAACATCCCCCCGGCGGCAGTGTCAGCGATGGACCTACCTTTCACTATTGAGGAGTTAACCCCAGCTATCGCAGAATTAAGAACACGGACGTCTCCGGGCCATGATGAGGTGACCTATGACGCAATCGCAAAGCTACTTCACAATTCCTGCCTTCGACTCCTGGTATACTACAATTCTTACTGGATGTCTGGTGAAGTCCCAACGGAATAGAAGTTGGCGAAAATTGTGCACGTTTTGAAACCTTCTAAACAGCCAACAAGTTATGCATTCTTCCGACCCATCGCCCTACTGAGCTGCGTCGGCAAGCTTATGGAGCGAATGATCTCCAAACGCGTCACCTGCTTCCTCGATAGCAGAAATGAATATCCTCAAGAAATGAACGGGTTTCGCCAGAATAGGTCTACGACTGATAATGTTTTTACCCTTGTATCATCACTTGAAGAGTACCTTCACGCCGGATACATCCCGACAGCTGTTTTCCTTGACATCAAAGGCTGCTTTTGACTCTGTATTTCATCATGCAATTCTCGCAGCCTTGGCCAGCCTTGGCCTCGGAAGAAAGCTTTACAACTGGATTGGACACTATTTACAAGAGCGGCAAAATTTTATGAGCACTCCACATGGTCAAACTCCCTTTCATGCAGTGAAGAGGGGTGTACCTCAGAGAGCTGTGCTCAGCCCTATCCTGTTCAATATTGCCCTTATACATATAACAAGAAACCTTCCCCGTAGAGTACACATTACAATTTTTGCAGATGATATTTGCATCTGGAGTGCATCCCATTCGCGTTATACAACACAGTAACGAATTCATAGAGTGTTAATGCACACCTCAATGTACCTGGCTCCCCGGGGTCTTCGCCTCTCACTAGAAATAGTTTTGCTATGGCTTTTACAAGGAAAAGGATGACTCGATACCCGCTCCTTCTGGGTGGACGGTCACTGTCCTATGTACGATCACACCGGCTCCAAGGGGTTATAATTGACATTAACCTCTCTTGGGCCCCTCAGATTAAAAACCTCCATGAGATAATCGCTGCAGCATCAAAGGTTTTCAGATTCATGGCGGAAACACGATGAGGCAGCAACTTCCGATCGATGGTTCTGCTTGAAAAGGCCTACTTTGAAGGAGCGCTACGCTACTATTTACCGGTACTTCAAATATTGTCTCCAACAAGCAAGAAGATTCTTGAAGCTGCAAGGAACAACTGCTTACGGATATGCCTTGGACTCCCGAAGGGATCCTCTGCATCAGGAACACTTGCAGAAGGAAGATGCCTCCCGCTAGATGTGATTGCCGCCCAAGAAGCTATGCGCACTCATCTCCGACATGTTATCCAATGGAAGAAGTATTTCTTGCATCGTATCCACCAAACTCACAGCAACTCTGGCTTTGGTCAAGCAGTACAGTTTCTACCCCACCCTACTATTATTCAGCCACGTAGTTTGCTACCAGTTACCTTTCCTCCATGAGCGCTATCGTCTTTAAAGGGGAATATGTCTGTTCCTGGCGTGGATGCGCAAAGCCGCATGCCATAGACAGCACTTTTGCAAGCTGCTCTCGCCTACATAGCCAAGGAATATACGCAGCACACCCACATATTCACCGACGGTTCAACTGCTCAAGACACTTTTTCCTGTGGCCTTTATGTGCCCTCAAGAAACCATGTCCTGTCTTACCGGCTGCAGCGGAAGACATCATCTACGACAGCTGAGCTCCATGGCATAAAAGAAGCTCTCTCCTATATCCTGCGCCAAACTCCCGGAAGATGGGTTGTCTTCATTGATTCCAAAGCATCTCTGCAAATCCTGAATAACCTGCTTAAGAAAAACAATCATCATCCTATTTCCCTTGGCATCGAGTATCTTCATCATTTGGCTATTTCCGCAGGCCACTGCATAACATTTCAATGAATACCAGCTCACTGAAGCATTAATGCCAATGAAAAAGCAGATGAAGCGGCTCGCAAAGGCCACCAACATCAAAGATACATTACGACCTTCTTCACGAAATCTGATGCATCCTAACTGGCTAAAAGATTTGCTTCCGAAACAAAGTATCGACTTTGGAGCTTGCCGACGCATCACTACCAATTTCTTTATTCAGTTGACCCACATCTAAAATCAAGACTTCCTCCGAAATATCCTCAACAACTAGAAACTCTTTACCACCGACTTCTAAACTGTGCATACACAAATGGATTGCGCCACTGTTTCTGTGAACTGCACAGTCCATATTGTGACAACTGTGGCTCGATTGAAACTGTGGAACATATCCTACTTGAGTGCACTGCGTACGCTGACGAGCGTGCAAACTATGAACACAGCATGGAGAAGCTCTCCCCAGTGCATTTAACAATGAACAGTGTTTTAGGTCCCTTAGCCTGCCCTAGACAACAGAGACTTGCGATGAACGTTTTATTTACTTATTAAACATTGGACTCCTTGACAAACTCTAAGTTCACCTCGCATGTTTCCCTCAGGCATTTTGCAAGCTGTGAACTCTACAAGCATATTTGTCGGATCATGCATTTCATTATTTGATTTTATATCATTACTCCACGAAGCACCTTAGCACTTATTTAATGGCCGTGTTTTATCTCCCCCTTCGATTCTATTATTTCCCTCACCATTCGTTTTTCAATCTTTCCCTCCTGATTTCCCCTACCCACACATGCCAGCGAAATCTAAACGCCGGCAAAATTCTCAGTTTTTTCATTAAAAAGTCTCTCTCTCTCTCTTTACAGCTAGACCAAACTGTGGTGTGGTGTACTTGTGAACTCATGAGGCAATATAGTTGCCGCTCTTAACATGGGGAACATGAGTCTGGCCATGTATGTCTGGCTTTGACCTTTGGTTCACCTTTGAGAATACCCTTTTACATTAACTGCTTTAGTGTGGCATGAGGTTTAAAGCACTGGTCGGAAAATAATCATATTGTGGCATACAATACGAATAATCAATATTGAACAGAGATATTATTCAGCAGTTCTTTTTAAACATGTTAGAGCCATACCATTTGTTGTACAGCTGATTTCAAAAGAGGACACAAAATCTCGCGTTGTCACTCTAGTAAGCATGTCGAGTTGCTAACGCCGGTTAGTAGTTGAATTGCCAGCTCATATGTTTAATTTAACCCTGGTTTTCAGGACACACTAATACGCCCGAGGAAAACTTTGCCAGAGGCAAATCCTGTAATCGATCCTGATGTCTCTTCAAAAAATAGAATAGAATGACTGAGGCGGAAATGTTTAATGCTTTTAGAACTTGTGGCTCGGCGCTTTTATATCGTGCTAATAGTGCACATTGCGACTTTCAAACTTGATAATTTATTAGCAGGTGAAGACATAGCCATGTTATAAAGTGCACCGGGAACATGTGCTAGGGAAGATAAATTGGGTCATTAAAGATAGCGAGAATTTACACTCACCTATGGTGGAATAAGAAATGACGCTTTCAAAAACATGGACGACTTGTAAGAGACAATACCAGTTGTTGGGCGAGTTGGTGTGCACGGTGATCCATAACAACAGCCCGACAGACGGGACATAAAAGAAAGGACAACACAGAGCGCTTTTTTCACGAACATGGATCACTGACTTGTAACAGTTTTGTAAAGGGCGAAGTTGCTATTTAGGTGGCATCTGAGTTAGCAAGAATGCAGCTAATTCAGCGTTTCGGGCACGTTACGAACGCGACTGTATTTTGTTAAGTTTTAATGATGAGTATCCACATGAACATTGGAAACATCGTACTTGTCATGGCCGGTCGAGTTTGCGCCCGCATGCGCAAATTTTACGGCTTCGAACTTTTTGACTAAATTCAACAACACAAGGATGAGAAGTTCTTAGGAGCTCATTCTGGAACTTTATTGCCACTTTTAAACTTTGGATATGCGTGAAGAATATTCGATTAGCCTTTGTTCTCAAGCTTCAACTTCACAGAGTAGGAGAAAAGATTCCTATGTGTACTATTTGCAATATGCATATCCCTATGTGCGCAAGCGCATGCTAGGTTCACTATATCATTACGAATGTTTACGTAAGGCTACGCAAGGTCTCCTGTGTATAAGGTCTTCGTTCATGACAATTTGTTGGACCCGGAAGGTAATGTTTCATTTTTCACAAAAGGTAATTTTGGAGCATCTATATCTTGCTTGCTGCGTATTCGAGTAGAACTGCTCCCACTTGACGTATAAGTAAACCGTGGGCTCTCTAGAGCTTTAATATTATTTTTGAGTGCCGGGAAGGAATGTTCTAGAACAAATTTTTTTCGTGGCTTGCAGTATATGGTATGACAGAACTCACCGGCTGCATTGCATATTCTACGCCACGAATGGATGACTTCAGGAGTGTCGGATATCCAGCACCCTTTGTTGAAATTAAAATAAGTTGCCTTTGTGAAAACTAAAATCATAACGAGCTTTACCGCGTTTCATTTTTATTACTACGTATGAAAGACCAATAAATAAACACAGTTGAATTATACAAGAATGAAGATATTTTCAGTTTACTCGAACGTTTCGCGATGTATCTATATTTTTATAGTACAGGCGAGTGAGAGAAACAATTTCTGAAGGACAATACGAAATAATTCTGTGCCTGCGCAACTGATGGAAGAAAAATTCATAGCACCTTTTTTATGGGCTCCTAACGTAAATTTTGTTAACAGTTCAGGAATCCCTAAAAGCGATGCAGCCTATCAATGCGGTCAAAAATATTTTCCATAGAGCAAGCACATCACAGTCCTACTAATTGTGTAATTGGGTGTTGGTTCGTAATATTCTCGCATAAAAACTCAATCAAGTTAGTGTCACTATCACAAGTGGGACTGTATTAGCCTGAAATGAGGATATACAAAAATCATTTGCTGGGTTGCCGTTGAAAAAATACGAAAACAAAATTATCTTCTGCATTTTTATAATAATAGGATTTCGTGCTTAAGAGATGTGAATACTGAGTTAAACACGTTTGTATAGAAAAAGCTTGAACAAGAATTGTGGGGCTGCCTCAGTTTGCAAGCCGAGACAACGTTTCGACAAGTGGACTTGTCTTCATCTGGTCAGCGCAACATCACTGGCAGGGGCTTGATAGCAGCCAGGGAGGGGGAGGAAGGAGGGTGGGGAGAAATAATGCGGCCAAAGAATGAAAAAATTGTTCCTTCAGTGTATATTTCTGAGCCTGGGACCTGTGATTCCGTGGCTTGAAAAAGAAAAGAAAAAGCTACCAGAAATTATTCAAAAATAAGACACTACATATATATTCATCATTGATAGATAGAGCCGTTTTTGAAAGCGTCTTTTTGCAACAAGAGAACGGCCAACACGGCGAATACAGAGGTTGTCTATAGTAACAGTAGATTAGTCCGCTTATTACAAATGGACTGTTTTCAACGGGCATACAAATATAAGTACCTACGGAAAGTCAACATGCACAATATTAGTGTATATCAGAGCAGAAATTTTTCAGAATCTCTAGCAGCTGCATCTTGAAAAGTTTAAAAGGAGATAACTATGGCGCTTATCCCTGTGTGAGGCAGTAATATCTTCAATACTTTGAGCAGTGAAGAGGTCGGCCGAAATAAGGTCACACCATTACAATGTTCTGCTATTGTAGTTTAAATGAAAGCCTCAATTGTGAACGTTTGTCATTATTACTCTTCAGAAAAAACACTCACATACTTTTCAAGATAAGAAATTCATGGTAGAGTTTTGCCGCCTCGGAGCCATCACTTACATCCTATACGTAATATCTCGACCAAGTGGTTTTTAATAGACGATGAGAATTTATTTTTCATTTGGCTATCATAGCCGGCCTCTCAAGGACGACGACTGTGTTGGAATTTAAAGTCTCACGTTTTTCCCCTAGATTGTCGACCAGACCACCCGAAAAATTGTGGGGCCGTATGAACTATGAGAAATATGTGTGAATAGCCCGGGGAGTTTCAAGGGCTACATAAATAACCCTACGGCAACGGCTGAGGCTTATGAGGATGGCTTCGTTCGTACCGGTGGGTCATCCCTCTGTGCATTCTTTGCTTAACTGCGCGCACTACTAGCTAGGCAATATTTGAACAAATTTGCCGAGATCATTAAATCTCAAAACACGCCCTTGTAAAAGAGAAGCCACGCACCAGTACGGCGTAGCACTGTCTGCCATAATACGATTTAGTTGTGCCGCGTATAACTAAAGCTCCGCTTTTATGCTACGTTTCCGCTTTTGCTGCGTATTCAATAGAATATCCAGAAGCATAGCGAGTTTATGGGAGCTCTCAAAGGGCATAGCATCAAACGGCTCGATTCTTTTGCTGTCATCGCTTAATGTTTAAAGCATTGCATGACATGGTCAGCAAAATAGAGCTGGCAATAGTGACAAATAGAACTATACATGTCTGACAAGGTTGCAAAAGCTGAAACCGACCATCTTCCGAACTATCCTTTCCTTCTTGCAGGAGACGTGGGCCAATACACCCCTGACGGGCGCATCTTTGTGTGCGGTCGGCTGAAGGAGCTGATTAAATGCATGGACCAACAGGTTGCCCCCGCTGAGTTGGAAGAGCTGCTGTCCGAGGACCCCGGAGTCCTCCACGTCGTCGTTGCCGGAGTGCCGCACCAACAGTTAGGAGAGGCCGCTAGGGCGTTCGTTTTGTCCCGAAAAAGCATGCTGCGGGAAGTGTGGAGGAAGACCTGGAAGCCAAGAGGCTGGAGCAACTGGTTGCAGGTATGGGATGCCATAATGTTGGGGTGTGCCCTTTGGCGCCGATTCCGTGTTGCTCAAGTATAGCGTCTATGTGATAAGTATACGCAAAAAAGGTTGACCATGAGGTCCATCCTCAGCATATCGCAGTCGTAAGACGACTAGAATATACATTCTTTAATGCTGCGCGTTCTGCTTCAGTAAAGGTTTTTTAACGTCCGGAGTACTGAAGAAGAACGCGCAGGTACACTTCCGGCTTTCGTGCCTAAACCTGCAAATCGCATATAGTCGCAAGGTTTATTTGGTTATTTTATCACTAAAAACAAACATAGCAAGTATAAGAAAGAGAAGGGTGTCCTAATTTTTCACAGACGTAACATCGTAACACATTTTCTATAGGAAAGAGGGGGATGCAATCTTGGAACACTATGTTATGATTGCTAGGAAACAATCAATTCATCTCTGCTTCATAATCAGGCTGCTGTTAATCCGTCTTCATAACTTCACATCTTTACACCATATCATTTTTAGGAATCAGTATACGGAACTATTTAGGCAAACCACCAAATTTCGCGCCACATAACGCCTCTTGCCTAATATAACAGGAAACGAAAATTATATTCATTGCAGGGAAACCAGAATAAGAAAAATACGGTCACTCTTAACCAAAACAGATTGCTGTGCTCATCGTTGGTCTGAATATGTATATGTGTAAAGCAGACTGCTCAGTGCTCTAACTGTATAAATTTGTTAATACCGAGCCTAGCAAATGCGAGTTTTTTTTTTTGTTGTTCAAATGGTGCCTTTTGAGAAGAGAGGTGTGCACAAAGACGATTGTGAGGCATCCTGATTGCCATACAAAGATTCTGTTCTGTATGCGCTATAACACTTATAGAGCGCTCGTACGCAAGCTTTAATGCGGGTACAGGAAATGCAAATACGTTTTCTGTGCACGCTCCCCGGCAGTGCAGATAGAAGCAGTCGAATCGTTCAGAAATATTTGAAGACCTACGTGACTCTGTCGGCACAAAAGTGACAATAATCGTCTTCGGCAAAGATCATACCTCGCACTCTTTAGTTGAATGCGCGCTGCTAGCTCTGTTATTGGCACAAGCAATGTTTCTCTCACCATTCAACAACACCTCAATTTACAGAACTTTTACGGCCCCTAGCTTGTCCTCGAAAAGTTGCTTGCGCAGACGTGACACTAGCCGCAGCGGTTGTATATCGTTCAATGAAAAACCAATGATTCAGTTGGGCTGTTTGATATCAGTGTGAGGTAAATATTTCTGATCGAAATACTTGAATTTATAGTTATAGTTAATACGTTTGTTGGGTGATAATAGGCGCACTTAATTTTTTGAAATTGTGTTCGAAAATTACCCTTAATGATTCACAATGTGAGCTGCTAGTTATAGCGGTGACTTTCTATTGCCAGCATTCTTTCGACAAAACAATTTCAGGACAATCATTTCAAAAACACTACGAGTACAAATACGACTGCCCGAAGATGGCTTAGCTGATCGTCTAATGTTTGAAATTAGGAACGCCCGGTCCCAACTACGAAGCTAGGCATCCTGTGACCAAATTTGAATATAAAAACCAACTCCGTCGTTCACCCTGCCGAATGGGGCTGCATGGAAAATGAAGCGAAAGGGACACCGCTAAACGCCGAGAAATGAGGGAATGCTGTTGCACTTCACCGTTCTTTCCTAAGCAAGAACGATAATTCTGAGGTTGTATGCTTCGTTGAAAACTGCATTGATAAAATGGCTTCGCGGGATAGTCACCTATCTTCTTTGGCAAAGAGGAGATAAGTCACGTGTTGGTTAGCCGAAGCACGCCTGACAGCATCAACGAAACCTCATATGTCGCTGATATCGTGCGTATCAGCAGACTAACGAGAATAACAAAGGATGGTTACGTTTCGAAACATATGTTTACAATTGGCCGCCGTACATGACATGAGCATCTCTATTTGTTTCAAGCTCGACAAGTGAATGCCAGAAATCATCCGTGCTTGTCATTCGGATTGGAATTTCAGCGTTTTAAAGCGCATAAACTTTGCGCGAGCTAACCATTGCTTACGTGATCAACTGGCAAATTTCGATTGTTTATTTTAACTTTATAGCTCACAACAGCATCATTCTTGTTTGAAATGCGGTAACCTTTCTGTGTAGAGTTCACTTGTTTGTCTGTACACGCCAGTTTCTGTGTTTCCTAACAATAATTTTTAAAACACTATGAGGCCGACATTTATTCAGAGCTCCCGAGTCTCGCGCGTTCTTCTCTCTTCTTTCTTCAATTCGTCACATGACGTATTTGCGTAGAATTGAGACAGTGATTCCCCCACTTTTTCTATTGAAAATATTTCCACATATGCTTTTCATAAAAATGCTCATTCAATGTGCACCAGTTCTCACACGTTTTCTTTGTCAAGGGGGCAGTCATGATATTCGGGCCAAGGAGCAGACTCGTTTTCATTGCTCATTTCTGGTTTAGTTTGATTTATAAGACTTAACATCCCAAAGTGACTCAGGCTATCAGAGACGTTGGAGGGCACCGAAATATTCGACTGCCAAGGTTCTCAACGCGCACTGACATCGCACACTAAAACCTACAGGCGCGTTTCTTTTCTCCTCAGTCTATAAGCGGTCCATGAAGCAGAATACTCGTTTCTTACGCACAATAGTTAAACGAGCGTTTATGAGACTGCCACATTTACTCCCGCCCTCACTGGCCACTATCGGCAGAGGACGCTGTCACATATCGTAGGCTACAGGCAAACGCTTTCACCTATTGTAAAAACCGACATGACCCTATTGATATCAGGCCTTGAACCGGCACGCTTCGTACAGGGCTCTCTAGAATATACCAAGCATTGAAGGAAACCGAGGCATGCCGCAATCGACTATCGTTACCTGCTCAAATGCATTTTCGGAACACTGGCTGCCCCTTTTTTTACCTGGTCTGATGTCATCGTGCTTGCCCTCTATGAGGTGGAAAATGCATATGAAGTTAGCTTTGAACCAAGGCGGCCACGCACGACTGCGCGACATTTTTCATCGTATTCCTTATATTTTCTCACTCTCTATCTCACCTGCAAACGATCATCCCAATCAGTCAAGTGGAGATCCGGTTTAGTGTTCCCAATTTGTGTCGTTTTCATAAATGTTGTCTCCCTGACGTAAATAAAGAGCTTGTCATCCTCATCATCATCTCTGACCTCGAAATATTTGATTGGTGGAAACACTGGAACAGGATTCCACTATCACTACACTCTCGCATACGGCGGAAACTAGCAATACGTTCCCTGAAAAGCACCCTTTTAGGTTTCTTCGATGAAGCACTGCCATCTTTCAAAGGAATGAAAATAGTTCGAGTTTATCGCATTACTTTATAGCGCTTGACTATAGCTGAGCGGGCTACGGCGCTCTTCCTACTACACGACGTCGCTTCGTGTGTCCTCTCTTATGGCATCATCATATTTAGAGAATGGCTTGATACGATCAGCTACGGAGCACTGATAATTAAAGCTGCCCCAGTGGTGTTCGACTAAAGACTTGTTAAATATTTGCCTCTTAAATGGACGCTCAAAATCTGACTAAAGTATGCATAAATGTTTAGTTCCCGGTTTACGTCAGTGCAAGAGATCAAAAAATTATATTACTTTATTTTATAGATCCTGAGGGCAATAATATTCTGCCGAAATGAATTTGTAAGAAAAATGCAAATCAAAAGCAACGAATCTGTCACTTCCCGGTTTACGTCAGTGCAAGAGATCACAAATTAAGTTCCTATCGCTCACACCCGAGTAGAATAAGTGTTGCCTAAAAGCTCAAGAAACGGTCGTTTAGAACGTCACGAAATATAACTTCAATAGTTTTTTTCAAAACAGCCTCAATCCAACTTATCTTTTCGTTATATATACAGGGTGTCCAAGCTATGTTTAGCCAAGGATTAAAAAAATACAACATTTCACGTGGACCACAGAAACCACTTGTATGCAGCTGCCAGTAATCTGTCATACCATAGAGAATTTTTTATTGCGAAATGAATACTACTCTAGGTTTCGACCTTCAGCGTAGCGCGGCGGTAGTCACGTACTTCTTCCCCACGTGATGCTGTGACGTCACACCCCACGTGGCACAAAAGCGAGAGATGGGCTCCCAACTGAAGCGGTCGGCGTGGCGCGGTCGGAGCCGCGGCTCAGTTGGCAGGAGCTGCTACCTTGTGTCTCTAGAAGGGTAGATACTTGGGCTTGTTGCTACATGATCGAAGGGAACAAAATGTAGCGCACCAAGACAAGGACAGAGAAAGAAGACACAAACAGCGCTAACTTCCAACTAATGTTTATTCAAGGAAGAAAGCATGGTTTTATACCCCCGCGTATCACATGCGCCAAAAGAACATGCGCTAGCAAGTCATATCAGCCAGATACGCAATCTCCTTTGGTAACAACGCGACAGAAGGGTTACTTATACAATCATCTTTTCAAAGAGTGATCCATTCAGCTTCAACTATTTCACGCGTTAACCGGTTTTTGTGCACTTTTAAAAGCATACTTTTTTGAGGAGAGGAATACAATTGCAAACACGACAATGAGCAGACAAACCTTTACCACACCTGTTACTGACATCCCGGCCATGCTCACGAAGCCTATCACTGAGGCATCTGCCCGTTTGACCAATATATTGCTTGCCACAGGATAGGGGTATTTGATAGACTACCTTTTGGATGCAATTAACAAATTTTTCTTTATGTTTCTTTGTGCAGTCTATCACCTTCTTGGCTTCTGACGAAGTTTTAGTGCATGGCTGACTCAACTTATTCGGAGCCGAAAAAGCCACTCTAACTCCCGATCGCTGCGCAACTTTTTTGAGATTATGGGACAGCCAATGAATGTAAGGGATGACGGCAATTTTTTCTTTCTTACACGGGGCCTGTTGACTGGCATCCGCTTTTTTCTGGCATACTTTCTTCAAAACGCCTTCGGCCACGGACATAAGAATATGGGAAGGGTACCCGGCACATTCTAGACGTTTACACTGTTGGGAAAAACTGTCATACATGAGGTGCGGGCAAGATTTCTTCAGAGAATTAACAAATGAAAGGCGAGCAATGGAACGTTTCACAAGTTTAGAGTGCGATGAATTGAAAGGTAACAATGGTTTTTCGCCACGAGGTTTAAACATCTAGCACGTCCGATCATGATGAAGTATGAAGTTAATATCTAGGAATTAAATACCACCTGTTTCAGGTAATTCAAATATTAATTCTAGAGATTTGAAATGGTTACGAGACAGCGTCAGGACATTAAAAGCGTCATCCATGAAGGAACCGTCATTTCTGTTAAGTACAATGAGGTAGTCATCAACGTATCTAAATATCCTAATAACATTGGTATCAGTTACTGTATCAGCAAACGACCTGTCCAGCCGGGCTAAAAATAAATCGCTCAGGATAAACCATCGCCAACATATCAGCTTGCCGCTGAGACTGGGTTGTCGAGTCACGGCGGCAGCTATATTCGTTCCCTTAAAGCACGGTTGAGAGCACCACAACCATGGCACGCAAATGCGTTACTCACGTGATATTGTTTTGTATTTCGCGGACTTTAGAGCTGGTGAAAACGGAACACGTGAGGCTTTCTCTAAAGGAAATAAATGAAATATAGGTTTCCGAAGGTGCTGTCCAACTTTGGATGTCACCTTTATAGTCTAAAGACAATACTTTGTAAATTAGACACAAATATATTACTTGTAAAGAAGAAGTTCAGATTAGGTGGGCATATCGCAGAAAAAGAGGAAGAGGAAGTGATTTTGCGTACCAGCTGACTGCAAGCTAGGCCACCCCCGCTCCGGTCCTGCTCGCTACCAGTGCCTGGATCCCCGCTTAACACTTGGTAGAGGTCGCGGGATTTCTCTTCTATTTCCTCGCCCTGGAGCTCCGCAGCCGCCGAATTCCTACCTCAATGACAGACTCCAGCACTAACACCACCGGCCCCGCTACCTCGGCCCCTTCTATTGCATGCTTCGGAGTGCTTCGCCAGCGGGACCCGCCGGTCTTCAGCGGTACCGACGACCAGGGCGTCGAGGACTGGCTTTCGTCGTATGAACGCGTAAGCACCCACAATAAGTGGGATGACATCTTGAAGCTTAACAACGTGATATTCTACCTCACGCAAGTCGCAACGTTGTGGTTCACAAATCACGAGGCTGACATTCCAACTTGGGCCTCGTTCAAATCTCGCTTTGTGGATGTCTTCGGTCGCCCTGCGGTCCGCAAGCTTCGTGCTGAACACCGTTTGCGCGAGCGGGGGCAGCAGACAGGCGAAACCTTCACAAGCTACATCGAAGACGTTTTAGATTTGTGCCATCGTGTAAATGCATCGATGACTGAAGCTCAGAAGATTCGCCACATCATGATGGGCATCCATGAAGGCGTATTCAACATCCTCATGGCCAAAGAGCCCCGCACTGTAAGTGATGTTGTCATGATGTGTCAAAGCTACGACGAACTTCGTCGCCAACGCATCGTCCCTTGACAACCGGAAGGCACGATCGCGGCTATGTCTGATGGCACTGTCAGCTCTGCACTTATCCAGGAAATCAAAGACTTCGTACGGGAAGAAGTTGCCCGGCAATTATCATTAATTTCAAACGTTCCGCAGTCCAGCTCACACCTCGCTTCGAACATACGCCAGGTTATTCAGGAACAAGTTGCCGAAGCACTTCCGCCCCCTCTACAACCACCTCTTCATGCCGCTCCACTCACAGCTCCGCTCATTCATGCCGACGCTGTCCCGACGCCCGGACCCTGTCCACTGTCTTATGCTGAGGTTGCCGCAAGACCACCCCCTCCTGCACCTTTTCCATCGTACGGTTCGCCTCAGCGGGCATTTTTCACTCAGCGTCGTGCGCCACCTAT
This sequence comes from Amblyomma maculatum, assembly GCF_055883805.1. Classification (NCBI taxonomy): domain Eukaryota; kingdom Metazoa; phylum Arthropoda; class Arachnida; order Ixodida; family Ixodidae; genus Amblyomma; species Amblyomma maculatum. The sequence continues at coordinate 113,310,837 of NC_139352.1, read as the reverse complement.
TCTACGCCTTTGGCGCACAGCTGACAATCGGCCGATTTGCTTTTCATGTGGCCTCCCTGGCCATGTTGCACGCCTGTGCCGCCGTCGCCCGGCACCGTACGCTTTCGATCAGAGCCCGGTCAACTACGCGCATCCGCCGTCCCCTCTGCGTGCGCCCCCTCAGCCCTCGTCTCACTTTGACCACTTCTCGCATGACAACCGCTCAACCTCTCCGCGCCGTCGCTCTCCGTCGCCGATGCGCCGCCGTTCTACCTCGCCAATGCCGGAAAACCACTAGACGCAGTTCCGCAGGCAAGAATTGCGCTTTCGTCGAACAGTGAAAGTCCTGCTTCGCCACCGAACAATTTAATAGATGTTACCATTGAAAATGTTTGTACGCTTGCGCTTGTAGATACTGGCGCTGCTGTGTCGGTTATTGACGTTAGACTCTGCCGCTTGTTACGAAAAGTTGTTCTGCCGTATTCTGGGGTTTCTTTGCAAACCGCCACTGCTGAGCACATCAAACCGCTCGGTACCTGCACGGATAAAGTCACCATTCAGGACGTTCTCTACGTCATCAGTTTTATCGTTCTTCGTGACTGCTCTCATGACATTATTTTTGGGTGGGACTTCTTGTGTCGCAATCGCGCCGTAATTTATTGCGCTCGTGCCGAAGTAGAGCTTTCTGCACTGTGCACCGCGCCGACCACCGTTAACGTTCTTGGGGAAGCCAAATGCCACGTTGCGGATGCTACTGATATCCCGCCTTTATCTGCCGCTATTGTCCCTTCTAACTGTGCCTCTCTTCATGACTGTACAGTGCTCTTCACCCCATTTCCCTTTTCGTCTCACGACGCTGTCTTCCCCTCCCCTTCGCCTTTATTAGTGTACGAAGCGGCCGCACCGAACTAGCCATTACTAATGATTCGTTCTACCCACTCACGTTGCAATGTGGCGAGTGCATTGGGCATGCCAACCCTGTTCGATCAAAAAATTTTGTTACCGTCCCGCCGCTTCTCTCCGCCTGCGCCGACACAATCTCCGACAGCATAAGTGCCCTTAGCCCACCTGGTTCCTCGTCTCCTCCATCGCCTCTTGCTGCCTTTGACAAAGCCATCGACAGTGCTCTCGCTCCAGATCAACGCGCCAAGCTCTTCGACTTGCTGAACCGATTCCGAACTTCCTTCGTCATCCAGCAGCCATCCTTGGGTCGGACATCAACTGTTGCCCACCACATCTATACTGGTACGCACGCCCCGTTACGCCAACGTCCTTATCGTGTATCGACGCATTATTGATGAACAAGTCCATGAGATGCTCCGTAGAGGTGTTATTAAGCCTTCCAGTAGCCCTTGGGCGTCCCCGGTGGTTTTAGTCAAGAAGAAAGACGGGTCTATTCGATTCTGTGTGGACTACCGCCGACTTAATGCGATCACACGAAAGGACGTCTATCCGCTGCCACGCATAGACGACGCGCTGGACACTTTGCATGGAGCGAAATGTTTCTCTTCAATCGATTTACGATCTGGCTACTGGCAAGTTCCAATGGCTGAAGACGATCGCCCCAAGACGGCTTTTGTCACTTCCGACGGGCTCTATGAGTTCAACGTCATGCCGTTTAGCCTGTGTAACGCGCCCGCCACCTTTGAACGCATGATGGACAATATTCTCCGCGGTTTGAAGTGGCACACATGTCTCTGCTACTTGGATGACATCGTCGTATTTTCACCCGACTTCGCGACCCACCTAACTCGCCTTGAAACTGTCTTGCAATGTTTTAGCGACGCTGGTCTGCAGCTCAATCTGAAAAAGTGCCATTTCGCCGCTTGCCAACTTACTATGTTAGGGCATTCAGTGTCCAAGGATGGCATCCTTCCTGATCCATCTAAACTCGCGCTGTCGCTGAGTTCCCGAAGCCAACATCTATCAAGCAACTGCGCAGCTTCATAGGCTTATGCTCCTATTTTAGGTGCTTCGTTCGGAACTTTGCGACCATCATTGCTCCTCTGACGCGACTTCTCAGCGCCCACAAAGATCTTTCTGCCTGGTCGCCGGCTTGCGATACTGCTTTTACGAAATTGCGCACGATACCTACCCCACCCCCCCGTATTGCGCCATTTTGATCCGGCTGCTCCTACCGAAGTGCACACCGATGCCAGCGACGCCGGCCTCGGCGCTGTTCTTGCCCAACGAAAACCAGGTGTTGATGAATACGTTGTGGCGTACGCAAGTCGAACGCTGATCAATGCCGAGACCAACTACTCGGTGACAGAAAATGAATGCTTGGTAATTGTTTGGGCGCTGCAGAAATTTCGGCCATACTTGTATGGGCACGCATTTGATGTTGTTACGGACCACCACGCTTTATGTTGGTTGTCTTCACTAAAAGACCCCACCGTCCGTCTCGCCCGCTGGTCGCTTAGACTACAAGAGTATGATATCCGAGTCATCTATCGTACAGGGCGTAAGCACTCCGACGCAGCCGCTTTATCTCGCTCGCCAGTGTCGCCTGACGCTCCGTTGTCCCCTGCCTCCAGCTCCGCCTTGTCTTCCTTGTCCATCGACGACATGCCATCAGAACAGCGCAAGGATCCGTGGCTTACATCACTAATCGATGTTCTAACGAACTCGTCACTTTCACCGGCTCCTCGCGCCCTTCGTCGTCAAGCGCAGCATTTCGCCCTTCGTGACCGTATTCGCTATCGACGCAACTATATGCCAGATGGCCGTAAGTGGCTGCTCGTCGTACCTCGCCACCTCCGAAGTGATATCTGCGCATCTTACCATAACAATCCGCAGTGTGGCCATGTGTGTGTATTCAAGACTTACGAACGGTTGCGACAGCGCTTTTACTGGCGCGGTATGTATACCTTCGTCAGTAAGTATGTGCGTTCGTGCATCGATTGCCAACGTCGCAAGCCGCCTCCTCTCCATCAGCCGGCTCCACTACAGCACCTTCCGTGCCCATACCGACCATTTGATCGTCTTGGCATCGATTTGTATGGACCTCTGCCGTACACACCTGCAGGAAATCGTTGGATAATCGGGGCCGTCGATCACCTCACTCGATATGCGGAGACAGCAGCATTTCAGGATGCCACTGGACCCACTATCGCGTCCTTCTTCATAATTTCATTCTGCGGCACGGGGCCCCCCGTGAACTTCTAAGTGACCGAGGCAAATCTTTCCTATCCGAGGTTGTCGAAGCGCTCCTACGCGAATGTCAAACCATCCATCCGACAGCCAGCGCGTACCACCCTCAAACCAACGGACTGACAGAGCGCTTCAATCGCACACTAGGTGACATGATGTCCAAGTACATCGCCTCCGATCACTCCGATTGGGACAAGATTCTCCCATTTATAACCTACGCCTACAACACCGCCGTTCAAGTAACTACCGGATTCTGGCCATTTTTTCTGCTTTACGGGCGTGAACCTTCGTCTCCACTCAACACCATCCTTCCCTACCGTCCTGATATCTCAGACTATACATCGCTTTCAGCAGCTGTAAGGCATGCTGAAGAATGTCGCAAACTGGCTCGCTCACTCATTTCGGACGAGCAAGCCCAGAAACAAGCGCACAGCGACAGCAGCCACTCTGTCCACCAATTTTCTCCCGGTGCTCACGTGTGGCTCTGTGTCCCATCGACACCACCCGGTCTGACCAGCAAGTTTATTTCCAAATACCACGGACCCTATCTAGTGCTCCAACAGACTTCTCCCGTGAATTACCTAGTTGAAACGCTAGCCGCATCCACCGACCTTCGCCGCCGTGGGCGTGAGATTGTTCACGTCGACCGTTTGAAGCCTTACTACGATCCCGCATTCCTTTCGTCTCCTTGAGTCGCCAGGATGGCTCCTCTTTTCTGCGGGGGCCAGATTGTAAAGAAGAAGTTCAGATTAGGTGGGCATATCGCCGAGAAAGAGGAAGAGTAAGTGATTCTGCGTACCAGCTGACTGCAAGCTAGGCCACCCCCGCTCCGGTCCTGCTCGCTACCAGTGCCCGCTACCAGTGCCTGGATCCCCGCTTAACATACTAATTAGGTAATTGCAAAATATGGCAACCGTATACAAGTGGTCTCTGTGGCCTATCTCAAATAATTTATTTTTATCCCTTGTTTAAAGTTAACTTGGAGACCCGGTATGTTTTTAATCTCATCATTGCATCCATGTGGCGTGCTTGAGCTACGTACTTCAATAAATCAGATGTGGGGAAGAGTCACACGACTCGTTAGCGGGAATGCCTTGAAATGCGGGTGTCCACATGCCTGCTCCGCCCCGCCCTCTTGGTTTGCTTTTGAGATATTCCATGACCATCCTACAGACGGAAAGGTCAACCCCCTGATGCCGGAGACCTGGCTCAGAAACTAGGCTTTAAAAAACAAAAATGCTTGGCTATTTGTAGTATAGACAATAGAAAATTAAGTCTTGTATACCTACTACCTAAAATTACAATGTGTTCTCCATAGGCAGTTAAACAAAAATTTACCCGTTTATTTTCTGGCTGTAGTTACTTTGAACGTTAATGCAGAGCAACGATTTTCATCAAGACACGTAGCTCGCCTTGCCTAGTCAACTGGCAGATTGGGAAAGTGCTGTCCCTTCTCTATGCGTCGGTGATTTGTTTCTCAGAAGCACTGTGTGTGAAACAATTTATGTCTTTTCATGCATTAACTATAGGCTTGCTTTATTCCAGGCAAACTAGCGGCCCACAAGCATCTGCATGGTGGCGTGGAGTTTCTGGAGAGCATCCCTCAAAACGCAATAGGAAAAGACCTTCGCAGCACTCTCAGAGAGATGTTTATTAACAAGCACTGCAGTAACACAAAAGCAGATAATATGATTTGAAGGCAAAAATGCGCCACGACCAGACTCGCGTTTCTATGAAAATGGTTAATTTGGTTTCACTCTCTTCTGAACACAGTCCATTACACTGTTGTGCTGCTTCATGATTAATTTTTTGCTACACTCAGATGTATCCGGAGTTCCAACAACTCCTCATGTTGTTTCTGTCACGCCCTCGTCTAGATAAATTCTCTTTGCTTCTTCTTGCATTTTTTTAATTGTATTCGTCTTTTGTGCTTTTATCTTTTTCTTTTTTTTTCTTCCATGTTTTTTGTAGAGGTTTCTGCACTGCTTCCAATATTGTGTCTTGCTATGCTGTTTTTCACTCTTTTGTTTTTAGCTTGTACTAGCTACTTTTATCTCCGTCACCGTTCTTTGCCATACCGTTGTTGGCTGGTCATCGCTTTGTTTTATGTAGGTTTTTCAGATATTGTATTGTTAAACTTTAATAACTATTCTCTTGCCCCGTTCCAACCTGATCTTTATGTAGTTAAGAAGTTCTGTATGTTTTGCTCTTCTCTCCCCACCTTTGGCTTGTCGCATTCACCGCAACTATACAACGTGTTCGGAGGCTTTTCTAAAGGGCGTTAATGTTCCGCAGTCGCGCCCCCTTTTCGACCCTGCGATCAATTGCGCTGCTTGTCCTAAAATGTCCTGGAAACTAGGCCATCAACAACACCATTTGCTAAGGTATAAACGGTAGTTTGTCTTCAAAATGCGCTAAATGTACATTTTTGTCCATGATGACACTCATGAACTAAAACAACATGCATGTATAAATATGAATAAAAGCGTTACTGTTTATAGGGTATTGTACTCAAAAGTTTCGTTTTTATGAATACTGCTAGGGGAAACAAGTTAATATGAGTTTTAGAGCTTGCTTTCCTATTTCTTCTTTTTTGTGTATATCTAAGATACTTCGCTGTATTCTTGTTATAAATGTCGCTAAAAATTAAAAACGGTGCATAATTGTGCAACTTTTGTATACAGTGCAAGTGATTACTCAGCAGTGTAAAGCTGTTTTCTTCAATTTACTTCTGTACTGTGTACAAAATAAGGAAATAAACATAATTCCGGTGCATCTGGTATTGCGAAGAAATATTTCAAATATATATCGTAAACCTATCATTCATCACGTTTAAAGGGGCCCACAAACACCTCCCGAGCACTTCTCACAAACTATCTCAGTCGCTAGATTATGCTGCGATACACATTTGAACGCAATAATACACGTCTACGCGCAGTGCAGGTCCCACCATCCCATTCGAAAGCTGGCGCGTTCTTTCCTTCGACTTTTGCCAGTCCTCCTTCTCCTCTGTGCAACGCTGCTACGTGCATGCGTTTTCGATTTACTATTGGTCTGCTTCTTTGCGACGTCACACAGCCATTAAACTATCGCTTATGCCAGAAAAATCGAAATACGCTTAACTTTTAATTATCAGGAAAGAAAATTAGGATGTTTTGTAGACAGAAACATTTTTTCAAAGCTTTTTTTTCCTGCACTTCCAGTCTCGCGCGCGCACGCGCGCATCTTTGCCCTTCGCGCAGACACCACGGCAATCGCGGCGCGGCCGCGAGCGGCGAGCTCGTTTCAGTTCCTTGCAGTGTACTTGCGGGGCACTTTCCGCCTGTGAATGTTCTCGTTTCTTGTGTCGCCCATGCGAAATGAACTTCGAAGTCGGCTTACAGGTTTACAACATTAAGTCGGTGCTTTAAATGTCGGGCCCCAATCCACTGCGCCTTACGTAGTGCAGCAAAATTTCGGAGGCAACCGCTGCTCCGTTCCTGTGTCCACCAAACCAAAATACGCACCTCGGATCAAGTCAAGGCGACAACATACGCTGGTACCTAATGTGTTTACTAGCTTGAACATAGCGCACAGGTAAGCGACGGTTTCACAGGTGCAATGAGTTAGTCATTGTTGAGATGCATCATTACTGTGGCGGCTATTAAAATCCTACCGTCTTAACCGTTGACTTGATTGCGTGAAACTACTCACGGATGTTGCATTTTGTCTCGTAGTAAGTTTGTAGGTTATAAACTTTTACCTTATAGTAAATTACCTAAGACAACTGCACCTACCTGGCTCGGCCGTGCGCGAACCCGCGGAATCGTGCGCCAGCGTTCGCGGCTTTCGGCCCTGATCCCGGTACAGACTGCGGGTTTGCATTGTACGCAGCAGCAACGAATTAAGCACCCTTACCTAACTTTCTACGAGCAAATGAAGTTTACCGTAATATCAAAGCTCCGTGCGCAGTTTCACCACAAACGACTGAGCGGTAGAGCCGGAGAGATACAAGCCGCCGCGGTAAACATGTAGTATTAGGATACGCATGCTGTATCTGGCCCTTGCAAGGTTTCACATGACGTGCAGTGATGAGGACGCACCGAAGAAACAAAGAAAACGACTTTATTTCGAGATAATTCCTAGAGAACTGCTCTCCTCGGCAAAAAACTGTGCTTTCTTAGTTTTATAATTGACCACCTTGTTGTTTCTCATGCTTGAGCCGGTGTACATTCGAATGTATGTGACACTTTAATATTTTTTTTTGTCACCATCTCTTTCTTTTATGTTCTTCGCGTTAAATATACTCAAAGTGTGTACAAGAGTCAGTAGCAAGTGAATTTAAATACATGCACATTTCTCACACTTTGTTTCCGACACAGCACCTGTCCGTATTGCACATTTCTTTTACTTGCTGATCTTTTTTTTTTTTTCGCTAGCAGATCACTGTAAAAATATGACTGTCTGTCGTCCATGTCAAACAGGGGTAAAAGCCTCGTCAAGCTACTGTGTTAGTAGCCTTTTGTTCCTACCTTAGCATTTGTTTTTCTGTCGACAGGAGGAAAAAAATCTGAATGAAGTTGATTGAGTCGCTCAGCAGCAAGAACACTGTATTATTTCGCGCACATAATAATAATCAGCACAATTACACTGTTGTCTTGTAAACTGTGTAGCTTAACGGATGGGGAACAGCAAGCCCATGAAAAGAGAGATGTTACATGGTCCCTTGGGAAGCCGGCTCACTTGAAATTTCCATTTACTTCTAGTTTGGCCTCAAGAAGCTGAAAAACTCTGACTGGCATAATTATTCGCAATCTAGCCTTACACACCTTGAACCCACAGTTGCTCTGCCTTTTTTACTTTTGTTTCAAGCGGCAGCTTTGATATAATACTTGAAAGGCCTGCGAATGGTCGCACACCATGTGTAGTTGCCGCGATAAGTAAACAGCAACATGTTTTGTGTGCACTTTTGCTTAGCCGCAGCCACAAAGAAAACGCATAGATATGGGTACAAGACTGCACTCACTCAGACAACAAAAGTCATATGAAACTGCGCTCCAGCTATTGTCAGCCGCAGCAAACATATTGAAACAATTTTCTTGGCTCCAGTGGCCAATGCTTTGCGGCGCTGATGCCAGTCTCAAAAGAACTGTGAGTTGAGCTAGTTGGGGCATCATTTTTTAAAGATACACAGCGCAACAAACATAGGACAAGCGAGTAGACGGGAACAGCACTGACTATCAACTGCATGATTTATTGAAAGAACACGAATATGTACAAAAATGCTCTGACAACCAAGTGCGCATGTTCGCAGATAAAACAACATTTCAAGTGAAATATTGTTTTATCTGCGAACATGCGCACTTGGTTGTCAGAGAATTTTTGTATATATTCGTGTTCTTTCAATAAATCATGCAGTTGATTATCAGCGCTGTTCCCGTCTACTCGCTCGTCCTATGTTTGTTGCGCTGTGTATCTTTAAAAAATGATGCCAGTCTGCTTAGCTTTTAGGTTAAGCACACTGACAGTTGTATTGTGTAATTGACTAGTCATTGTGAAGAGCAAATCTGTGTCTGTGAGCAGCAATCAGTTGTTCTTTTGACGGTCTTTCATAGGCATCCGTCATAAAGTGACGCTCTGAAGCTGTGCTTGCAGCTGTCTCTCTGTGCGAAGAGCCCTCAGACCGTTTCTCCACATCTTGGAGGAGCTTGTGGAAGTACGCTGCATGAAATAGTCATCGAGATTACAACAGTGCACTTAGTTTTTCGTGTAATGTTATAAGTAGAACAAACTTTGAACTTACAAAACGTAGGCTGCGTTTTCACTGGAGCGACACTGAAATGTCCTTTCCTTGCTTTTGCCATCTTTACTTTCCAGCGGTCATCTCCTTTTTTTGTCTGTGCCTGGAGCCTTGAGGAATTTTCATTAAAGTGAATTACAGCCAGATGTGACCTAAAAAGAAGGTAAATATTAATTAATTTTTCATACTTTGGAAAAAATATGTTTCTTGTTGCCTATCAGCAAAATTATACAGAAGAGGCTACCATAAGGAACCATTATGCATTATATTCACAACACTGCAGCAGAAATTGCTTCTGATTTAGCTACTATGTTCAGCGCCTTTAGAATTAAGAATGTGATGCAATGACCTCCAAGCAGCAAAATGAATGCATGACATGGGCTATACAACATCATATCGGGAATCACCTGTGTTCTCTCTGCTGTTGTATTCTAGCGATCATCATTAGTTCAAGTGGTCAAGTGAACCTTGAGCATTCTTGCAGCTTCAATACAGTAGCCTCGGGATATTCTAGATGGTTCTAGAGGGGTTGGAAACTTGCGCTGATAACTTCCAGTTCTTTAAAAACTGCCTTTGTCTTGGGACTGCACTAAGATGAGGAGCACGAAAGAGAGACGAGGTGTTTTTTTAGCCTGCTCTTCATGCTTGTCCTCGACTTCGTTCTTTATGTCATCCCATCTGCCTCTTCTAACATAAGAGCAGTGACTTCCAATGAGGACCCTTAGATGGCCTGTGCAGTCTGCAGCCTCCTGTGTCACTTTTTCTATGGAAGGGGATTATAGAATGGCTAGTGCTACCATCCTAGCAAATATGTTTTTACGATATTGTATGAAGCATTCATAGAATGTGAGAAGTGTGCACCGCAGTCTCCTAAAAATGTATGAAAACTACCTTTGACATGGCAGCAGTCTGAGATTCGAAGAGAAAGACACAAGATAGGTTCAGCTAATTTTACAGCAGAGTATTTAATGTCAGGATGGAAGGATTGTGGAAAATTTCTCATTGGGTGCATACTTTGAGCAGGAGTTGGGATTCACTTGACATAGTGAGTGCACTTTTTTGGCAGATGTCAGAATTGACTCCTGTGAGTCGCAATTGTAAGGTCGCATATTACCTGGCCTGATAACATGACAGCTCCAGATCAAGCACTGTACTAAGGGGAGTGCTGGTCGTAGTGGCTATTGTAGCATTAACTAAAAGCGATCTGCTTAGTTGGGCTACTTAGCAAGTTGAAGAATCGAAAGGAGGAAAGGGAAATGGTGTGAATGAAGCACAGGCTTTCATAGATGAACTTCTGATTTTTTTTTACTGAGTTCTATTTCCTCTGGCCTCTGTTCCTTTTACAATGACAATATTATGAACATACAATAAATGCTTCATGCAAGGGTTGATTGTTTGCATATGCAATGCAGAAAAGTTGGAATGCGTACTGGCACTGGAGTCAAAAATAATGTCGTATCCTTCTCTTTCATTCAACTTACCTTGCTTGCATCCCATCATCCGAGTATGCAATTGATTTGGGAGCAAATCTGATGACCAAATTATGAAATGATTCAAGGGAGGATGTTTGGGCTTTAGGGGAGAGTTGTCGAATGTCCCTCAGGAACAGGGAGTTCATGAGAATGCAGTTTAGCTTCCTGAAAGCACATGAATCTGTAAAAAATGTACATATATACATATATGTATGTATATATATACATATATGTATGTATATATACATATATGTATGTATATATATATATATATATATATATATATATATATATATATATATATATATATATATATATATATATATATATATATATATATATATATCATTTAAAGGAGCGAACAGTCTGCGAGTGCAAGGCAAACAATTTTTTTTATGTTTATACTGTTGACATTTACAGGAATTCCTCTTATGATTATTATAGGAATAAAGGAATAAAGAGCATTAAATGCAAAGCGGAAGGAAAAACGACCCGCCGATGGTATATATATATATATATATATATATATATATATATATATATATACATATATTTGACTGATGAGTTGGTAGTGTTGGTGTGCATTCTAGTCAATCATAGATGCTGAACCTGCTTACGGCTGCTGCATTGCAGTTGAAAACAATTTTAGCAACATATTCGTTAAAAGACACGGTCTTGTACTGCTATTTGACTGTGACAAGAAGTCAAGAGGTGTTGTTGACCAAATAATTGTCAGTATAAGAAAGTATAGAACATCCCATTGTTTTTGTGTTTCTTACTGTCATTGTAACCAAGCTGCCTCAGTATTAAATTAATCTCGAAGTCTCAGCACTCACATTTACATTATGTTGTTTCTTCACTTCATTATGGGTTTCTTTCTTGGCTATGTCTTGCTGTAATGTGCGGATGTGTAAAAAGTTTTTTGCATGAAGTTCTATTTGCATTACCTATCCCTTAAATTTATCATCGGTTTACAAATGCCACATGTGTGGGCCATGCACCTGCCTAACAGCATCAAAGTGAAAACTTCGCAAAAGAACCTAAATAAAAAATATTACCTCTGCTCATCCATTGCCTGTTTGCAAGAGGCTCGTGCAGGCATTTGCTGTATGGTCCATGATGGCCATAGTGCTTATTGCATATGTGGTTCAATAGGCTGCACCACATACTGATGATCAAGTCGCCATCACCCTGGCTAAGGGCAGCAACATAGTAGACATGGTTTGTTATTGTCTGGATCCATCGTTCTATCGCTTCACAGCCCTTTGACCTGGTAGCAGCTTTCAGCTTCTTCTTAAGTCCTGTGCAGAATGGTGTTATGACAATGTGTTTGCACTAATTATTAAATAGAGAAACTGCACACACTTTTACTAATATGCCAGGCATCAAAGTAGTGCCGTATAGGCGGTTTGCTGTTTCTGCAATATTTCCGGATAGCTGGGTGGCGATCTGTAGATAGAATAAATTAAAATCTCATTGCATAATAATATATGGCAGCAAATGTACCTCATGCTCAATGGTTTGCGAAGATGAAAATTTTTAATTTAATTGTTTTTATTGTATAATGACAATACACAGGCAAGCAGCACTTGCCAAAGGCACTCTTGGTGAGGTTGAAAATAATTTCTCTTAATAATATGTGCACATTGTTACCTGTAGTTAAAGACTGCACTGAGACTCCTTGAGTTTCAAGTTTCTGCAAGCACCTGGCCAGGCCTTCCTTCTCCATGCTCGCGCTATTGGGCACTACAGCTGACTGCACAAAATTCATACGAATTACAGTTTGCCAGTTTCCGTATCACAGCATTGACTTACCTCTCCTATTCTTATCTGTTCGCAAAGGATGCGGCCAGTCTGAATGGCAACAACGCTGTACGTGCAGTACAATTGGCGCTGTAGCTGGGGGAGTCGCAGCGCCCGTCTCCTGCGAGATCCACTTCCATTCCATCCAGCTGGCTGATGGTCTGCGCCTGCTGTTCCTGGAAAAGCTGGGACAAAAATAAGTGTGCATTTGTGAGCCACTTGTAACGTTGCACCGAACTGTGTCACTGGTTGCACTACTGTATCCGCGCGCGCTGGTTTTTCGGCTTATCTCCCCTCCTCCCCCTCCCCTTTCTCCGCAGGACAAATCTTATATCTCCTGTTTCCCAGCGCTTACATTTCCGATCGTTTAGGGATTGAGAGGCGTAAGTTGGAGCGACTAAGCGAGTTCACGCGAGTGATAACTTTTCTCTCCCACCCCCCTCCCCGTTTCCTTTCTTGATACAGGGTACCCCTTGGCACTTTTTTTCATTTTTCCATCTGTTCCTGAGAGTGTCCCTCCTTTCTCCCCTTCTACCTTCTTTTATCAACCGACTATATCTGTTCTCACGTGGTTCTTTCCTGTCATGCTGTGCTTTCCGGCCATGGTGTGATCATAATCGCGCACCGAACAGAGTCTGTTTACTCCCTGTCGGCGCGCGCGTTCTGCGCTTTCCTTCTGTCAGCAGACGCAGAACCGTAGCCTGACAAACACCACTGTGCACAACTATACGCGGTCCCCTTCTCCTCATCCCTTCTTTTTTTTTTCGCCTTACTACGGGTCGTTATCTTGAGCACTGTCATTCAGTGACCATGACAAATCACGCTTATGCACGCCACAACGCCGAGAAAGACCGCCTGAGTTGAAAAAAAAATTACACTGTACTCTCCCAGGTAGCAGCAATATTACCTGTTTGTTTCAGTCGAACGTTATTTAGATGTTGCAACTTCCTTTTTTTTTTAATTGCTTTAGCAATGTTACACATAAAGGTTGGTATAATGTTTTGAAAGCATTTAAACAATATGAATCTAACATGTATGCATTATATGTATAGCATTTCTTGAAAATGTAGAGCAACCAATCGCACGAGCACGTAGGGCCACCGCTCGTGATGGTACGCAGCTTCACACTTTGCAAAGCCCACAATGCATTACAACTCCATAATACAACTCCAACACTTACCTCTGAACAAATATCATAGAGTCAAGGTTTTATATCCATTGCCGATGGGTGTTCCATAAGTGATAGTGGCGAATGGATAATAAGAAAAAATTTCTAACAAAATATTAGGGCTGTGCTTTCATTCTACGGTGGGAATCATCTCAATGCTCTAGGGGAGAAGTGTTATTTAAGAAACATGGTTACTGGAAAAAAAAAATGCCAAAAGTGCTCGGACTTAGTGTTAAATATATATGTTATGTTGCTTATATCTAATGATTGAAATATTACTTTAACGTTCAGAACATAATATTGAAAAATTTGTGTGCAACATACATCAACATTAAAATAATGTTTATAATGCAACACAAAACATAACACAACATTATAATAACATTTAAAAGTCTACAGTAATATAATGTCTCTCTTTGTAATGTTCTACTAATGTTGTTTTTATTTGACAAAACTTCAAGCAACATTCAGGCAACTTGGATAACAATTTTATAACAATATTCTAATATTCGGTGCTACCTGGGTGACACTGCGTCTAAACCTATATTATCACAATCTTTTCATTCTGCACTTACCGGCAGTGTTGGAAGAAACAGCGTTGGTACCACTCCTTCACGCAGATACAGTCTTGCTTGGATCCCGAAATTGCGAACCACGTCCGGGTTAAAATTATAGGCATCGGCAGAGAAATGCCGTCCACCAACGTAGATGGACAATTTTTTCACTGACGCTGGCTGTCCAATTAGCTGTAGCCACTCTTTGCGGAGATTGACGTCGTGAGGCAATTTGTGGAGGATGCTTTTGCTACCGTCATTTGCAATACCTTCGCAGCCAGGGACTGCACAATGTCGCAACCTCCCGCTCATGTCACGTCAAACCGACAATTCCACGCTTCTACAACTGCCTTCGCGAACTCAGACAGTGAACAGTCGAGTCCAGAGCCGTGCTGAACACCTCGCGCACACGATGTCCCAAAATTGCGGGTGAGGTGAACACCAGGGATGTTTAGCGTGCAAACAAAACTTCCGAGTTGCACCGAAGAGCGATGTGCGCCATAGCAGACGATGAAGCAGACGACGAGTGCCCCACGCGGCGCATCGGCAAGCAAGCGCGCCAAAACGGAAGTTGCGGCGTGCGGTGCTAGGTAAAAAAGTAAAAGTGCAAACACGCCAGTGGTGACGTGTCAGTGGGCGAGGCCCGTGGAGGAGGGCCAGCCTTTGCGCGTGATAAAAAGTTGAAACGAGGAGGAAACCCGCGAAGGCGCAGATATTCAAATTTTGATTGCAAATAACTCTGCTTCCAAATGCCGCATTTCAAAAATTCTTGCGGGAAGATAATCTTACATCGACATTCTATCACATACTAGGCATAGAGAAACTGTGTCGCTAAGGCTGTTTGGGCCCCTTTAAGGGGCGAGATGGACATGTGCGGTCGTGCACAGTTAAGATGCCATCCGGGGCCATCATAAGGCGACCGGTGCAGTTCCTCTATCCCTTGGAAACGCGCGTAAAATGAGTTGCACTCATTTTGGGGTGGAGAATATAAAGAATATATAAAGAAAAAGAAAAAGAACCGACAATCCCGTAGCTCGACTTCAGAAACGAAAAAGGGCCATAAATCTGAGCACAAATCAGAAAAGAACTGCCGAGCTCTTGCTCCCGAAACAGCAGCCAGCAAAAGTCAGCGCGTTCCTAGGTTTCAAGTTACAAACTGAAGACAGCATGGTTCACTTTCCCCGAACGACCGGGGAATGCGCGATTGGACACAAGGGTCGGCGTGGCACCCCGCTGAGGAGAAGGAGGGGCCTGGGCCGGCGATGAGGAAGCTGTGTGCACGTGCGGGGTGCGAGTGCTGCTCTGAAGGACTGGCCGAGAGAGAGAGAGAGTGAGAGAAGAGCGGACGGGACATTGCGGAACGCACCCTTCGTCGGAGAAAGACGCGTGTAAACTTTGCTGAATATATCCAGTGTTTTTGTTATCGTTAAACTGTTTTTGTCCGCGAGTGATTTCTTCAGTTTTATTCGAATCCCCTAAAGTTCAAAGTTGTAGTAACAAAGTTCAGTCTAATATCAAATCAACAACTGCTACTTGGGGAGCGGGTAGCAGGAACCAAAACGAGGGAGCGAGGCGCCGGCGCGCCTCGTTTTATTTGGTCCGAGCAGGGACCGGTTTCCCCTCGGCAGTTGAGGGATGAAGGTGCCGAAAAGCGGCGCGCCCTTCAAATATGATATGGCGTTCCGTTGCCGTAAAGCAGGGTCCCACAGGGTGTGGTATAAATAGGCGGTAGGATAATTACTACACAGGTAAACTATCTAAGCAGGTGAATATTTTCGACAAGGCAAGTAAATAGAAAAGGAGTTCTGTATATTGACATATACAATAGCCGATGTAAACCGGAAAATGAGATTAGCGGTAGTAAAGAGCGGCCTTATCTGCTGCCAGTATATACGATGATAAGAAAGGGTTAGAAGCTATGAAAATGGGGAAAGTAGAATGGAAGGATCCGATATAGCTACAGATATGAATTTTGATGGAGATGTGATGCTAGAAACCTTGCCGCCCTATATAGGCATGCCTCGTGTCATGGACGCAGCCGGGAACTTGGAAGTACGCGAGCAATCTTATCCCGCAAGAAAGGGGACGCTAAGGAATTAAGAAGTTAGCATCAACCTAACGATCCGTTACGTACAAAGTACTCACCAATATAATAGTTAACAGAATCGGGTCAAACTTAGACTTCAGTCAATAGAAGGATCAAGCAGGTTTTTGGAAAGGGTACTATCCACTCTGTGCATACTACAACGGGCGTGAAAGACAAAAACTCGTAATATATCAAGCTCGTATACACAGCATTCATTGATTATTAGAAAAGATTTGACTCAGCCGAAACCTCAGCAATCATAGTGGCATTGCGAAAAAAGGGTGCAGAGTTGCCTTACGTGAAAGTACTGGAAGAGGTTCATAGTTGTTGCACAGTAACTATTGGTCTGTATAAAAAGTATTAAAATTCCCATAAAGAACAATTTTGGGCAAGAAAACACGATTTCTCCTGTACTATTCATAGCTTTCTTAGAGGAGCATTCACTATTGAAATGGGATCTGTTAGGAATAAGGAGTTGATGGAGACGACTTCAGTAATCTGAATCGCTAATAGCGCTGTCTTGTTGACTAACTCTGTAGACGGAATATAAAAATGAACAATGACAGTAAAGGCACGAAGACGGTTCTGATAATTATCATGCAGGCGGGTAAAATAATGTTCAAGAGCCTACCATTATCGCTCAAGAGAAAGGTATAAAACAGTTGTTTACCAGAAATCCATCAATGGGACTGATACGTGGAGGCTAACGAAAAGGTTCTGCATTAGTGAAGGAAGACACAGAGCCATGGAACGAAAAATGTTAGAAGAGGCTATAAAGGGATAAGAGTAGTGCCGAGTGGGTCATAGAAATAACTCTGTTATTATTCTAGGCGATATCAAAAAGACATGTTGATGGGTACGGTAATACATTTGATGTGAAGAGGGGATATCCGATGATCGATAAGCGTAACAACCTGGATTATAAGTGAAGGAAATCATTGCAAGGGGTGACAGAACTTTAGGTGGGCGGAGGATGTTACGTTTGCCTATGTCAAGTGGATGGAGCTATCACAGAACCGTTTAAAGGGAGGAGTATATGAGAGGCCATCGCCCTGCATGAAGATAGGCTGGCTGCTGATGTCCGAGTAAGTAATTTAGCGTGAAAGGAGAAAGATCCTTGGTGGCCATCAAGGATAAGGAATTGGAATCTTAATGTGCAGGTGGTTGGCGGAGCTGGTGGCCCTTAAAGAAATGTAGCTAGGCAAGGATGATGGACAAAAAGGATAAAAAATTGAGGAATCTGAGTGGTAGTCAAGGATCTTTTCAGTTTTTTTTTATGCATTTAGCAGAATGACATCGTACAGTACACTCCCCCCGTTCTGTTTCTTTTGAAAATTGTGACATTCGAAGTAGGTAACAACTTTTTGTCTGAAGACAGGTTGAAAAATAGGTTGCGCTTGGCTGGCACGAGATGCCACACCTATATTATAGAAAATCTCCAGACAGCTTCCTAGGTTCGATCCCGACCACTGGCGGCTGCGTTCTGATGGAAGTAAAACTGAGAGGTGTCCGTTTGCTGTGCGATTTCAGTGCACGGTAAAGATCTCCAGGAAGAGGTCGAAATTACTTCGTGCCCCCCCTCACCACTACGGTAGTCGTCGACTTAGTAGTCTTCCTCTATAACCTTACGGAGCGGTTAATGTGTCCACAGAGCAAGTGTGACAGGTACTACGTCTTTCTTTTTCTGTGAACTAATTTATTATTAGGTTGGACAAAAGTTATGCGGCAAGTAGCTCATATATCGCGCTTAAAATGAGCTACGTTGAGCGTTACCCGCATTCCAGCATATTAGTCAAGCAGGAGGCATCAAGTAGTGTTAAGGTTAGAGGGGCGCTGTAATGTAGAGTTGAGGAATAATTTAAGCTATACCGGGGCCATCATTATGAATAAAAAACTCTTCGCGACCCTTTGTTGATGCCTTTTTCGTCTTCAGTGAATACGCAATGAACTGATTTGCGCTTAAACTCTTCCATGCTCCTCCGCGAGAAAATTTACGGACTTACTAAACGTTGCGAAGGTGCCCTGAAGGTCATTTTTTATTATTTTGTCTGGGTGTACTTACGCTTGGTATAAACCAATAAACGCTCTACAACGTTTATGTGTACAATGCTAATAAATAAATATAATTGTTATTTGTGATAGGAATGCCGTTAACTAATTTTTTGATGCCCCTAAACATTTCTGCGTGAAATGACAGGTTACCATGCATTTTAACAGTGTAGAATGTAGGCAACATTCTTTCCTTCGGTTCCGAGCAGCGTCAAGCATATTGCGGCCCCGTGAACGCCTACATGTCTTTAAATGGAAAACGTGTAGACTGAGATACCGCAACGGCTGGAGGCTGATGCCAGCTGAGAATTTAAAGCGTTAATGCTTCAGTTTAGTACAGCCCCTGATTGTGCTGGAGCCCCCCAATAGCGTTTCGAGACAAGCACAGACATGTTCACGATCATTTTTTGTTTTTAGATAGAAAACCTTGCCCCCATCCGAAAGGTTTTAATTGGGTAATTTTATGTTGTCTACGAATAGGACATACACTCATTACAAATAATTAACTGCTAACAAAAAAACACATGTGTGTGAGATGTGCGCTGATCAGCATCAGGAAAAAAATATTTTACTCTATTTTACAATGAAAACATCACATTTCTTCCAGCATATCTTTTAGGCGAACGAGCACTCGTCGATTCTGTTCTTGTTTTTACGTTTCTCGGAAAAGCAGAAGTCTTGAATAAAATATGAGTATCATAACTATAGGTACCTCATATAGCAAATCATCTAACCTTGTGTTTGGTGCATCATAGCCATATTTGCTTATGCGCCATAAAACGCCATGCAACTAACTGCCCAGGGGCTTATTTTAAAACTTGAGTGACATGCACTAAACATAAGACAGTTAAATGGGTTGGAAACTCTTGCTCTTGGATACTCAGTCACACAACCTAATTACGCATGGCGGTGCGTGTGTATAGCTTGTTCGAAGCGCGATATTTAAGTCCTGTGGTTTTTCACATGGGGTTCATGATAAATTGTATATGTGAAATAACGAGGGACAAAGTGGCTGACTGAAGACTGAAACTAAATGTGTGTTCGTGAGGAATGAGTGTGTGGAACTAGGATCCGTAGGAGATGCTGGGAGGAGCAAAGAGTGCACTCGCTCTGGTGCGATGGTGCGGCTGCTTTTCGAATAGGCAGGGCGCCCGTGTGCTGTGCGATGTCAGTGCACGGTAAAGAATCCCAGGTGCGCAAAAGGTCGGAAGTCCTTAACTACAGCATCTCATAACCTTGATCGTCTTCCAGTAATAGCTTCGCGCTCAGTTCCGTAAGGTGGAGCATGAGTCTTTTAAAACTTCTACCTTTCAATCTCCAAATATTGCGTCCGTGCAGTCAGTGCAGAGGGATAATGCAGAAATGCGAACAAAATCATAAAAACATTATTTGGGGTATAGCCCTGGATAACCCTAGTTGAATTGCGAAAGCAACGGCGGAAGCTTTTTTTGCCTGCTACATTATTCCCCTATCACGCCCTTATGTTCATCGTTTAAGGGTAAGACGCTAGAGCGTAAGCTACCAGCCCACATATAAAGTCACTCTTCAACCAAGCCGTATGGTCACGCCTGCGTATAGTAGGGGTAACGAGAATGCAAATGGTTCTGGTAGGTTGATTTTGATATCGCCCTCCAATATGAAAGGAGCGACCCAAGTTGGCAGCTCCTGCCCACAGCGTAGGGGTAACGGGAATTCAAATATTATGGCAGGCTGATATTATTATGAGACCATAGCCATGCCGCTTCGGGGCCAAGCTACGCCTCTACATGGCGTAGCTGCAGCCTCCCGAGTTCTAGCTTTGGCTGCCGTAGTATTGCTTTCGCAATAATAATGCAAGAATAGACCAACTACAGTCCATGTGTCTTGCCGGTTAGGGCGCCCTGGTGCCGGTCCTATAAAGGCTAGATTTGACTTCTCGCGGCGATAATTTTCTGATGGAGGCGAAATATTAGTCGTTCCAATACGGCTTGATGTCAGTGCATCTAATGAAATCTTTTCCATTTTCAGTCCTCCACATGGTTTCTCAGATGGGCCAGGTTTCTGGAAATTCTATAAACTAAATGACTAACAAAAATAACTCATCAACATTATTATTTAGAGATTATGGGGCACTAATGTTTCGCGTTGACAGGAGAGCCCAGTTTTGAAATCTTCCCAGTAGTTTTGAAACGCAAGTTTACAAATTCATAAAATGATGTCGCTGTCAATGGTAAAGGGAACCAAATGGATGAGATATTCTGTAGCATCAGACACACAAATATCGCATACATTAGGTAAATAAATTTGAGCGAATTCATTTATGAAATACTGGATAATGAGCTTTCAACTATGTTCTCTCGGCTTTGCTTTTGGAAACTTATTTCCGACAATCAAACGTTTCATGCTTGTGGTGTATCATTACGCATATAGTATTTCTCATAAAATTAATTTTAAAAGCAGGGTTAAATATTATAGAGCCAGTTTGACAAGCATTACTTTCTATCGAGTATGCGACATCCTCCTCTTGAGACCGCCAGCGCACAGGAGTTGCAATATATCAATACATTTTTCTCCGGTTCAAAAAATGGAAAACATGCTTACTCTCTTTATAAGCAGTTATGTGACCGCCCTATTGTACTTCCTAAAGGAAATGTAACTCGCATTAGGCATGTCGCCCAACCTTCGATATGATCAAAATTATATCATGGCGCCTGCCTCTGTAGAAAGCATGAATTTATCGCCCTAAATTTACCCGAATGTTTCACAGAGAAAGCACACAATGTTTGGGAGTTATTAGACCAAAACAATTTGCATTCGACGTCCACATGTACAGCTCGTGCGTCCAAACTCGGCCGCCACCTTTAACAGCGGTTGGAAAAACTGTGACCGGCCATAATGCTTTTCATAAGAATAGTCCGAGCATGATCGGAAATTTCGAACATACTACATTTAAACAAAGCTAGCAAAAAGCGGCCTGGAACAAATGCAGCCATAATTGGCGAGGACTTGTCTCTAGTGTGGTGTTTTCTAAAATTGGATTTGTGGGTATTCGGGTTCAAACCCATGCCATTTGCACGCCATGCAGGAACACAACGCATAGGCCACGAAGGGTTGTTGGTACCAGTGATGGTAGAGGGGTACCTAGTGAACACGTTGCGATTCGTATGATTTTCCAAAGAGCGTTTGGGATGTTTACGTTTGTTACGACAGTAATATTTTAAAACATAGGTAGCGTTTCATGAAAGCCTAATATTCTCTGAATGAAAAGGTTGAGTTTAAGGAGCTGTGGCGTAATTTTAGGACAATGCTTAAGCGCCCAACCAGATTCTCGCATCACGTTTTTGTCCCATGCAACGTTACATAACCGTCTGAGTTCTTTGTGTATGTTTATTTACGCATCTTTTGTGACAATAACCTAATGTTTCCCTAAAAAGCACTATTGAGTTGAAACCATACCAGCAAAAGAGCGGTATTGGTGCTAGCCTCCAGTGAGTTGCTTCTCATTTCAAATATGAAAACACGAAATACGACATACTGCATATTAAAATGTATAATGTTGTTTCCGCGATTTTCTTGTGAATCGGCGCTGAGCGTTAGAACAGGTGAAGAATCAAATCACTCAGCACAGATCACTAGAGCGGCACACAGCCGAGCACGTGCGTCAGCTTCTTTGTATCTACTCGTTCGATGGTTGGCGCTAAGTTATAGCTAACGACCGTGCCAAAAGAAAAGGCCTCATGCACTTATTGTGCGAGTCATGTGACTTTTTACGACCTATGGTGGTGGTAATGTAAGCAGATTGTGACACTGTCATCTAAGGTAAACACAGCGTGTCTCACTTATTGTTCTTTATTCTCCCTCAGCGTAGGCTCCGGCTATCACAACTTACCGGATTGACGAATTCTCCCTCATTTGACCTCGGCATATCTATCAGGATGGACTCCGGTAAGTTGAAGTAGCCATGCTCTTACGTTTTTCCGGATGAGGTTCGCGTAATAACGACGGCAGTTAATAATGCAGGTGTTCTTGTGTTTTACGTACAGAATAATATAGACGACAATAAGATGTGCTTATTTGTAAAAGCAAACAAAATGCATTGACTCAAAACTAGTGATACGTGCGAAAGCTGTGAAAAATTCCGCTGCATGTAAGACGCAGGAAATGTTTGGCGATCTAAGAATGGTACCTAATATTCAATTCGTGAATGCTCATTGCGCTTGCGACAATGTAAGTTAACAACTTAACTGTACACCACCTCGGTCGCTCAATGGTTAAAACGCTAGTTTACTGCCCGGGCGCCCAGCGTACGATCGAGGGTGCGGCGGCAACGTTTAAATACTTTTTAAATGCCAGGCGCCCTTTCACTCTGCCTGTTCAATTAAGTTTATTGAGCCCCTGGTGCAAATCACCCCTCATGGCATGGTTTGCTTTGGAACAATAAGTTCAGTAAATGCCCAAATATTATTCTACAAACATTCATTTTCGGCATCAAACGCTGAATTATTTCTAGGGTTCAGTAGAGTTAGTTCTTGGGTTAGTTGGTATTTTAGATTTAGGGACATATTTCTCAGCGCAAAGGCACGCGGTCAAAGAAAAGAAAGAAGACTAGGGACGAACACAACACTGACTTACAAATGTTTGTTTAGCGACGCAGGCAAGATTTATATACATCCAGGCTAGCGCAGGCGCTCAACGTTCCAGGAAAAGATAAATAAAAGAAACGCGTCGCACCTTTTACCTCAAGTACTTTGAAAGGCAGCACCCAAAGAATAGGGAAGGTGCTAACCTTGTCGCGCACTGCACAACTTGCAACGATTGTACACCGCTGTTTTCGAGAGAGGAGAATTTTGAGCAGAAGCAAATTAAAGACCACCCGTGAAATGATAGCATATTATATTCAGAGGGCTGGGTAACATTGTGTTAGCGATACATTAGTTGTTTTGTGTAAAGCAGAAAGACTTTCCTTTCCAAGTACTTGAGATAAAAGGTGGGATGCGTTTCTTTTGTTCATCTTTTTCCTGGCACTGTATGCGCCTGCGCTAGACTAGACGTATATTCGTTGTGTACGTCGCTAAATAAACTGTGGTGATTCTTCGCTGTGTTCGTCCCTAGTGTTCCTCCTTTTATTTGGCCGCGTGCCTTTCAGCTGATAACTATGTCCTTAAATTCCTAAGGTTATCCGAATCACTTAAGGGCTTGTCTTATTAGTTGGACTCATGGATCATTCCGCACTGTGACTCACCACCAAGGTGTTGTCAAAAACTAGCTGTCGTACTGTATTTTATGAGAGATATTTCCTCGCTTTCGTGCATGTTGACCAGTAAATTACAAATATTATGAAAGGAAATAACCTGGCGGATAAGGTGTGCTGAGAGCTAGGTTACAATGACCAATGGTAAAATTAGTTCGGCAATCCAAGGCTCATCAACGCTCACGCCTTCACATTCCTCCAGCGCAGATTTGGCATTGCACTCTGAATTTTGCTTGATGTGACTTCCCAAAAGCTTTAATTAGCGATCGTCTAACCTGAATGGTTTATTCCTATTTTGTTACACATCACTGATGCTATTGAAAGAGGGTAGAAGAATATTTGAATTGAGCGAAGTATATTTTGCTGGTAGCCCATATTTCGCAGGCGAACTTTTACCTTTAACTAACCGAGAGGGTAATGTGATAGTGATCTATTTGGATCCAATGCGCGGGTCTGAAGGCGACATGAATTGCACAGTGATAGTACGGTAGAAGCTGTATACATTTTGTAATGGTTTGCCACATGTAGTCTAATCCAATCCTTTACGTTGGGTACTTTCCCCCAGAACTTCATAGAGGGGTTACGGAACATTGGTGTCTGGGTTTCGCTGTGTTAGGTTGTGCGTTCGCACGGAGTGAAGCACCTATTATAAAATTCGTCAGGCACAACTCTCTACTGCCACCTCACATACATTGAACATGAACGGCGTGAGTGTGGCAGGGCTGGAGGCATAATAATAATGAAACAATGGACATGGGCAGGGCATGTAATGCGAAGTGAGGATACTCGATGGCCGCAGAGGCCAACAAATGCAGAAGGATATGCCAGAAAACTGAGTGAGCGGATGAGAGTAAATATTTCAGGGGTCAAAAGGATGCAGCGAACGCAGGACCGGTTAATATGAGCAATATGGGAGCGGTCCAGCCATGCACTGTATATAGTTCGGCTGATGATCTCGGTGCGTATGCTTTCACAAATGCTGGTATGTGATTCAGTATTTATTATCTGCCTTTGTGCGTCAGGTCTGCGAACAGCAAGTGGGCGTTCGAGCAGTGGTAAGTATTAGTTGCATTTCTTCATGATTAGCGCAAATGCAAGATAATAGAACTGGTCTCCAGTTCTCTTTATAATCTGGTAGTCCGCACGCTCTACTAGTTGTACTAGATAGAAGTTATATTACTTTAGATGCTGGTTAGATGCTAGCTTTTTGCACTCCGCTCGGTGACCTTTTGGCGTGACCAAACATGATCCACCCTATAAAAATAATCAAACATAAATGCAGTCACTGTATAAAAATACCCAATTACTACGGAACGCAGGATTCTTGTGTCCTAGCCTGCTAGAACATTGCCTTGAAATACGCTTGCCAAATAACCGACAGCGCTTCACTCTCTTTCGTACGATGTCTTCGGAAGTCCGCCTAAAAAGTAGGAAAAGCCAAGAAGAGTGTCCCACCTGCCCTTCGGAATAATGAACTTTACTTCAACTAAATTATGCGCTAAAAATTACAATAAAGTTTCATGGATGGTTTTTAAATTTACACTGACTGCGGTTTTTCTTCAGCAACTTCACTGCCTCGCCGTTTGATCCTCCCAGCCAGCCGTGAGTACTAGTCGCAGCACGTACAATTAACGGATTTTTAGTAATAGTTTTAAAAGAAATGTTGGTGCAATGAAGTTGAGCGCCGGTAAATGAGTCGGAAGAGCTGGGAGTTGACACAAGGTGTTGATGCTAGGCTGCACATGGAAGCGTTGACACTATCTGTATTATCATGGGGGTCACTAAGACCACATGTTGGGAAAGGAATCTAGCTCAAAAGAGTGGGGATTTATTCACGGTGGAAACTGGGATGAAAATAGACGAAACAAAATCGCGTGTGTGCGATTTTGTTTCAATGCGAAGGCGCGCTACAAAGGAGTGTGTGCGACAGAAAGGAATAATTTGAAAGATCCATGCATTTGACTTTCAAGCTATTCACATACGACAAGTTTGTGGCCTTTAGATCCGGAAGCTAGCGCTTGTCCACATCGGTAGTTTTAGCCACGCATGTATAGCAGGAACATCACCGGAAAGTGACGTTCCCCTTCGTGTGATACGTAAGTGGTGCAGCGAAATGAGTACAATTGGAACAAAAGCGCCCATAGGCAACCAGCAAGAGTTTTTGCTGAGACATGTGGCGCCACCTGGCGGCCGACGGGGCTAATACTGAGGCGGCGCAGAAGCTGACGCCGTGTATGTTCGGCCGCTGTGTTCCTTCTGCGTTCGCGTTTTGTTATCCCAGTGAGTGTGATTTACTCTTTTAGTGACTTCAGTGGTCTCGTGCGACGCTTCGACTACTAAGAATCTGAACAAGGATAAAAATAAGCTCAGGGACGACGAGAAAGACTGCTACAATCGCGAAGGAAACCTAAGCGCACCGCTTGCTGGGAGAACCTGAGGAGAATGATGAGAGACGTGGATAGTGGCTGTGAGAGAGTAATGTAACTGAAATTCGTTTTGTTATAGATCCAATGGCGTGCAGACGCCAAGGAGCTAAAATAAGACGATTTCCCGTTCAACGGAGGAAACGGTATAAACTTCTGACTCGGGGAGTCGCACGTTGGGGCACTTTCCTCAGTACGCGCTCCGCGCTGTAAAATCTGGCGTGTACTGGGATATGCTGTGCAAGATCGAGTGGCATTGTCCATTTAAAGGACGTAACGTCCAGAAAAGCAACACAGGCGCGCAGCCGAAGCATCGAATTCCAGCCGCGTTTCATCGGAGGCGAAATAAAGAATGCTCGTGGATCTGTGAACCGGATTTCTAATGCGGTGTCTATTCGGAGCCACAATGCCAAAATATGTTAAAAACTTCCAATTAAAGATTTGAATAAGCATATTTATCTCTAAATTAGTTCTGAAGGTGGAGTGGTGGAGTGTGGCGGCCCGTGATACTGTGTACGCGCAGCATGGAACTTTGTTCTATCGTTCCGCGCCAAACATTTCGTGCACCGATTGCTCAAGCTGTTCAAGAGTTCCTTGTCCCAGACGATAGACGGAAGCTTTGCCGTTGAGTGCCAGCATTTCCCGCCGGCTTTCCCCAAGCTTGAGGTACGGAGGTACAAAATGCATGCCAGTTGTTGTTAAGAGCTTTAGTTTTCCAACGATGTAGGAAGCCCCCTACTCTCCGCCCCCGGCACGCAGGCCTATGGGACGGAGGCCTGGGCCTCCGCTACTAAATGCCAGGTTTCGTTGATGACGCACGCTACAACCGCACAGTGCTTGCACGCCACGCCATCCGTAGCGGTTACCAAACCACGCCCCCTGTAACCTCCGTAACACTGTCGAAAGGTGCACCACGAAGAAAAGTAGTCCTCATGGTATTAAACTGTAAAGCGAAACTGCCAGGAAATTATTATGCTGCTGTAATCAAACAGCAAAGAAAAAATGTAACGGTGATCGATCTCTTCTCAGGTTCTCTCAGCACTTTCAGTGTTTGGGTATGAGGTGCGAACGCAATAGGTAAATGAAAAGCTACGTTTACAACATTTTTCGTTCATTTAATGATTTCCTAATTCACAATAGATTTCGTTACAAAAAAAAATCCGTCTACCAATGCGAAATTCAAAGTTGCGCGCGCTGGTGTTCCGTCGCGAGCGGCGCGCACTTCGCGGTGACGTCGACACCGTTCACGTTCTAAACATGACCATTCTCAAACAGGCAGCGTCCTTTCGCCAGTATTGGTTTTCGGAAGTAGCTCTGAAGACATTCGATGTCCTTAAAACTGCAGAAAATGAGAGCCGAGATGCTCCCCGCCGTACAACACGAACGCGATCCGACCGCGACGGCCGCCTCAGATTTCTCGGCGCCGCCGTTGGATACCTAGTTTTCTTTAGGAGCTAGTAACCTGTACGGTCAACCGGTATTGGTTATATTATATGCTGTCATTGTAAAAAATAATCAATTGCTATGGAACGATGACATATTCTGTCGTCGCCTGCGTGCCAAGGCACTGGCTTGAAATGCATTTGCACATGAACCGACTGCGCTTCACTCTGTCGTGCGGTGCCTTCCACGGCTGCGGAATTAGACCAGACTTGTAGGCATAGTCAGGAGGGCTATAATAGCTGTCATTCCGAATAATGTACTTTACTTCAACTAAATTATACGTTAAATTTTATATCGATGTTACATTGACGGTATATCAATTTTTACTGATTGCGGTTTTGCTTCAGAATCTTCACGATCGACCGCCCGTTCGACCGTACCATCAAGCGGTAAGTACTAGTTTCAGCACGTCACAATTAATGGAGCTCTAATATTAGATTTAAAATGAAAATTTTGACGCAATGAAGAAGTTGCGCAATAATAAAATCAGTTGGATGAGTTGTGCTGCTCAGGGAACCATTGACACTCAGTAGTATCATGGACGTCACTATGGCCACATCTTGAAAGGATTCCAGCTAAAAAAAAAATGGGGAGTCGGATCCCAGTGGAGACTCGCTGAAAGCGGACGAAACAAAAACTCAACACATGCACTTGAGATCAGCTCTTTATGCGCGCGAGTGACAGAAAACAGTACTTTGAAAAGAAAAGCAATGCACTTGAATTTCAAACTGCTATCCACATACAAATAGTTTATGACCTTCAGTTCCGGAAGCTGCCACTGGTCCACATTGGCGGTTGGAGCCACGCATGCATATCGGAGGAGGACATTCTGCGCACAGCCGTTGGGCGTGCTCTCAAAAATTTCCATGACTAGCCACGTGCAGCCACCTGTGCTGCACGTGGCTAGTCATGGAAATTTTTGAGAGCACGCCCAACGACAGTGCGCAGAACGTCCTCCCCCGATATGCATGCGTGGCTCCAACCGCCAATGTGGACCAGTGGCAGCTTCCGGAACTGAAGGTCATAAACTATTTGTATGTGGATAGCAGTTTGAAATTCAAGTGCATTGCTTTTCTTTTCAAAGTACTGTTTTCTGTCACTCGCGCGCATAAAGAGCTGATCTCAAGTGCATGTGTTGAGTTTTTGTTTCGTCCGCTTTCAGCGAGTCTCCACTGGGATCCGACTCCCCATTTTTTTTTTAGCTGGAATCCTTTCCAGCTAAATTTCCATGAATTTCCATGACTAGCCACGTGCAGCACAGGTGGCTGCATCCATACGCATCTAAATTTCACCGCCAGAGCATGACTTGGAAAGTTTTTGCTTGTATCAGTGAATAAACAATTCTTGTGGCACTTAAGACATCTTAAGTGCGATGATGCGAAAATATTTGGGGCTTATTCTACGGCCGCGGTTATTTGCCAACCCCGCCGACTGCATAATGCTTCTTCCGGGCTGAATGGCCACATCTTGAAAGGATTCCAGCTAAAAAAAAAAAATGGGGAATCGGATCCCAGTGGAGACTCGCCCTTACAAAAATGCATGTAGGGTTTCTATAGAAATTCGAAAGCGTTGTGTCAATACACGCTGTTGAAAGTCTGTCGATAATCGGCAACATCTTGGATGATGCAGTGTTGACCTCTTGTTGAGCGCTTATGAAATAGTGGCCCATGTGTTTCTTAAGAGCGCTTTTGGAATTCGCGCAACTGAAATTCTGTTGATTTCAGGCTCAAATGCTTCAAAAACTCTGCAAGTGACGCTTTTTGATTTTCTGCTACCTTTCCACTCCTGAACAACAGAAAATAGTACACGACCATCGGTTTGCCAGAAGCAGACACGGGGTGATTTTCATTAATGCAAAAGTAGTACAGTACATCTCCTAGCGGCGATAAGTCACCACATTCTATGTTCTGCCCGACCAATCAACAATCCTGTCTGATCAGTGCTGGTTAATGATAAGCATAGTGAGGCATAAAAGAACAAAACAGATCTTGATCTTTTAAGCCCCATTATACTTACTCACTCATTAACCTACACTAAACTGACTAAATTGTTGATTGGTCGAGCAGAACATAGAATGTGTTGACTGACCGCAGCAAGGATATGTGCTGTGCTACTTTTGCATTAATGTAAACCACCTCGTGCCTGCTCCTGGCTAACCGTTAATCACGCAGCATTTTCTGTTAATCCGCAGCGGAAAGGGAACACAAAATAAAAAATGCGCGTTAATGAGAAAGAAAAAATATGCATCTTTGGTGAACCCATAACATGAGCTGGGTTGTTTATTTGCTTTATTTCAATTCATGTGCAAGGTATGACGCCAGGCTGTTCTTTGCGTAAAACGCTGATACATCCGGGAACTCCTCGCATGTGATGCTGAAATAAACATATAAATCATAATATAAAATCATACTAACCTAAAAATAGAGCAAAGGCATTTAATTGTGCGCTGCTCCACGTCATAGCTCAAGAAATTTCTTGTCTAAAATGAGTTGTCACTGTCTTTCACTGCTTAGACTGCATCGACCGCCGCCTCCACAGCTCGGCAGCACTACCACATCGTTCATTTCTCCCTGATAAACAATATATGCTGCCGTCAAAGATCCCATTGTGAATATAAATAGCAAAGCGCAGGTCACAAGCATTACTACCCATAAAACTGGAAGCAAAATTACCAACTATAGGCACTAAAATGAGTGGAAACAAAAACAAACACTGCAAAAATGGCGGAGCTGCACAGATTCAATAATCCACAATGTGTGACAGAGGCATATTATGATCTCGATAATGTGTCCGTCTCAGCGCGAGTAGCGTATCGAAAGAGTACAGCACTGTGCCGAACAATCCGTCAAAAACGGTCACCGGTTAATAAAAAGAAAGAAAATGTCGCCATTCCAGCTGGCGTTCCATCGGCCCCAGCGTCCGCGTAGAGACAAGCCTCCTTCTCTCTCTCTCCCCCTCCTTTTTTTTTCCGACGAGGCTGGTTTGTCGGTTTGTCTGCTAGAAATATTTACATGCGGGCTTCACCTTGTAACACACACTGTACAAGACTGGCACAAACACGAATAGGAAAAAGTAAAACACTCACCAAAGTGCAGACGCTCCCTCCGCCCGCGCCGGCTTTTCGCTTAGAATCCAAAACGCCTGTGACTGTTGAACTTCTTAAACACGTCCTCCTTGCGCAGAAGCTGCCGCCCAAGAGCGGAGTCCTCCGAAGACTTAAATTCGTACGTTCGCGCTTCAATTTGAACAAAACGATCTTCGTGATAATCAGCAGCGAAAAACCTACATACGGTGCTTTGTTCACAGTGCAAGATGAGACCACGGTGGCGGGAAAACGCCAACTGAACTTGCACATCGCCGCACTCAGCGTACCCGCGTCTGCGTGCAAAGAAAACGGGGCGCAGAAGAACAGCTTCGGTGAAAAGCCGCCACCCCCGCTGCGCGACTGCTGAAGCCAAGGTCATCTCCGTGAAAACAAACCACGGAGAAGGCAGAGAGCGGAGACCAAGCGGGAGCAACCCCTCCTCCCTCCCCCTTTTTTCCCCCCAGCCGACAGGAAGCGACCCTCGACCTCTCCGGACATGCTGGCGCCGTTCGCGGGGCACGGGCGAAGTGTGATGCGGACAGAAGCAAGGCGGCGGCCGAATGCTTCTTTGAAAAGAAGAGTCGCCGTTAGAAGACGCATGCAATCTTGTTTTTTTCTTCTTTTTTTTTCATACGCGAATGTTTTTGCTATGCGTGTTAACTCTATAGTATCCGTGGGATCAATCGGTGATTATTAGAACCCCTCAATGTTTAAAGTGACTTCATTTTAGCATGGTGTCCACTTTAAGAAAGGAAAGAAAAGAAAAAATTACAGTAAAACTCTCCAAAGACATAGAGCGGTGGAGGATTCCAATACAGACTGCACCTCATTTTGCGGCAATAAGCTACGGGCAAAAATACCTATGCTTGGGCAGAATTTCAGACCCTGAAGCATATATATAGTGAACTTTGGAACTGGTTTAAAAAAGCTCTGTCCTACCCTACATGGTAGGTTCAATCTAGGATCCTGTTTGTTAGTATGATGACTCACTGAACTTGTTTTATGATAAATATAAAATATGTCCTACCACTAAAGTTACCTTCTGCTGATCCATTACGGATTCTGATTGACATTCAACGATGTATTTGCATTATTAGTGGAGGCTTTGCCATCATGAAGTTTTTAGGGCATATTTTCACTGTGTTGCGAAGCTTGAGCTAAGTGTGCACCGTTAATATGTACTTTTATATAACATGAACGAGCACGCAACTGCATGCTGCTCTTATATTTCCCTTTGCAGGATGTGGCCGATAGTTGATTACAAGTGAGACCAAAAATTCATAACGAAATTGTCACATCATGCTCTTATCATTTGTGCCTAAAACTACTTAAAAACATGGGTCAGCATGAACAGTACACGCTAATTGTTCGTGAACGTTGAAAACTGACAACAAAAAACACATAGAAAAAATTGCACAAAAAGTCTATTGGGTAGAACACAATGAAAATTCTGTTGGCCCTGTAAAGATTGCATTCAGCTAAGGTTGAATGTCTATCGAAATTCAGTAAATTCAAAAGGCGGTCAATAGTCCAACAATAGAGTTTCAATACTCATTTTTGTAAGGGCGCTGAAAGCCGACGAAACAAAAACTCAACACATGCACTTGAGATCAGCTCTTTATGCGCTCGAGTACAACGGTTCCGCACTGTGCAGATAGCGCGCGCTCGTTGCGGTGCTTGGCCTTTATAGCTGGCCCTCCAGGAGACCGGGTTAAAGATGTTGTTGAGTGCCTACGTAGTCGTGAAAACGGCAGTAACATTGGACAATAATTGCGATAGGTTACTGGCGTGAGTCGCGTGGTGGATTGTTATATGTGCTCATTTACTGAGCTGAGCGATTCGATTCCCTGTGGAGGATGTTTTTTTCTTAAATGTTAAACATACTGCTACATGTATGCGATTGAGTATTTATTAATTTGTCGTTGTGCGTTAGCTTTGCCAAGCGCAAGTGGCTACCCGAGCAGTGGTAAGCATTAGTTGCATTCGTTCACGAAAAGAAATGATGCTCAGTCCTCTTTATAAGCTAGTAGCCTGTACGGTCTACTAGTTGTACTAGGTAATAGTTATATTAGTTACTGTCATTGTAATAAAATAACCAATTACAATGGAATGCAGACATATCTTGTAGCCTGCACAAGGCACTGCTTTGAAGTGTTTGCCCATGAACGGACAGCGCTTCACTCTCTTTCGTACGATGCGTTCCATGGCTTCGGAAGTAGACCAGACTTGTAGTAAAGTCAGGAGGGTTGTCCTAGCTTTCATGCAGAATATGAAGTTACTTCAACTACTTCATGCGTTGGATTTTAAATCGATCTTACATTGACCTTATACAAATTTGTACTGACTGCGGGTTTGCTTCAGGATCTTCACAACAGCCCGCCCGTTCTGCGTTGCCAGCCAGCGGTAAGTACCAGTTCCAGCAGGTCACAATTAACAGAGCTCTAGCATTAGTTTTAAAAAGAAAATGCACGTGGAAGCATTGACACTATCTATAGTATCATGGACGTCCCTATGACGACATCGTTGGAAGGAGTCCGGCTCAAAATAGTGGGTAGTTGGATCACGGTTGAGACATTCGCTGAAAACAATTGTTTGAAAGGAAGAGGAACTTATTTGAATTTCAAATTGCTGTTCACATACGATATGAAGGAGCAATGAACAAGGGTATACAAAGGGTATGCCTCAGTTCGCAGGTCGAGCCAACGTTTCGTCGAGTGGACGTGTCTTGGTATTATTCGTACCCTTTTTACCCTTGTTCAGTGCTCCTTCATAGCGTGTAAACCATCTTCTTCCTCTGGTTCTACCTATTAACATACGAGTAGTTTGTGACCTTTAGATCCGGAAGCTTGCGCTGGTCCACATCTGCGGTTGGAGCCACGCATGCATATCGGGGGAGGTCATTATGCGCATTGTCTTTTGGTGCGCTCTCAAATATTTCCGTGATTAGCCACGTGCAGTACAGGTGGCCGCATCCATACCTATTTAGATTGCACCACCAGAGCATGAATTGGCAATGAGTAGTCGCATGTCTCAGCGAATAAAACATTCTTGTGGCACTTAAGACCTGTTCCACACGGCACTGATGGTGCGCTCTCTGTGTGGTGCTTGGTCTTCATAGCTGGCTGCAGATGTCTTTTGCCACGCACCCTCCTGGAGACCGGGTTAAGGATGTCTTTGCTTTGCGCCTACGTAGCCATGGAAGCGGCAGGAACACTAGACAAGAACCGAGATGTTTCTTACGTGCCCTTAGTGGCATATTTGGTTAAACGTACTCATTTGGTGAGCTCAGCGGTTTAATTCCTGGTGGAGGTTTTTTTTTTTTTAATGTTAAACATGCCTCCTCGGTGGGTGATGTGTTTTTGAGATTCAGTGTAACACTTTCTGCAGACAGATGGAGGACGCACACCCATGAGCATATAAAGGCTTTCACATAATTAGGGATTTATTTTGCGGATTGATTACTATATAAGATGTATGCAGATTAGGTCTCACTGTTCTTATCATCAAGCTCATGTGAAGATGTGATAAACGAGGCAAGTAGGACACTAATGCTCCACCAATGGACCCTTAATAATCAGTAGAAAATTAACTAGAACTAAGGCTATTAGCTTCAAACCAAAAATTAACATTAATACGCCAATCTTGATATTAGGGGTACATTTCAACAGCGAGCTAAGCTGAGACAATCATGTTAAAGCTGTCCCCAGTAAGCTTTTTGGTGTCACAGGTATCATTAACCGGCATCGTCACTTACTTCCATGTAAAGTTAAACTTTTCCTGTATAATTCACTCTTTATGTCACAAGTAAACTATACGCACATAGTTTGGGGAGCAACTGCAGGCAGTAATAAACATAATATTTACTTTCTATAGAAGAAAGCTTTGCGTAAAATACTAAACGCCGATTCTGATATGAACATATGCGATTTATTCCGCCAATTCAATACCATAAAAGTATATGAAATGTATAATGTTAGGCTAGCTGAAGGATATATAAGGATATAAAAAAAACTTAATTACTTGCTTGGCACGGGACACCATTCACTAAATTTACAATTTTGCCCAAGCAGACACTGGGAACAGTGGCATATTCCAACATGCTGCACAATATACGGTAGACATAGCTTCGCAAACACGTTTCCCCGTTTTGTGAACACGTTTCATGCTGCAAAAGTTGATATACCTCGATCATGCCGCCAATTTATACAGGATATATGTGCTTCTTGATTTCACCATGCTTTCTTCGCTTGTTTAATTTTTTCATTCCATAAACTGTTGACCTGCTTTGAATAACCAAAGACCTGCTTTCCTATGAATGCTACTTTGTTGCTTTTTTGCTATCCTTTTTGTGTGCTCTTCATTTGCTAGCATTTTCTTTTTAATTCTGTGCCAGATGTTATTTTTTTGACAACCTTGTTTGCATTTCGACATGTTAGTTGTAAAAAACAATTTGAACGTTGCCTGCTTCCCTGCAACGTGGGCGCCCAGGGGTATTTCAAACCACAATTTCTGGCTTCTTTCCTTCGACCCTCACCATGTATTCAGGGAAAATAAATAAAGTAAAATTGAAATGAAAATTTAGGATTTGCAGCCCACTTTGACCCGTAAAAGCTTAAAAAGGGCAATGTCACATTGCTGACTTTTGCCAAGGCCAATATATTCTTTCATTGTTTTGTGTGTAGTAGAAACCAATAAACTAGAATCCAGTCGCATGCTTAACTCAAAGAAATGAAATGTAGCTATATTTAACAGCAGAAGCAACAATGCAATAAAAGAATAAGTGGCTACGTCGGCTTGTGAAGTCAATTCGGTCAATCGAACGCTGCGTCAAAAATTAGGCATATCACATTAATCCCTCGGTCGCTGTATTTTTGTGCCACAGTGTTCATTTTTACATGCACTAGTCGACCCCTTTGCTACAAAAATCTATCAGGAATAAAAGATTACCACAAAATACAATCTAATCGAATAGAATACATTTGGTACGGTTACTATTGATCCTATGATCTTTGATGTGAGGAGAATTTACCTGTTTTGCGCTCGAGCGCATTGCCTGCAAAATAAGGCTGACAATAGTGAGCCATTGTATTTTCGGCAAAGCGGACCAGACATTTCGCACAATGAAATGTGCAGTTCCGAGGACCCGCCTAGAATATTAACCGTGTTGAGTAGTTTTCTACAAAGGTAAAACACAATGGGCGTCTTCTGTATGTAAGTGCACTATAAAGTGGCTGAAATCATTTCCCAACCCACTCGAAACTAATCAGAGAAGCAGTCAACCGACAAAAATTCACATCCAACACTCATGCCCACGACGCTTGCTACACGGGATCTCGACGACCAAATACAGGGCGTTCAAAAATGCTAAACGAGTACGCAGAAGTATTTTTTGCAAATTTAAATAGCCAGGCAGACGCAAGTTTGCAGTTTTCATCGCAAAGCAGTAATAAAGAAAATAAATTATTGACGTTTTATTAACAGCAACTAGCTTACAATACTGTATTTTCCCGAGATGTGTCCTTCTAAAGATGACACCAAATCCTTCTAATTATGCATGATCGATGGGAGCACTTATGAAGCCCGTCTCTGGAGGGACGCAATTGTTCCGTATGACGCTCCGTCTGAGAAGATTGTGGCAGTGATAGGCGATGGGTAATACTTTTGTTTTGGTCAATGTTTCCGTGTAACGCCAGCGAAACCGAAGAATGATTGTGGGGCTGCTTGGACGAGCTATTCAGAGCAGTGGCCTACAGCGTTGGCGAAACCGCCTAGTTAATTCGAATACTGTGGTCGCAATATAAGGTAATGTAGAGCAATGTTGCAATGCTCTCTTCTGTTTTTCTTTTCTGGTATTGCAGAGGCCTGGTAGAACAGCTGAAAATTACGCTAGTGCAATGCATTACACCAGCGCTGACAGGTACCGAGTAACACATCAGTAGCCATGCAGAGTTCCATGAGCGCTGTACATGCTCTGTGTAATCCAGAAGGTCCACCCTGTCCAATGTTCTTAGAAAAGAGTTTGAAACTGGGCTGTCATGTCGCTATGTCGTAGTGCCATCAATCGCAGGTCGAGCGTGAGTTGATAGCATTGCTGTTGTAGCGCCCTTTCTCCTTGCGGTGGAGCCCCGATTACATGGCAGCGCTTCTACGGCAACGCATTAGCGTATCGGTTCCGGTATTGCCGGAGTCAAATTCCAGCGATTGAGGCTAGGCGACCTACAAAGACGCAGGTGTCTCACAATGCTCGATCTTGGCGTCGATGCCGGAAATATTTCACAGGTGGAGACAAATTGCAAGCAACATATATTGCAAGAAACTGTTTTTAAGGAAAAGGGCGAAACTAACGGGTAGGCAATTTTAAAGTGTATCGAATGAACCACTGAGCTAACCCTTTAATGTGCCTTTGTCCCTGACTGTTTTTGCTAAGCGGGACCATTAGATGTAAATATGCTCAAAAGACAAATATGGGCGACAAATTCTTGCTGGCGAAGTCGACAGTTTTAACTCATCTTTAACTCCAACGCATTTCTCCTTCCATGTAAAGGCCTGGTTGGACGGTAACTTTCTAAGCGAGTACATTGGACGCAAGCAGAGATATTTGGCCACGATGTTACTTGATGACCTTTCTCCACTGGAAGTTTTAAAGGGTGCATGGTAAAGAGAAGAGTTTATGCAGTTGATACCAGTGATATTATCGGCATGAAGAACAGAATCGCCTCCGCCTATATAAGCATCGCGGCAGGATTGATGCGCAGAGTTGATTTTATGCATGAGTGAATAATTTCGTGTGTTGCTATGGAAGGCAAGCATTTCGAAAATTTTTAAACCCCTGATATCTTGACATGGTGGTGGCAAAAACTTTATTTAGTAAAGGTTATTAAAATTTTGTTGCCGCCGTTCCGTGGGTGGCCTTCCGGCTGCTGGTCGTGGCCTCCAGGTCACGCCAGGCGGCGACTGCCGCTGCCCAGTTCGTAAGTCGCTATTGAATGTGTGGCTCCGAGCTGGCCAAAGCAGCCGCTCTCAGCTGCGGGCTGTTTATTTGCCAGGAGACGGGGGAAAGTGCGCATAATCTGCTCGGGGAGAGCTGCAAAGCGTGCATTTGAGTGAGAAGGCACCGGGGTGAATAAGGGCAAGGCGTGCAGGGACGACGAAAGTGTGGGCCTGTAAATGGCGCCACGTATTCTGTTCGGTTTTAGATAGGGATTTTGTGAGGGGGAGGGAGGGATAAGGGAGAGTTGTGGTAGTGGAAGGTGAGGAGGAAGCCACGTGTGTTTATCCGGGAGTGGAGGGGGCCAGCTCGGTCGGTCATCTCGCGAGCGATGGAATTTGCCGCCTAATTTCCAGGCTGCCTTGCGTGAGCCGGAACCCAGAAGAGTTGTATAGGACGGGAAGGGGGGGGGGGTGAGGAGTTGGTATGTTGGTTGGTTTGTGGGGTTTAACGTCCCAAAGCGACTTATGCTACGAGAGAGAGAAATTTCGACCACCTGGAGTTCAACGTGCACTGACATCGCGCAGCACACGGGCGCCTCGCTTTTCGCCTCCATTGAAAAGCTGCCGCCGAGGCCGGGATTTGATCCCGCGCGTCCTTGGGAACAGTAGTCGAGCGCCGTAACCACTGCGCCACCCCGCTGAGAGCAGGGGAAGAGATTCTACCTCTTTGATGCGGTCTTAGAGTCGCTGAATATGAAAAGGGCCGGTGTGTTGGTAATGGCGAGGGCGATGGCTGGTTCTGCGGCAGTGGAAGTGAGAGCAGGGGTAGTGGCGACGGAGATGGAGTTTCGTGTATTGGAAACAGTGGCTGGGGCATAGGCGAGGCTCGAGGATAGGCAGCCGCATCAACATACACGCGTCAGACCGTGTACCGTACTGGCACCAGAATGTGGAGGCGCGGGCTGATCGGCAAGCGGCATGATGCTCAGGGTGCATGTTCTTGTGAAGGGGCTTAACAGTAAGCATGATGGGTGGGCAAGGGATGGGTGAATATCTTGACATTGCCGTACGTCCAAGTCGAGTATGATATATCTCATCGCTTGCAACTAATATTGTTGCGAAAGGAATACGACAGCCTAAGCAATACCTTGGGTGGCCGCAGCTACGTTACCAAGAAACGTAGCTACGCAAAGACAAAGTAGTAGACGAAGAAGACGAAGATGAAGAAAAAACACAAAGAAGACGACGAAGAAGGAGAAGACTAAGAGGAGAAACAAAGCTCGGTCACCCGCAGCTAATGTTTTCGCGCCACATTTGCTGCATTTTTGATGCAATTTTCTAATTATTTTCCATGTTTTGTTGGTAAGTAGGCCATGGAAATTTCCTGTACTTGCTTTGGTGACCGGTGGCTCCATCTTCCCCGCCGTTTTGCCGAAAATGAAGGTGTAAATAACATTATAATTTAATTTTAGCTTCCGCGCCTGCCACTATTGCATTTTAAAGCATTTTTAAACCCGCAAACATAATATTGGATGAATTGCAGATATTAATTCAAATGATGTACCTTCGCATACCCTACAACATATGGAGTGGAAATTCAAGGCCGCAGATGGCACCATAACCACCAAAGACACAACCGATGAGTATTGAATAGCCCAGCTATCACTCTAGCCTAGAATCTAGTTAGGCTGACCATACATGAGATGGCTCTGGACCACTGGATGAAGCTGCTGCCCACCCATGGCGACTTTTTCGCGCCAGCTCCAAATCAATTTTTTGCTCCCTTAGGTATGGTTCCTCAATGGCCATATACGGCTGTAGCGCGTTAAATAGGTGGTGTTGGTTAAAAGCAGTGTGCCACATTTTTAGTCGAGGACACCCAACACTTAATCTATTTGTATCACAAATTCATATAACATACGAGAAAAAATATCTGCAGCTCCTATCTGCAGTGTAATTGTGTGTATAAAGGTAGCGTTGCAAGAGTAGTCTCCCGAATCCAAGCCTAATTGTGGACGCGTCATAAGTACATATTTTCCGCGCACGATCCGCACAAAGGTTTCGACACCCTTGGCTCCCAAGACCGATCGCTCTATCTAGGCAATGCATTGCTTCATGGTAGCTCTTGGGTAGAGCTACGCTCAATAATTCTATCTTAATGCTTAGTAGGCATTGCAAGTTACATGTAATAAACAGCAAAACTGAGCTTCTCCTTGGCCTGTGGCTTTCGCTTCCTTTGCCTTTACGTTCACCAGCACGCAATATATTGGAGCGCAGCGTTTTGGCGCCCGTTCTTGGGTTTCGCGTCTTCTTCGCCGCCGGCGTTGTCCCTCGTAACCAGGGCCTGCTTTCTGAGTTTGCGTCATTATCGAAGTGTCGCCATCTCACGTGACCTCGAGTCATTTGATTGGTGAAAACGCCGGAACAGTGAAAACACTCGGTTTCCGACGTTTCGGCCAATCGGATGACTCGAGGTCACGTGGGATAGCGCCACACCGATAACGACACAAACTCGGAATACGGGCCCTGCTCCACTTTCACTCCCACCTTCCTTTCCTTACGGCACGATTCCGGTGTCAACAGAAACAAGTGCGACAGATACAGCGCCTTTCCATTCATCATCATCATCATCAGCCTGATTATACCCACTGCAGGGCGAAGGCCTCTCCCATATTTCTCCACTTAACCCGGTTCTGTGCTAGCTGCATTCACTTGACCCTTGCGAACTTCTTAATCTCATCCGCCCACCTAACTTTCTGCCGCCCCCTGCTATGTTTTCCTTCCCTTAAAATTCAGTTTATTACCCTCAGCGACCATCGGTTATTCTCTCTTCGCACTACATGTCCTGCCCATGTCCATTTCTTCTTCTTAATTTGCCCCGCCGGGGTGGTGCAGTGGTAAGACGCCCGACTACTGTGCCGGAGTACCCGGGTTCGAACCCGACCTCGGCGGCTGCGTTTCCATGGAGGTGAAACGAAGAGGCGTCGTGTGCTGTGCGATGTCAGCGCACGTTAAAGATCCCCAGGTGGTCGAAATTACTCCGTAGTCCTCCACTACGGCTCCTCTTTCTCTCTTTCCACTTTCACTCCCACCTTCCTCCTTTCCCTTACGGCGCGGTTCAGGTGTCCACAGAAAACAAGTGAGACAGTTGCCGCCCCTTTCCCTTCCTATAAATCAATCAATCTTCTTCTTAATTTCCACTAGAATGTCGGTAACTTGAGATTTCTCTGACCCACTCTGCACGCTTTCTATCTCTTAATGTTACCCCTACCATTTTTCGTTCCATAGCCCTCTGTGAACTGTGAACCAATTATGACAAGCACGCATCCAGAGCTCAACTACATTTTCACTCCCACCTTCCTTCCCTTACGGCGCGGTACAGGTGTCCACAGAACAAAGTGTAAATTACTGCGCTATCCATTTCGATGAACCAATTATCAAGGGCATGCTTCAGGTCTAAGCAAATCAATTAAGGGGAAATGAGGGTGCTCGTTATAATACATGAAGGAAAGAAGCCAACTGTCGGCGAGGCCAAGGAAAGCGTTGGGGATTGTACTTTATGTATTTTTTAATGTTTACTTGGATAATCGCAGAAATTAGTAATGTAATCTGTTTAGGGGAAATATAATTAAACACAAAGTAGAAGAAAAGACAACGTGCGATGGTGGGAACCGAACCCACGACCTCTGAATATCGCGTCCAGTGCTCTTCCAACTGAGCTACATCGGCCGCTGTCCCCCCTGCTACTTGCTCGGGTATTTATGTTGTCTGTATACGAACCTCAGCGCCACCCTCAACCATAGCGGCGGACGTGGAACGTCCTTTGTTTCCGCCAGCGTGACGTAGAACGTAATCAAGAGCGAGGGCGAAAGCTGTGCTAGAACCCTCTTAACGCTACCTATGGCTTCAAGACTGCCAGAACCGAGACCCCCGTAGGCTACAAGCAGATCAATTAGGGGAAATGAGGGTGCTCGTTATAATACACGAAGGAAAGAAGCCTTGGCCTCGCCGACTGTTAGCTTCTTGTCTTCATGCTTCAGGTCTGAATAGATAACGTAACCACATATGGCACACACTGCAAAGATAAAAATTACGAAACACTTAGACGACTGGTTGGTTGGTTTGGTTAGTTTGTGGGGTTTAACGTCCCAAAGCGACTCAGACTATGAGAGACGCCGTAGTGGAGGACTCCGGAAATTTCGACCACCTGGGGTTCTTTAACGTGCACTGACATCGCACAGCACACGGGCACCTTGCTTTTCGCCTCCATCGAAAAGCGGCCGCCGAGGCCGGGATTCGATCCCGCGTCCTTGGGAACAGTAGTCGAGCGCCATAACCACTGCGCCACCCCGGCGGGGTACACTTAGACGACTGAAGTGGTGAAAAGCGAAAGCCTGGGTTCTGTCATCCATCATGTCCTGTCACTCACCTGTCAAGTGGGGATGAATTTTTTGAAGGTTCGAAGCAATGTGCATAAAACGGCCATGGACGTCTCTAAACGTCTAACCTTTACTATTGGTTAGTGAAGGTTACCATGACTTGCATTTTCTGAGTACTAATTAATGTCTGGTTAGTGTTAGTTAGGCGCACCTTAACTAGTGATGGTTAGTGATAGTTAGATGACTTCCATCAGCTTAACTATTTTATTAGTCCTAAATTATGAAGTAACCTTCAAAATACCTTCAATCATGTTCTAATATCCGATTGCTATTATTCATCGATTAAATGGTGATTGGCATATCCCCATAGAAGGCATGCAGCCGAAACCCGGACGTATTTGCTAACGACAATATGAGGCGTTAAAGGCTTTTGCCTTAACATTTCATGAATTCGAGCACACACACTGAACTGCAGGTTCACACACTTATAGAGAAAAGTGTCATATTTTGATGTAGTTTGCGTAATTAAAGCTATTTCACTTTTCGTTTTTCAAAAAATGTCTCGAATGGCATCGTTTCAGTGAAAAACTGATTGTATTATAGGTTGGGAAAGGCGCGGTAACTGTCTCACTTGTTTTCTGTGGACACCTCAACCGCGCCGTAAGGGAAGGGAGGAAGGTGGGAGTGAAAGTGGAAAGAGAGAAAGAGGAGCCATAGTGGAGGGCTACGGAGTAATTTCAACCA
Organism: Amblyomma maculatum; assembly: GCF_055883805.1. Taxonomy (NCBI): domain Eukaryota; kingdom Metazoa; phylum Arthropoda; class Arachnida; order Ixodida; family Ixodidae; genus Amblyomma; species Amblyomma maculatum. The sequence continues at coordinate 113,268,560 of NC_139352.1, read as the reverse complement.
CCTGGGGATCTTTAACGTGCGCTGACATCATACAGCACACGGACGCCTCTTTGTTTCGCCTCCATTGAAACGCAGCCGCCGAGGTCGGGTTCGAGCCCGGGTACTCCGGCACAGTAGTCGGGAGTCTTACCACTGCACCACCCCGGCGGGGCTTCCTCCATGGCGGCGACCGCGCGTGTTCTCCGATTACTGCCACGGCCGGTCTCGGGGGAGAACGCGCAAGCGCTCTCTCCCTCGAGACCGGCCGTGTTGCTGCGCGCGATCCTGCCACACCTTGCGACACACGTGACCGAGGTGTCTGAAATAAACCTTCAGTTGTAAGTCAGCGCTGTGTGTGTCTCGTGCTCCCTTTTTGTCCGTGTTTAGCTTGCGCTGTTTCCCCCTTGCGATGAACCAACTAGCCCGCAACGTTTTGTTCACTAGCAGTCAAAGATAGCATCCACCATGAGGTCCACCTATGCGATGTTCTTAGATAAGAGACAGAAACCTGGGCTGGCGCGCCACGCCGCGGATGGGCCCAAACAATCGCCGGCCCAGCCCGTGAGCTGATCGCGACCGTGCGGCGGAGCCCCGACCACAAGGCAGCGTTTTTCGGCGACACGTTAGCGTTTCGGTTCTGGCGTCGCCGGAGGCGAAATTGTTGTTGTGGCTGTAGGAAGAAGGAAAAGAAAATATACGGGCTGGCTAGTAGTAGTAGTAGTAGTAGTAGTAGAAAACATTTATTTTACCAGAAGAGTTCGGGGCGCGTAGGCCGCGCAGGCCCCTGGGCCCCCGCACGGCCCCACTACACTCAAACGTTCATGTTCCTACGGTTCATGACGTCGGCAGCTCGGTCTGTGGCGGTCTTTTGCTACTGGCTCTGTAGCTGAGCCACCTCCACTGCCTCGTGCGAACAGAAGAGAAAATAATGAAAGAAAAAGAAGAGGAAGAGGATACGGGAAGGTGGGAACCTTCCTTTTTTCTCTGACGGCGCGGTTCAGTGTTCACAGAATAAGTGTGATGTGGAGCGCTTCGGAGACGGCAGCCTGAGGATCTTCCACGTGCACAGATATATCACAGCGCACGAAAAAGCGTCCAAGTGCTATGCGATATCAAATCTTTTCCTCCTCAGCTTGGTTAGCCTTAGCACACAGGGGCTGTTGTTGCTGTGGCTGTAGGAAGAAGGAAAAGAATATGCACGAGCCTGGTACTGGCTCTGTGGCTGAGGCACCTCCGGTGCCTCGTGCGGACAGTGGAGAGAAAGTAGAAAAGAAAGAAAAAGTAGAGGGAGATGAAGACTCGCGCCACAACAGTTGTTGTGTTGTTGTGGCTCTAGGAAGAAGGAAAAGAAAATGCACAGGCCTGCTACCGGCTCTGTAGCTGAGCCACCTCCGCTGCCTCTTGCGGACAGAAGAGAAAATAGAGAAGAAAATTAGACGCGCGCCGCAACAACAGCCGTCGTCCGCCACCGCTTCAATGACGGCCTACAACAGATAAAAATTCGGTGGCGGGGGCCCAGCCCCAACCGGCATCGTCCACCACCTAAGCGGTGGCGGGTTCAATGACGGCCTACAACAGATAAAAATTCGGTGACTGGCTAGCCCTCGCCGCAAGCGGCATTGACCTACCGTCCCAGCCCCAGAGGGCCAGGAACTGCCACCCTTCGGCCTCCAGTACGAGGCTTGATGCTCTCTATTTGGTTCACCTCGAGCCACCTTCGATCACAATATTTTTACGCAAATATTTCCGGCCACCGCCCCATTGGGGCCTCATGGACTAAGAGGATTGGCAGATTTAAGATTCCCAGGTGGTCCAATTACTCTGCAGCCCTCCACCACGACACCCCTTTATCTCACTCTTTTACTCCCACCTTCCTCTTTTCCCATAAGGCGCGGCGCGGTGAATGTGTGACAGGTACTCCGCCTTTCCTTTCCTGTGAAGCAATTATTATCAAAAATTATAAAAAAAAACCGCGAAATAAAAACGGGTGCTATAGAGGCTATCGTTGCGACACTCATAGCTCTCGCTGTCACTTGGTTCCAACCATACTAAACCCCCCGATGTTTCGTCGGTGGAGAGTAATTGCAAGCCACACATTGCAGCAATTCTTTTCTAAGCAGTGTTTTACCCGTCGAAGGTGCTGATAGCTTCTGCGAAGGCAGCAGGTCCTTTGTTACCCTTGGCTCTCCTTCATCCCTGCACAAGTGCGTTGCCACAAATAGGACAATTAGCTATATACCGAGTACAAATCTTCGAACATCGAAGATCGTCCGTGTCACAGTTTGCAGACGCTAATTTGTTTACACCGCCGGGGTGGCGCAGTGGTTACGGCGCTTGAATACCGCTCCGAAGGATGCGGGATCGAAGCCCGGCCTCGGAGGCCGCTTTTCGAAGGCGAAAACCAAGGCGCCAGTGTGCTGTGCGATGTCAGGACACGTAAAAGAACCCCAGGTGGTCTAAATTTCCGGAGTCCTCCACTACGTCATCTCTCATAGCCCGAGTCGCTTTGAGGCGTTAAACTCCACAAACCAAACCAAAGCTAATTTGTGTGCCGTCATGTAATTGGTCGCCTTCTCTTGTGATCGGCGACCAACATTTCAAAAGTGTCGTCAGCTGTGCCCTTGCTTGAGATGCTGCACTAGACGCTGTAGTTTGCTGGCATATAAGAAAGTAAAGGGTTGTACCTTCATTTCTGTTATAATTTGAAGTAAAAATTTCCCTCTTGGGAAATAGATCATATCACATGCGCATTACAGATGCACATGAATGTGAATGAAAATGATAGGCCCTGAACCTTCATTCAGCTTGCTACTCGTAGAAACCAGATAATTTGAGACGTGTTTGTAGAAGCTGGTATCGTCAGGATCTCTACGCGTTCTATACAGGATTCTTTCAAGGACTGAAAAAATGTCACTCGTCAGCACTTCACTTTTCCGAAGCATATTCCACTCGGCATCCGGGAAGAGTAATTCTAGGGATATTTTAAGGCGAAAGCCTTTAATGGCGAATACACCCCGGCGGGATCGCGCAGTGGTTACGGGGCTAGACTACTGTTCCCAAGGATGCGGGATCGCATCCCGGCATCGGCGGCCACTTCTCGATCGAGGCGAAAAGCAATGCGCCCGTGTGCTGTGCGTTGTCAGTTTACGTTAAAAACCCCAGGTGGTTCAAATTTCTGGAGTCCACCCCTAGGGTGTCTCTCATAGCCTGAGTCTCTTTGGGATGTTAAACTCCGCAAACCGAACATATCTAACTTTTAATGGCTCATACTCATGGCGTCCGTCCATCCTCTGTGTCCTCTCTCCCGCACATCGGCGCACTACTACACTCTCCCTAGCAACCACCTGAGCTGGTGCGGGCGCAGCTTTGCATAGCAACCGTGAGTCACATGTGGGTGGGCAGGGCGCGCGTCGGCGGCGGCAGCAGCTGGTGCGTCGACACTCCGACAGAGGACTCTGTGCAGTCGAGTGAGTCATACGTATGGCGCCGAAGCGGCCTCGTAACTGTGCGGCACGCGGTGACGAAAGCCTGATTCCCCCAACATGAACCGTGAGAAGGAGAATGTTAAGTTGTCACTGTGGAGATTAAGCATAGACACTCGTTTTCGGGCCTCCCCAAATATTGTTGGAATGACCCGCTGAGCCAGGCGGAAACGGAACAGCGATAGCCAGCATTCAGTCCTGCTGCTACGAAGAAGGAACTGCACGTGCTTGGCAGGCGTGTTGAGGCTGTCATCTTCTTTTGTTCCGAGACCACGACGGCATACCACAGCGCAACCCTCCCCCCCTCCTCCCCGCCTCTAGCGATGAAGCTATGAGCAAAAGGGAATGACGAAAAGCGGACACTGGGAGCGTGAATCGTACGCGGTAAGAACTAGCACGATCGGGAGGAGTTGCAGTGGCACAGTTTGCGATGACGTCCGAATGAAGGTGGGCGAGTTTAAGGCGATCAACGGAGGTCGCGTCCTCCCGGTCATTGATGCGCAATAGAAAGTGTTTAGGAGCACACCGGAGCACCTGGTACGGACGATTGTATGGTGGCCTTAAGGGTGGACGTACAGCGCCGTGGCGAACGAAGACGTGCGTGCACCGCTGAAGGTCTGGAGGGGAAGGGGATACGACGGGAATGCTGGTGCTGACGTATTGGAACGACAGTGCTCAAGAGCTACGGATTCGGCAGGTGTAATCTGACGTCAGCAGGAGTGGTTGTCGAAGGCTCGAAGAATTCGCCCAGGACACGCAGAGTAGGGCCAAACGTTAACTCTGTTGCACAGGTAGAAGAGTCAGTGCAACGTGCGGTGCGGGGACCAAGCAGGATTACGGGTAAGCGCTAAATTCAGGGTGCAGGGAAAGCTGACGCTATAAGTGAAGCTTTCACCTGGCAGTGAAAACGTTCAATGATACCATTCCAAATAGTGTGGTAAGAGGTCATCTTAATATGGTGGACGCCGGAGAGCCGAGTTAGGTTAGCAAATAATGCTGAGTTAAACTGAAGGCCATGATCACAGTAATGGTGGAAGGGACATCGTGGCGGCGTATCCAGAGTATGATAAGCGCTCTTGCGATCGACACCTGCGTTATGTCCAGAAGGGGCATCGCTTCAGGCCACTTCTGAACCTGTCAATGAAGGTTAACAGGTAGCGGTGGTTCCCGCAGGGAGGAAGAGGACCGACAATGTCGACCTGCATATGGCTAAAGCGGGCGTCCGGAAAAGAAGGATCCAAGAGGAGTCGCAGTGTGTCGGCGGCGAACGTCAAAGTTGATGCGAGGCCAGACATAACGAGCGGATGCCAGGATTTGCGCGGATGATAGGATAGGCCAAAGATGGAGGGCATCAAAGACGGTTCGGCGGTATGATGGAGGCACGTAGGGGGAAGGCGACCGGTCGACTTATCACAGACGAAAGGAACGGCGCCGTCAGTCAGCAAGACGTCCTCCTATATCAGAGGTGTCGCGCGTGCGTAGCCGTTGCAGCTCGGCATCGGCTCGTTGAGCAGCAGCCATAGCTCTGAAGTTGATGATTGGCCGTCCATTGCACGTCGCATTGACTTTAGCGCGTGAAAGAGGATCGGCAACTATGTTCGACTTGCCGCTGACGAGACGAATGCCGCAAGTAAACTCGGAAATATACGCGAGCTGCCTGATTCTCAGAGGAGCGTAGGAGGAACTGCTGGATGCCAGCGCAGATGTTTGTGGTCAGTCAGGATATGAAAAGTGCGTCCTTCGAACAAATAGCAGAAGTGCTTCACTGCCGAATATTATTGCGAACGCAATACTACTCTAGGCTTCGGACCTTCAGCATAGTGTGCCGGTTGCCACTTCTTACACACGTGACACTGTGACGTCACACCACACTTGACGCAAAAACGACAGAGGGGCTCAGTTGGCTGGGGCTGCCAACTTTGGCCTCTCGTTTCACATGTGACGGTTATGTCAGAATCAGCCTTCTAGGACTCTGGCATTCACGTTACCCCTATTCACTAAGGCGAGTTCCTACGGCTTGGTTGAAGTGGGAGTTTAGGGGGGTTGTGGAATAAGAAAAACAGAAGAATGCTCGGTCACCCACAGCTAATGCTGTCGCTCAATACTTGGTTCAGCAGCATTGACCCTTGTATTTTATTGCAAGCAGCTCTCGGCCGAAGGTGCTGCAGCGGCACTCAGGGGGTGCAATCTTCTTGGAAAAGAAGGTGCTTGGCTGCCAAACACCTTCCATGAACTATTGCAAGACAGCGCCGAGAGCACTGTCGGATACGTCAAATATGACGGATGTGGGCGCGTCACATTTGTTATGGTCGAGAAAAGTGGTGCCGGCGATGGCAGCTTTGAAGCCGCTGAATGCGCGGTCTGCGGTATCGTTCCAAGCGACAAGAGTTGTCGGCTTGCTATTGTCCGAGAGAAAGTCGTGAAGAGGCAGCAGTATTGAAGCGCCGATAATAGTTGGCGAGACCAAAAAATTCGCGTAGCTGCCGGGTGGTGGTGGCCCGGGGAAACGGAGTTATGGCGGTGACACGCGCCGGTAATGGATGGATGCCATGGGGGTTCACGCGATGGCCGAAAAAGTCCAACTCTGTGATGCCAAACTCGCTTTTCGGTCCATTCACCCCAAGACCAAAGCTGCTAAGCCTGGCGAAGACATTAAGCAGAAAAAGCTTGTTAGCTTCTGACGTATTGCTGAAAACAAGAACTTTATCAAGGAAGGGAAAGCAGCACCTCAAACCGCGTAGGACTTGTTCAACAAAGCGCTGAAAAGTCTGGGCCGCAATGCGAAGACCGAAATGTATCCTCACATATTCAAACATGCGAAAAGGCGTAATAATAGCGGTCTTCGGCATATCCGAGGGATCTACAGGAATATGGTGATAAGGCTTCACGAGATAATCCTTGCTGAACACAGTGCAGCCTTGAAGGGCCCATATAAATTCCTGAATATGTGAAATCGGGTGGCTGTCAGGGACTGTGGCCTTGTTGAGAGCCCGGTAATCGCCGCACGGGCACCAGTCGCCGTTCTTTTTGGGCACCATGTGGAGGGGCTATACCCAAGTACTGGAGGAGAGACGGATGAAGCAAAACTCCAGCATATGCTCGAATTCTTTTTGGCGACAGCTAGGGAATCCGTTGCGAGGCGACGAGCGCGAGCAAACACGGGAGGTCCAGTCGTCGCAATGAGTCACGCTGTGCGCGACTGGTGCTTGAAGGGACGGGGGTCGGAAAACGTACAGAAACTCGGAAAGCACGCTGGACCAAGGGTCGAGAACTGCTGGGCGTCTGGAGGAGCCAGAGTGGTGGATCGCGGCAAGAGACGCCTTGGAAGACTAGGCTCGTTTCAGAATCCAGTACGCGGTTGTGCCGCATGTTAACTAGGAGTCTGTAGTGTCATAGGAAGTCTGAACCGATGATTAGCGAGCGCACGTTCGCGATGACAAATACCCAGCGAAAGGTACGGCGGTGCCCGAGAGTCACCCGACTTCTGGCCGTATGTTCATGCGGTCGATCCGTTTACTGCGGTCAAAGGCGAAAAGTGAACGACGACGTCGCTCAGCCAACGATGGCAGCGGTGTCGATTAGGTAGTGGACTTTTGTTAACGGTCAGTGACGGTCGCCTTCAGTGTTCGGCCGAACCGTTTCTCCCGAAGCAGAAGGACTGGCGGCATTGAAGTGCGCGAGAGCCGTAGCGGCGGTAGTACCAGCAAAAGGTCCTAGAGGACTGTGGACGGTTAACTGGAGTACTCCGGCTGGTACGGCGAGGTGGAGATGAGGAACGCGGCCGGCGAGCGTGAAGGGCTGCAACTTCAACTGTAAGCCGCGCTACCTGCCGAGTGAGCTCCTCATTCGCATCGGTCAGGCGGAAATAGCGATTGTCAGCAGCTGCGCTGGGCAGCTGAGAGGCAAGCGGACAGCGGGGAAACCGACGTACATGATCTTATCTTCCACCGTAGAGAGAGATTCCAGTGTCTCAGATGAAGACACGCTCAGGATCATGCCCACCTGCGGTGGTAGGCGCTTCAGGAAGAGTTCCCGCAGAAGTGCGCTGTCGTGTGAAGCAGCGGAGTCTCCAGCCAGGGTGGTCAAGCGACGCAACAGCTCCATAAGGTTGCAATCTCCGAGCTCTTCTGAGGTAAGGAGCTGCTGCGGAAGACGCGGCTCTGTTTCAGAAGTTCGCTGGATCAGCGTCGCCCGAAGATGATCGCTAGAGCGATCGGCAGGCGGAGAGCAGGACGTCGCGAACAATCGCAGCAATAGTAGGCGTGAACGCCGCAATGACGTGGTCGAACATGGTCACCTGCGAAGGTGTGTAGTGCCGGTGGAAAAAGGCCTCCATGGTCAGGAACCAAAGTTCCGAGTCCGATGATTAGAAGTCGGGGAGCTTGGGTGCGGAGACCGCGGAATCATGAGGTGACGCCGTGTGAGGCGACGGAGGCGGTACTTGAGTGGGGAAATCCGTGGCCTTGGCTTACACGATCGAAGGTAGGCGGTGTCTTGAGCTCCGGGCTCTGGTAGGCCAAGCAAAACGGTTGATGCAGGCGCAGGGTAGGACTAGAGAGCGAAGACGTGAAATCCGAAGTCACCAAATTTGCTGAGATGAACAAGACACACTCGTTGTCGGGTCTCTACAAATATATTTGGCATGATTCGCTGAGCCAGGCGGGAACGGTACTGTGAATCGCCGGCATTCAGTCCTGCTGCCAAGAAGAACGAACTGCGCTTGCTTGACAGGCGTGCTGAGGCTGTGAACTTCTTTTGCGCCGAGACAACGATGGCATGCCACGCTACCATTTCTGGTTCCTTCGTTTCCTCTAATCAGAAGACTCGAGGCCAGGGAGACAGCAACAACTTCGATAACGACGCATACACAGAATACGTACCCAAAGCAAGACGCAGAAAAACAGGAATCGGGCGTTTCAAACGCTTTCGCCTAATCCCACTTCAGTTGTCCAAAGTGCCACACAAATGTTACAGCGAAAGCCTTCAATGGCTCATGGTCGCGGCCACAATTCTTAAAGCTTCAGGTTTGATGACGTCTAGTCACTAACCTGTACTAATGACTAACTAGTCCCTAACTAGTACTATTACCTACCTAATCACTAACGACCCGCCGGGGTGGTGCAGTGGTTACCGCGCTCGACTACTGTTCCCAAGATGCAGGATCGAATCCCGGCCTCTGCGGCCGCTTTTCGATGGGGGCGAAAAGCAAGGTGCCCGTGTGCTGTGTCGAAATTTTCGGAGTCCTCCACTACGGCGTCTCTCATAGCCTGAGTCGCTTTGGGACGTTAAACCCCACAAACCAACTAATCACTAACGAGTAGTAAATATTGACTAACTAGCCTTTAGCTACCACTATCTAATCATGACTGAATAGCGATGAGAAATGACAGATGACTCAATATGGCGCCTTAACATGGTAGCGTCATCGGCCGCAACGTAGATCGGTTGTGGTGTCATCGTGACGTAAAATCTGGTGATGCCTCTTCTCCAGAACAGACGTCGTAATGACGTCACATCTGGTCATGACGTCACGACTAGTCGTGACGGCACCAGACAACTCATGCATGTACAGTTTTCTAATGTATTCATAAATGCCACGTCGTCTTGTTTGAAGGCGTCTGTGACCTTTACCTATCTTATTCGCGTTTGAGTTTTTGCATCTGTAGGGTCCAGCAGATGCCGGAGCCTGTTCCATGTCTTGAAAGAGATTCATGCTTGCTACCATTTCGTCACATCTGCTTAACCAGTTTCGTTCGTACAATTTGATCGCGTAGCTTTCACATTCCCCCCTCCCGAGCCACAGTGGGCCGTCACCGCGGCGCTTGACGCCCCCATCTGAGACAAAGGTGAGGGCAGAAAGTGTAAAACTAAAGAGTAAATCGGCCCCGTGCCCCGATGGGATCACCAATAAAATGCTAAGAAATATGGACGATGGCTCCGTTAGTATTCTGACGAAATTCATTGTAAATGTTTGGGAAACGAGCTCATACCACTGGAAAACGGCAAACATAACACAAATAGCGAAACCGGGCAAACCCACGCAATTGGAAAATTGGAGACCAATTTCCCTAACCTCATGCGTAGAGAAGTTGCCGGATCACGTATTCCAGACGAGATTAACGTGCTTCATGGAGCAAACCGACCTGTGACCGCACGAGATGGTTGATTTCCGTCCAAACTTGAGCACGCAGGACGTAACCTTCCAACTACAACATATCGTAGACTCAAAATCGAAAGACGCCAAAGTGATCATGGGCCTAGACACCATCAAGGCCTTCGACAATGCCAGACACGAGGCTATCCTCGAAGGGCACGAAGTGCTCGGAGTAGGGGAGCTAACGTACAACTATATAAAAGATTTCCTATGGGGAAGAAAAGCCAGCATGAGATTTCAAACTTTAGGATCTCTCACGTTAGGAGTTGGGAAGCTAAGGCATGCCACAGGGCTCAGTGCCATCGCATTTCCTATTCAACGAGGCGATGGGAGGCCTCCCAGGTAAACTTAACTAAATTAAGGGGCTAAATTTTAGCATGTGTGCGGACGATATCAACCTCTGGAATAACTGGGGAAGCTATACGAGTACGGAGAAACGCCTGCAGGCAGCGACCGACATTGTCGATTTACGCAACTGAAAGGAGACAAATTTCCTGCTCACCGCGAAAAATAGGAGTTGTTCGTATATACCCCAAAATATCTCCGCTGCAAGAATAGCTGGGAGTGTCATATTCACGTAGAGTGCAAAGCGGTGCCAAAAATAGATCAAATCAGGAGCGTGGGGATGGTCATCCAATCTCACGGGCATAATGAAGTCCTGAAGAAATTAGAAAGTTAGGAAATTGAAACCCTCGGGCTATTTAAGTGTCGTTCTAGCTCGAGATCAAGGCCGGATAAAAGGAGAAATCAGACTGCCTGATCCGAGGATGGGTTAAGAAGGGGCTAGGACTGCCTATGGGCTCCTCGAGAGGACAGCTCGAACTAGGAGGCTAAGCACGACCGAGACAGGCAGGATGATCCTTGCAAAAGTAGGGCTCAACCCAGACAGGAATCCAAAAAAGGTAATAATTAGTAGGGAAAGCAGGAACGCCTTGGTAGTCCCCCCCTTCTCTAGAAACATGCATCCAGAACTCAGCGTCAAAAGAATGGCCAAACGAGCCGAAGCTCTAGAGCGATGGTTTAAAAACACGAAAGCGAGGGAAGCAGTCTATGTCGATGCGACGAGTGGCAGAACAAGTGAGGCAGTAGCCTGGGTAGTCAATGTCCGAGGCCGCCTGTATCCACGGCAGCCATCAGAGTCCGCAACTGCGGAGGAAGTTGCAATAGCGCTAGCCTGCACAGCGAAAGAAGCCAAGGTTTTTGAATAAGAATGATGTCATCGGAGGCAGCCAATATCCTCACCCAAAAACGCTGAATAGGAAAATACAGTAATTTGGATTCCGCTCACGTTGCCTTCCATGGTAACGAGGCGGCTCACGAGCTAGCTTCTAATCGCAGGCGCACGACTCCCCATATTCCCTGAGCTGCGTGCTGGGGATGGGGAACAGGACGCCCTATTTCGATGGAAATAAATGTTCTCCAACCGACTAATCAACCAATATGCATATATAAATGCCGCTATATATGTTGCATTTATATGGCATATATATATGCAATGCATATATAAAGCTGATAAAAAAAGGTGTTTTACGCGCACTTTATATTGATTCATAAAAAAGGGGACGCCAAGGACTTGAAAATTTAGATGATCAGCTTACTGTGTGCTACGTATAAGGAAACAAGGTAATCGCTAACAAATCAGGTGAATCTTGAATAGAATCAAGCAAAAGATGAAGCAGGTTTTCGGAAAGAGTGCTCCACTATCAATAATATCCATACAATCAACCACGTGATAGAAACCGCAAGTGGGGCTTAGGTGCTGTTTTGTGGATGCCCTGCAAATCGAGGACAGATAGAGGTACGGTATACAGCCGAATGAATAGTGGGAGTGTCATATTCACGTAGAGTGCAAAGCGGTGCCAAAAATATATCAAATCAGGAGCGTGGGGATGGTCATCCAATCTCACGGGCATAATGAAGTCCTGAAGAAATTAGAAAGTTAGGAAATTGAAACCCTCGGGCTATTTAAGTGTCGTTCTAGCTCGAGATCAAGGCCGGATAAAAGGAGAAATCAGACTGCCTGATCCGAAGATGGGTTAAGAAGGGACTAGGACTGCCTATGGGCTCCTCGAGAGGACAGCTCGAACTAGGAGGCTAAGCACGACCGAGACAGGCAGGATGATCCTTGCAAAAGTAGGGCTCAACCTAGACAGGAATCCAAAAAAAGGTAATAATTAGTAGGGAAAGCAGGAACGCCTTGGTAGTCCCCCACTTCTCTAGAAACATGCATCCAGAACTCAGCGTCAAAAGAATGGCCAAACGAGCCGAAGCTCTAGAGCGATGGTTTAAAAACACGAAAGCGAGGGAAGCAGTCTATGTCGATGCGACGAGTGGCAGAACAAGTGAGGCAGTAGCCTGGGTAGTCAATGTCCGAGGCCGCCTGTATCCACGGCAGCCATCAGAGTCCGCAACTGCGGAGGAAGTTGCAATAGCGCTAGCCTGCACAGCGAAAGAAGCCAAGGTTTTTGAAAAAGAATGATGTCATCGGAGGCAGCCAATATCCTCACCCAAAGAACGCTGAATAGGAAAATACAGTAATTTGGATTCCGCTCACGTTGCCTTCCATGGTAACGAGGCGGCTCACGAGCTAGCTTCTAATCGCAGGCGCACGACTCCCCATATTCCCTGAGCTGCGTGCTGGGGGTGGGGAACAGGACGCCCTATTTCGATGGAAATAAATGTTTTCCAACCGACCAACCGACCAATCAACCAATATGCATATATAAATGCCGCTATATATGCTGCATTTATATGGCATATATATATGCAATGCATATATAAAGCTGTTAAAAAGGTGCTTTACGCGCACTTTATATTGATTCATAAAAAAGGGGACGCCAAGGACTTGAAAATACGTGCTACGTATAAGGAAACAAGTTAATCGCTAACAAATCAGGTGAATCTTGAATAGAATCAAGCAAAAGATGAAGCAGGTTTTCGGAAAGAGTGCTCCACTATCAATCATATCCATACAATCAACCACGTGATAGAAACCGCAAGTGGGGCTTAGGTGCTGTTTTGTGGATGCCCTGCAAATCGAGGACAGATAGAGGTACGGTATACAGCCGAATGAATAGTCGATAAACTAAGCTTGACTAAAATTCTTCTCTATTTTAATTTTACATAAGAATTTACATTGCGAAACAGCTGGCCGTCAGTACTGGATATGACTCGGCCCTTTGTCCAACGTAAAAAAACACATCGGAGTTTGTTTATACCTGTTGCACGCTTTCAAAATGGCATTTCGTTTTTATGCATCATATACAGACTCTATTCATGTGTGTGATAATGTAGCACTGAAACAATGGTTTTTGTTTTGGCGCATACATAGCGCCTCCTAAATATTCAGCATTTGAAAGCCAACTGAAAAACGCCTTTATACTTTTTATGTTTACATCCCCATTGCAGCTTAAGAAAATAAGGAGGCTGACCTTAAATGTTTACTCCCTACAGTATTGCATTGTAATAAATCCCAACAATAAAGACTAATACATTGCTGAGCTTATATTAGTATTTAGAATAAAGGATATAACATAATTAGGTATTGTAAGGTTTTGTAAGATATATTTAGTACGTTTCTTGTAATCAGATGTAACGTATCTGTCTCTCTTGCCTTAGAACACAGATGATTATTTAAGAGATTTAGAACGAAAGTTTTGCTGAATAGTTGAAGACGAATTGTGAAATGCCTGCCTCTTTACGAATATCACATAACCCATTACAGCTTAAGCCAGACCGCTTTCACGTTCGTTCAAAGTTAAGTAAAATGACTACAGGCCATAACATTAACCCGCCTTGTCGCTCATTCTCCGGACATTTGTATGGATTGCGAATGATGGGCCGAAGCTCGGCAATTATTGAGCACGTTATTGGAGAAAAATGGTCGACAGGATTTTGTAGCAGCAAGCTAAGCTCTCTCACTGTCGATTCAATGTTTGCAATATGAGTCAGGAAAAACTCCCTATTTACAGCCTCATCATAAAGGCAGAATAATTAGGCGAGCATTTCCAGTTTTGCCCAAAATTTGGTATGATGTGTATGGTGCAGTTAATGACCTTGTTTAGCGGTAATAAGGTGTTTTGAAGACCTACAGATTGAACAAAATATTTGAGAGGGTGAGTCTATTTCATGTGCTTCTACTCAGCAACTCGGTGAAAATTGATGAATAATATCCAGCCACCTCGCTTGGAGTTTGAGCATTGCCGCTACTGACGACACTGCGGATACTGGGTAACATAATTACATGCATTGCCGTATTTTGCGTTATGTAAGGGAATGATTTCACTGTTAGGCACAGCCACTTGGTGTGGTAATGGGGTTCCAACTCTCCGGTTCAGTTTTAATGCCATTGGCCATATGGTAACCAAGCTACACGTTCGCGTAATGATTTCGTTTTTGTTTTTTTCTGTTGCTTTCAGAGATGACGGATAAGGAAGGTGAGCCATCTAAGCTCTTCGGGGATTATGTCCTCTCATTTTTTTCCTTTTTGTTGTCAGTCCAGCCGTAATTATGTTTTCGGAGCTTCCAACCTGAACTACAGAGGATTGAAACGCTATTGCACGACCATTTTAAGCTAAGCATCAGAAAGACTTTAATCATTAGATACTAAAATAATAAGCAGCTTTATGTGTGAATGCCTATACTTGTAGTCTGGCGATTTTCTAATTACCTTACGAAATGGGTGTCTTGTGTTCTTTATGAGCACAGTACCGCGCAGGAAGTCGTGAATTGAGTTCTTAGAGGTGGATCACACCGGCAGAGCGAGGATTTTAATTTACTGAGTATTGAAATAAAAAAAATGAATGCTGTCTCACTCACAAATGGCGGTTCGCATGATGTAGGGTCGAGTGACGGGACAAATGTTAAATGTCAATAGACATGAATATAAAGCGCTCAGTATTCAATTTGAAGAATAAGCATTATATAAACAAACTCGTCATGATTTCTTCCCTTCAGCCGAGAACGAGTAAGTAGACAAACGCCATTCAGTACATTTTCCCTAAAGTAACCCTGTAGCTTATGTCACCCGTTAATAATTAGAAGGGTTATTAACGATGCGCCCTTAACGGTTCACACACAACCAGACACCCTTAGAGTGAGTGGCGGTAGCTGTTCCGGTCGCAAAGGAGATGCCCTGTATATAGTACACATGTATATAGTAGCAGCCTTTCCGGCTTCAAGAAAATGCCACCCAAATAATGATGCAGCTGCAGGAAAAAGCTAGTCCCAAGGCTCTCTAGTCGATCGCCAATTTGGTTACAGCACTGCGGCAGTCGCAGTTATGTATCGAACAATGAAGCAAACTTTGTAATGCCTGAAGAGTCGCTGTTCTTTTATTCAAGAGGGAAGTGATAGGGCAGGGGGTTTCTGTGGGGCTGTAGCTCTGCTCTCAGGGCCAAATGCCGCTCCGCTAGCTCACATCACATTGGTGTCCAACTGATCAACGCCAGCACCAAGGACTAAATTGTATTACAGTTTATTGGAGCCAGTCTCCCGTCGGTCTTTATTATCGGCAGTGCGATCATCCTGCTGTTAGCGTTCAAGGGGGTATTCACCTCAGTCCGTTGAGTCGTGGACGCGGCCTTCCGCTCCGCTCGTCCCGTTGGTACTCTCCGTGGTGCTTGCTTCCTCGTCGACTCCACAGTGCGCAAAACGCACTCCTTCACTGCCATACCTAGCGCGCCGTCGGTGGAGTAGACCAGAGAGAGGGGAAGGAGGCAGCAGATGTGATAGTAAGCCGGGACGCACCGTGCGCTTCTCTGCCGCTACCGTGACGTAGCCAGGAGGGCAAGGGTACTAGCGGCGTGCTAGAGAGGGCCGGCGATGTGTAGATTTCTACACCGTTCCTTCGTCTCGTCAATATAGGTGTTCATCGGGTGCAAATGTGCGCTGATTCGACCCTTTAGTGCCGTTGGTCGGGCTCGGCATTTCCCTGCCGCTGGACAGTATAGAAGGAAGGCAGGCACCAGGACGCCTCCGAATACATTTTGCCCCCAGCTGTCCCCACTGCCGTCAATGTGGCAACATGGCGCTCAGTATTTCCCGCGCACCCAGCCCCAAAGCTCTTCTTCCTCCTCGTTCTATTTGCATATTCCTGCACGAATCTGCAACACGATTCTTTAAAGTATTTAAAGAGCATCTAAAGATCCCTGATTCGATCCCTGGTTTCGGCACCAAAAATATAATAGCAGGGCGGACACAAGGATGCTTCTACACTGCGTTTAATACCCAGCTGTCCTTACGTTTGTCGATGTAGCAACATGGCGCTAAGTCTCTCTATCGCGCGCTCCTTCCAGCTCCAAACCTCTTCTTCCTCTTTGTTCAGCATGCAAATTCTTGCCGAATCTGCGACAAGCTCCGCACTCTGGGGTAAGACGTAGCTCAAAGATGGAATAGTGTCACATCAATGGCCACCATGATGCAGTCGGTACTGACACTCGATCGTGACTCTCGTCAATGACGACATGAGATACGAAGACAGGTTTCCAGTTTCCTCAACATGGACAACAACAGTGCAGAATAAGGAGTGGTGCGGCAGCAGAGATTCAAATCGTACAATGTAGCCCACACTCTTAGTTCAAGTTCCTCCGAGTATTCTGCTATATGGCTAGCAACAGACTGAGAACAGTCGTCGGGCTAAATGCTCACAATACATCCATTTCCAGCACCTGCTGCAGTTTCACTTCGTGCTTGAACTTGTGTCACCTCAATGGCCTGTGATGAATTCCATGCGACTGGTGGATGGGATCCAAGATGCTGTCGTAAGAGCTGCATATACCTGAAGTTCATTGTGCTCATCCAGTGTCTTCAGTGTCGCGTCGTGGTCCCCTTGGTGATTCTAACTGGTCTGGATATTAGATTCATCGCTGATCTGCTTCAGCGGCATCGTAGCCATGGGCCCTCGTCAATGATGCGCGATGTCTAGAGGGTCCGTTTCTGTTGGACCGATACCGGTGGACCGACCATTCTTGTATAAGCTGTGACAACACTTTCACTGCTTTTTTTTTTGGGGGGGGGGGGGGGGTGTTCACTGAGCAGTTCCGTACGTGTTTTATGGAAGAGTGACAGTCTCGATGCCCAGAGAATTGATAGTTTCATGCAGTTCGCGCTGTACGTCTAGCTTGAGGACCACTTCGGAAAGCTTCTGCTCGCTCTGTCATCTTGGTTCCCGTCGTGTAGAGTGCAATATACTCTATGTGGAACAGCTGGCGCAAAACGGAAGGGGCGCAGAATTTGGACCCCACCTGCTGGATGGAGCCCTTCTCCCCGGCATGAAAGCGTTATTGTGACGTTTCCCCGCTCTATAGTAAGCGTAATAGGCTTTCACCTAGTTCTGATCATGAAATGGTGAATTCAGCGCTGGAAGTTCACAGCTGTATTTCGGAGATTATACGCACATTCGTGACGTAAACGCTGACAAAACTAACAAGCATACTCTGGCACAACACAATTCTGACAAAACGCCCTGGGTTTCCACCGTACTTTTTTTTTCTGCGCACTCGCCGTGCTTTCTTTCTGGGCTTGGGAAACTGTGGGCAGCACTTTTCCAGGCTGTTCGATGGTTCGTTGCCTTTCTTCCTCTCCCTTCCGCACTGCATAAATGCCTGCGGCATTGCCCGACTCCGTTGTTGCGTTTGTTCAATAACACTGGACACCAGCGTTTCGTATGTCACCTTGGCCTCTTTCGCAAGCTCTACACAGTTGACGTGTCTTAGAATCATTGTCGAGGCGCCGTGTTTTCCGCACAATATTTTCAGAACTTCCTGTTTTTAGTTCTTCAATGGAAGCTCTCTGTTGCTGGCTTTGTTTGTCATGTACAGAGTCACTGAATGCACTTCCATCATTCTTTGCAGCTCGATTCTGGCGCCTTTTCGATGCTCGCTCCGTGGGTATGTCGTCAGGCAAAGAATGGTGGTTTAAAAACCATCTTCCTTGTACACAGGACAGAAGCGCCTGTCCCCCATTCAACGCGTGTAACTGGCTCAATGCTTTCTTTACTGTCGCAGAGCCCCGTCTGAGTATGTACGAGATTGGAATACGTTTCTTCAAAAGGTGGATCCCACAGTACACCAGGCGCTCCTGGGTGACTGCTGACATCGCTCTGGGCCCACTTAGAATCATCACTCTTATCAGTCACTCTCCGCGATGTTTCGGTGCACTGGGTCTTTAGAGCTGACACGGGAAAAGGAAAGTCAGGCATTGTTGCGACTGCGGTGGAACGTTTGACTTGTGTCTCTTTCAATTGAAAAATCGGCGGTTAAGTCGAAAGGTGATTCGGCAAACAGCAATTCAGGCTCTGAAGGAGCGCTGTGGACTGCAGCTAGAAGAGAGTGGGTGGCTGAAGTCGTCTAGAACGATTCGAAGTGTTTCTTCGTACCGTTACATAAACTCTGAATACACTGCGCCAATCCTTTGAATCTTTCCTGTCAGCTTCCTACCTATTCAGAGGAAGGCTTCTGAAAGCAAGTGTTGTTTTCCCACCATGAGCCGCACTTTTCTGTGACATTGGATCCTGCTGCTGCTGCTTTCGGATAGAATGTGGCTGTTGCAGGAAACTCCACTCCTTTCATGAAACCGTGGGCAGCAGGTGCCTGAAGGACCTCGACGAGGCGGCTGAGGAGCGTAAATGTCTGTGTGGCGGTCTCCCTGTACTCTTGTACAGCTGCGGCGTCTTCTGCAGGCCGTCCTTGCATGTTTCCAGCCTCACCTGAATAACCTTTAACGCAAAAATATCTACAGCATTCGAAAGCCGAGTCAGAAAAGCGGGTTGGACGATGCGCTTCCTTTCGATGCAGTCCATGGTGTCTCGACGCAGCACTCTTCTCCCTGTCCGGTGGGGCTCGATGGCGGAGCTCCTGGTATCTTCCTGGAGGGTCGTAGGCATTCCCCTTGCTACCTCCAGGAATGAACTTTGGAGGAGCTCACAAACGGATTGGTTATCGGTCGCTCAGGAAAACCTAAACGACATCAGACAGCATTTCCAGGACATCCCGTGCAGTCGCTTTCAGCAACGGTTTCAGTTGAGCGATAGCGCTGAAAAAGAAGTTAACAACGAGCACTTATACCCATTTTGGTGAGCGGTAGCATCCCCATCAAATCGCAAGGCAGTATTTCCTGGGGTTTCTTGCTTATGATGGGCTGGAGTAAGCCAGGTGGTTTTTCACCTCGAGGCTTTCTCTCGGCAGATGCGACATATTACGTATCGCCATATTTCAGCCCTAATTCCGGGCATGGTAGCGAACTCACAGAGCTTCTGTCATGTCTTGCGCTTCCATAACAGTCGGCGCCGTGATTGCGCCGTGCAGCGACGCGGCGCGGCGCTGTTTGCAAGGAATATTGACTATAAAGCATTCAGTAGAGGCTTCTTTTCCTGGCATGTATTTTAGCCAAACTCCATAGCAGTCCAGCAGGAAGGTTCCGAAATAAGTTGTAACTATAGTAGCTACAGTAGAGTTAGCTCCTACCATACTACCAATGGCTTCACAGCGTAATTTGGCCTTATTAATTGGCGTGCCAACTTTGTAATTAAGACAATTGAATAGCTCTTCTCAGCACGAATCTTCCTGCTGAGCCCCGAGAAGCTTTCACTACTCCCACAAAGCGAACATGATCTCTGTGGCTCCGCAAAGAAACACACCTCGCCGCGTGCTCCCTCCGCAGAGGGGGAGACAGCTGCCCTTCTGTCTACTGCTTATGTTCGTCGGCCGGTTTGGTGTCGGCGACAGAATGAGGAATACTGCGCTACTTGCTAGACAGGGGACAGATAAAGGACAAATCACGAATGAAGCGCAAACGTACCACTGTTTATTTTTATCGACAAAACACGTACATATATACATATAACATTCTCGTCTAATCGCAAACACATCATTCATGCGCGTTATCACTTCGACCACAACTCCGCCTCTGCACAGCTATTATATCTAGCTCCTTATTTGTGAGAGCCACAGATGATGTACAAACACATGTATCTTTTTCTGCTGACTCATTGAAAAAAGCTTCAACGAATTCTCTTTCGATTCTTTCCTTTTGTTTGCAGTCTCGCACCGCAAAGTTGCGCAAGATGCTTAGGGTGGCTGTGTTTCCCCCAGTCATTATGATGTTGCAAGAGCCTCTTGTTAACACATCTTCACGTTTGTCCAATGTATTGTTTTCTGCGCGAAATCGGGATCTTATTTATTTCTGACAAGGTGTGAACCTATCCTTATGTGCAATTTCACATTCCTTCCTCTTGCCACGCTTATCATGCTCATTTACTCTGTTACAGAGGCTTCACAATACCTTCACATTGTTTGTTTGCCACCTTTTTTAGTTCATGTTACACTTTATGGATATACGGAATTACAACACAGCGCTCTGTGTTGGCCTCTTCCTTCTGCTCCTGCGTTTTCTTCATGTTTTGTTAGCAGCTTTTCTGGCACATACAAAATGAAGCTATCGGGAAAACCACTGGATTTCAACCGGGTTATTTGCATGCCGACGCTTTGTCATTTTGTGATCGCACTACGTCTTATTGCTCTGCAACATGCACGAGTGGGCAAGGCTCCTTTTAACAAGCTTGGACTGGCTGGAATCGAATCTCATGAGGCTTTTTTGTTTTTGGTATATCACAAGCGTATGTGCATGGGGGTCTCCTGTATTTGTAGGTGAAGGAACGTAATCATAGCTTTATCAGGCACTTAGTATGTGAAATCAAGCCCATTGAACATGCCTTGAAACGCGCGACCATCATATACGCGTCGACTGTACCAGGAATTTCTGTCTAGCAAGTAGTGCAGTATTCCCCATTATGAACAACCAACTGACCTCCGTGTTAGTATTGTTGTCTATGACAGCTCTTGAGCTCTTGCATTGTCAGTCCGTATTAGGTAGTTAACTTCGTATTCGAAGTGTTGTAGTGTCAGGCCTGCCGCGCAAGCCTACCGCTTGGCTCGTGCAGGTGTTTCAACCAGGTCAAGAAATGTGGTCGGTCTCAGCCATAAACCTCGTTTCTTTTACCTATATCTCAAACCATCACAATATGAAATGACGGCCATGTATTGCTTTTGGGTCACTGAATTATTGCTTTCTGCCATCGATAGCGCATGACTCAAAATGCAGCTGGTCCCATAAATCTGGAGGAGCGAAGCGCCCACTCTGATATCGCAAGCATCTTCCTGAGTAACGAATAGCTTGTTTAGGTCAAGAAGCTTGAGAGCTGCTGTCAAAGCTCCTTATGCTCATTTCATTCCTATTCCATAGCCAACTAGTACTCATGAGTAGAGGAAGTTTTTGGTCAAGTTGGTAGCAGTCTTGATGCATACCGGCAGCGAAGAAACACAAACACAAATAGAACATACAATCGTCCGTGTTTTGTGTGTTCCTTCCCTTAGTGCCGATATGAATCAACAAGTATATATCGCTGAAAAGTGCGGTAGTCTTTATGCTTAGAAAACTCCAAGATTGGCCAAAGTTATATGCAAGCAAGCTCACTTGAGCCTGACGTTTAAGTACTTTTGCGGGATTAAATGTGAGGGCAGCAGCACTGAGCTTTTGCAGAACGGCTCTCAGGGGATCGAGGTAGACAATAATATCATACAAGTAGGCGAGGGCGTGACACCATCTGCGTGGCCGACTACACGGTTCACCAGCCTCTGTAATAGGCTCGGAGCTTCAGAAAATCGGAGGTCATTCTCTTGAAGTGCTTGGACCATATTTGGTCCGCAGTATGTAATAAATAAAATAAAAAAATCTGCGATATGAGAACGCCATTTTACACACATCGTCCGTTCTCATTTTAAGCAGCAGGTATTCCTTGATTGAATCAAGAATCGAGATTGCTTCTTTTCCGCTATCTTTTTTAGTTGATAACAGACACGCACAAACGTCAAGAGAACTTTCTTTGTCACAAGTACTACTGGGAATCCCCAAGGATATTCAGAACGGCGTATAAGGCCAACATCGAGCATCTCTTGGAGCGGCTTCTCGGTCGCTTCCCTTTAGCAGCATGAGCAGGCTGTGGCATTCCATTTGCAGGACAGCTAGTCACCCATTTTTGTGCGGTGCTGCAGCAAACTGATCCATGCGGGCCGGTACGTGAACATCTCGTCAATGTTCTCTAACAATGACAAGAGGTGGTCACGTTGTTCCTCTGCCAGTGCAGTCATCGGTCAGTAATATCGGCACAATCTTCCGTGATCGTGAATGAAAAGTGCGCTGGCAGACCGCCGTTAGCGATCTCTACAGCTGAAACGGAAACCTACTTTCTGTTCCTCTACAGGCAGTGGTCAGTTTTGCAATTATTTCGTTCTCCGACCTCGGAGAGGGAGCATTGAGACGGACCGACGTCTCAATGGATCTGGACTCGGTCTATTGGTAGAGCAGAGCTCATTGTATTCATGCCACCCATCCCCGAGCGGGTCGGCTCTGCGCGTCAACAGTGACCTCACTGTAGACAGCGAGTGGATAAATGGCCTGACCGGGGCATACGGGCTCTCCCGACAACCCGCATGGGCGATATCTGCTATCAGACCGGTTTTCACCAGTCAAGATAGGCCTCGGATAATCGGTACTGTGAAGCCAGGTAGGTAAGGGAACACTTATTCTGCGCACGCTTATCCAAGCGCACTACGATCCGAACGTCACCGCTGGAGCTCACTTTCCCGCTAGCGAGGAGTGGTGACTTTTGCTGTCGTATTCGAAAGGACCGCCGTCGGAGCTAAGAAAGGACAGTGTCTACAATTTTCAATATGCTTGAATTCGTATTCAGCAATGCCGTAAATGTAGTCCCCGCCACTGCGATGTCAAAAAAAGCCACTGGCGTGTTGTTAGTTTGTTCTCTTACTTTGAATGTGGTTGTGACACGTATGGATTTCGACCGCTTGTAGCCTCTGCCGGCGCTGCGATAGGCTATCATCCGTGCTTTGCTGGTGCTACGCTCGGATATTTTCGGAAGCATGCGACCATGTGGCTGCATTCAGAGCTTTGGGAGTGTTTTCTGAGTAGGCGTGAACTTGTGCTGCTTAACACCGCTGACTTCTCAACGTTTGTTATTACCACTGCAGCCCGTTCCCGCGGGATCCAGGGCATAATCCAATACCTCGAGCGGCAATAGCTCGGCCGCGAACCTAATGGTCACAGGGGGCGGCTCACTCCAATCATCACTGGAACGCCGCTCCAGGCATTCCTCGGCTCTAGGTACCACCGAGCCGGCAGCGGGGTGCGGTATTTAAGAAATACCGATATCTGAGCCTGGACTCGGCGCGCATCACTGGCAAGCTCATTCAAGTCGGTACTTTGGAAGCTACACTAATAAAGGGAAATGTGGTGTGGCATTAGGGAGGATACGTTCTACTCACTCCGAATGGTATGCGTCTGAGGCGGCGTACTCGTATAACTCTTGCATCGCTCTTTCATGTTCAAGAAGAGCTAGCCTTCACCGCTATGGACCTCTGTTTAGGTGCCAAAATGTTGGATTTTCGTAGTGCTGCACCTCTGCTCAGAATCAAACGCCACTCCGCTAGTTAACACCACACTGGTTGCACCGAACACCGAGGATCAAGGGTATAACTAATTAATGTACACGTTTTTCCGTCGGCCTTCTTCGGCAGCGCGTCCAAGCAAGAGGCAAGATTCGAGGGCAGAATTCTGCAGTCTATCGAAGCGTGCACGCGCCCGCCCGCTCCGCTCGCTCGTCGACTCCTCACTTCACGCACTGAGTCACTCACTCACTCACTCACTCACTCACTCACTCACTCACTCACTCACTCACTCACTCATATTCTCACTAACTGCCACAACCAGATAGCACCACCACCGAATTTGAAATAGGCTGCTCACATGACCTTTAGACGGTAAGCGCCGCGCACCTTTCCGCCGGTACGCTACGTAGGCAGGACGGAAGGCACTAGCGGCTCACTTCAGAGGGCCGGTGATGTATGGCTTGCCCAAAGTAAGGAATTTACCTATAAATAACAACTGCAGAAATTATGAGAAACGATCGAGTGGAGCCATGAAGTGTGATGACGTCTGAGGTACAACAAAGAGTACTCCTTGTGCACGCACATGTAGAATGCATAAAAATATTGAAAGCGTGTGCGGTTTTGAAGAAAGAAGACACTGGTGTGGGCTGTCCTTTCGGCATTTCTGCGGCTCCCCGGCGTCGTGCTCGTTTCCGCCGCTGCCCTATTGACCTGCGCTCGGTGTTGTTGTCCTGTTCTTAGGCTGGACGTAGCATTTGTGGAGTCGCTGGAAAGCATTCCATGCAGGATAAGCATATACGTAATTCGAGCCCGGTCTTCAGTCCAGGCCGTTGACTTTTCATAATCTGCGGCAGCACCTGAAAGGCGCGTAAGTCGACGTCAGGAAGGCCGAGCTTCGGAGTTCGGACCCTTGCCCGAGGGGAAAATCGCGAGAGATTAAGTGGCGTGTAGTATCTGATAATGTAATACCCACGAGATTGCACATAACCTTTGAAGACATATGCTCATTCTACGAAAGGCACAGTCGAGATGTAGTCTCAGATATTTTATATTGCTTTCAAAATTCAGAGGATTGCAATTGCTGTGATTGAAATTATATCGATGCTACTAGAAGTAGCAGTTTAGGTTTATCGTTTTCAATGGTCTATAAAGCAGATAAGATTGCTTTCTTGGCCAATTTTATTCAAATGTTTTGAAAACCAGTCCATAGCGCACATTGCTTCGTTTTGAAGAGCAGAAAGGTCATCCATGTATTTAGTCTACTGGGCTGTGAGAACCGAACCTGTTCAACACAGTTCTGTTAAGCGTTATCGTGCTTATCGCATAAATAGTGACCCTTTCGATGAAGCGCTTGCGACCCTGACTTCAGTTGAAAAAGCGTATGGCACACGAAGCAGTCAGGCTTGGAAGATTCCCCATACCTACTGCCAATTATGACCACCAAATGTTTATGTACATGCTACAACAAGCTCTCAACTTTTCCGTTACCCCGTCCAGCTAATGTATACAATAGTACCCAATATTAGTCCTATCATCTAATTATACTTTTGTATGCTTGATTTATTGAATATCCTGTATTGAATGGAAAGGCTCATGGCCACGGATGGGGATAAAGGGGAGTAGACAGAATCATCATTATTTAGGTCGTCACTCAAATCACATTGCTCTAACCAGGCCACTAAGCGAGCCATGCTTGGCAAATATCATCGATGTGTTAGCATCAGTTTCTAGAAGGGAACGGTAGTTCAGGCGGTAGGGTTTGATCTCGGAGCTTCCAGTAGAAAAAGCAGGGCAATCCCAGAGTAGATGAGATTTGCCGTCGCGAGGTAGTCGTACAGTGGGGGCACGTAATAATTTTCTCTGTATACTGACGCCAGCGGGCCATAATACGTGGCGTGTAAGCCGCATGGGCAATGTGCTTATTCAAAAACACTACTTGACTTCGGTGAGGCGGGTTTTTCTCGTAAAATGTGGGTCTGGTGTGGTCACCTACATGCGATGCTGACTGAGGCTACGAAGACTGGTCCGAATATAGTGCATAAGGCAAGAGAAGGGATGAGTTGCCCGCCCAAGGCCGAGTAAGGATTAATCAAGGGGGGTGGGGAAATAAATGTGGACATCCCATCTGCCAAGGCAGCCCCGGCGTGTGCCGCCGCATTGCCCCCTGATTCGTCCGAGTGACCTGGGGTCCAGTAAATAGCGACAGTTCTGGTCGCGAGTTCATGACGTTTAAGGAGGCGCTGTATGACCGTAGCATCTTCAACGCACTCCGCCTTGAGAGCGAGCTGACGCGGTTCACTTCGGCTCAATGTTTTTCGAATTGTGTATGCGGATGTATGTGTATGATCCCACTCTAAATTGCCAATGAATGTGTTCGGCACCTGTTTGCAACAATTTTGTTTTTCGGCTCTCTGTTCGATTCGAAGCTTTCAAGGACCAGGCGTTTCTGATGGGCTAAGCCTAATTGACGCGCTCAGGGCCCACCACGACCACGGCTGCTCCCGGGCCTCAACCGGGTGGCGCTGCCGCCACAGCGCATGATGTGACCTTCAAAATTTTACGTCCGGCGACCTTCACTCCGGGCCAACCACCGACTACGACCCCACAGTCAAGCCAAATTACAAGGCGTTCTGATTATCTGCCCTTACAGGCGGGGCTCGAGCAGATGGACGCTGCGCCGTACTTCGCATCGAGCCGAACCCTGACTCCGACACCACAAACGCCACAGGTTACACCGACTACAATCCCACAGACAAGCCAAATTACAAGAAGTTGTGATTACCCGCTCTTACCGGCGGGGCATGAGCAGATGGACGCGGCGCCGTACTTCGCATCCAGCCGAACGCTGACTCCGATGCCACGAACGCCACAGGCTACAGGGAGCTTTGATTATCCGCTATTGCCGACGGTGCACGAGGAAATGGATTCCGCAGCTCTGACTGTCTCTTCAAGCCCTCCTGCAAAGGTTAAAATAGCTACAAGATGCAGCATGACTTCAACGTATCTCAATCGTCAAGTGTTCCCGCAAGCCTGCACACAGAACGGCCGAGTCGTCCTCATTTCACTGCTCTGATCAGGCCACTTAACAAAGTGCATGTCACAAACATCCCGAAACAGGCTATTACCAACGCAATAGAGCAAAGTGCTCCGTCTCAGTATTTTTCGGATATGGCCATTCTCCGCTTTGATTCTGCTGCTACCTGCATCCGCATAACTGTTAGGGACGCTGAGCATTTCAAGAAGCTGTGTAAGTACATTGACCCGTTTAGTCGCGCGAACGCTGGATTCTGTTCAAGCGTTCGATGTGAACACGTACCCACTGAAGCAGCCTGCGGTTGGCAGCACGCGAGGTGTGATAAGAATTAGAGAAGGCCTCACGATGGACTATATCATGGCACATCTGCGCTGCGAGATAGCTGAAATCACAGACATACGCATGCTCGGCAAGACAAATTTGCTACTTCTGACCTTCGCATCAGACACATTACCTTCTCATCTAGTATTCGACTACGAGATTACACGAGTCCATGAATATCGTCCGCGCCCACTCGCATGTTATAACTGTCACCGCATCGGCCATGTAGCAATCCCGACACACGGCAATGTAGCCGTGTGTCGGGATTGCGGTAAGAACCCGCACCCTCGGACCCTGGCTACAAGCAGTTTCCTCGTTGCGTAGCCTGCGGCGCTTCCACGCATATCGCCCTGAGTGTCCAGTGCCCGGCTCGAGCTTATGCAAAGCCTGTTGACATATCGGCACCTAAGGAGTCGGATGATCCGAATACGCATCAGGTGAAATCTTCACATACTGTCTCCAAACACGTGTCATATGCTGAAAAGATCTCTTCTCCAGGTGTAGCCGAGGTCATTGAGAGCCTCCGAGCAGAAATGTCTGAACTACGCCGCAAAAATCATCGTCTCCGGGAGATGATAACCAAGGACAAGATAACAGTGGACACCCGAACTCGTTCCCAGACTCCGCAATGCAGCCGCTAACAGAAGGGCCGCAAATGCCTTTTGCCTACCCACCGGCCGCAACCGGTCACAGCGTTTGATTCCGCCTATACCCACATGCTCGGGCTAATCCGACAGGAACGCGCCCAAGAGACACAGAAGCTGGAAGAAACTCTGCGAAAGGAAGTTAATGCAACTCTTATTGCTGCCCTCACTTCCATGTAGCGCCATCTGCAGACTATGTTTGAGGAGTTCCAACGTATCACACTCACAGACAATAGTAAGCGCCGTAAATCTGTGTCCCTTTCATAAGTACTATGGCTCATGGGATTCAATGGAACTGCAGAAGCTTCAATCAGAACGCTCCTACCCTTTGTACATTTGTGCCTCAGAGCCGTCCTCTTTTCATACTCCTTCAAGAAACGCGCGGCCCTTGTAAACTTCCTAGTTACTGCACTTACCAGACACCTACTATCCAATATAAAAACGGCCGTTCAGAGGGATAGGCGGCCGTGTTAATCCGAAACGACTGCCCTTCCACTCAGCTCTCGCTTCAGTCCCTTTGCTCCCCCACTTCTGAGATTGTTGCAGTAAAAATCTTCCCCCCTGGCCAAAACCCTTTCGTCGTGGCATCGGCCTATTTCCGGCCAGGTAACGCCATGGCAGAACCCTGTACCTGGCTCCCTGACCCTGGCGCACACCCTTATCCTATTCTTATCGGCGGAGATTTCAACGCACATCACGCAGCGTGGAGCTCATCTCTGCCTAATCAACGTGGTAAACATCTATATGACGCCCTTGATCAAACGTTTCTTACCCTGTGCAACGATCCTAACGCGCCGACCCATATCGGTCTCCATCCCTCTCAAGCGGACTCTACACTGGACCTTACATTCTCATCACCACGTCTTCTTCGGCGCTTGCTCACTCTCAATCGTAAATGTCTCCGCATTCGGACAACACGTTCGTTTTTCAACTGGGACAAGTTTCGTGCTAATACTACGACCCCCTTCTCGGATATTGACTGCTTTCTGTCTGTACTCCGAGATGCACGCACTCAAGCTCTCGAATATAGACCGTTTTATCATGGGCGCTGCCATTTTGTGTATGTGGCGCCATCTAGCGGCCGAGTTGTGAACAACCGCCATGCTGGTATGTGGGGTCCCATCCGCGGAACAGGCGACAAGTAGCGGAAATCGGCATTTTGGAGCTTTCGCGTGCAAATTTTTGGTTTCTGAAAGTACCTAGCTGAAAGAAAAAGGAGTTTTCAGTAGCAGCGAAGCCATTAGGTCAGAAATGACAAAGCATTGTGCTCCTGATTAGGTCGGCTGAAGGCTACAAGCCTGATTACAATTGGTGTGTAACTTTTATGTGGCACAGAGAGGCGGCGGCGCACCACTGGCAGTGATGGCAGCTTTCGAGCTACTTTTTATTCTTAAATGATTTCTAGAGGCGGCTTACCGCAACAATTTGAGGAAAGAAAGAAAGCGAATGTAGCCGTTTTATGTCACGTTTAGGAACAATGCTAATCGCGCTAGATTTGTTGGGTCAATCGATCATTCATATGCTCTTTACTGCTTGAGCGGCTACTGCGGAAGTTCCCACACCTCCACTGGGGTTCTATTCTTAAGTATCCATTATCCATTTCGGATCCATTTACTCTACCCTGGCTACTTTTGTTGGGTGACAGTCAGGCAGGGCGTTCAAGCGTCCACTACCAGGTTATCGGGTTTCAGCACTGCCTACATGACTCAACCACCTGTTTGCCGGTATGTGCTGGGAGTGGCGATGACTTGTCAATATCGGGAGCTGCTATCCTGCAATTTCTCTGACTGGGCGTTAGTTGCGTATGTCTGACGCTGCCATCATGCTGACATTAAAATACAAGATAAAATGGACAAATGTTACCTATGGAATAGGAATTATGTCCCATAATGGACCTCATCGAAAGTTGCTTTTGTCAACAATTATATAGTCCATTTTTCGTCGCAAGGTTTGCTTACTGCAAGCAATCGCTGCTATTCCTATGATCATATTCCCATTTATCATCGGTAGCAAAATCTTACGAGATGGCGTGTTAAAAAAAAAAAGAAAAACAAATTAGCGCTGTTTCACTAAATAAGTTGACAACCAATTTATTAGTATATCGTTGTCTTCAAGTGGGACATTTTCTTTCATACTTGCATTAACCTCAGGTGACTGGATCGAAATAGTTTTTCTTTACCTGGCGGCATCTAGTAAATATTGGCCGCAAGGAATATCATCCGCTTGTTGCCCAAAGTCTGCCATTGTTGCACGAGTATTCAGTTTTTCTAGTCCCTACTCTACAAACACAGTGTTCGGAACTCGCAGTGTTCGGCTGCCAAAGAGAAAAATTTTCGGTTGGGGCTTGAAATTCAGAAGCTGCTCGTCTTCGCCCAATTGAGTGAGTTGCAAGTGGAACAGTGTAGAGCAACACACGCGCATACCATCGCTGTTAATATTTTATCTTCTGTTAATCATCTCCTTTTGGTTGTTATTTTTTTGTTAATGCAAACAACTGAGTAAAAAAAAAGAAAAGATTGCGTTAACCGCGGCAGCTCTTAGCACCTAAACTGCGGCCGGCGAAAATGAAACGATCAGGGAAATGAAGGAAAGGAAGGGGCGAAAGAAGAAAGAACAGGGAAAGAAAGAAAATCGCTCACATCAGCTAGTCGGCTTAGATACTTTGCGGCTATTCAAGACACCCTGTGTGCAAAAGACTATACCCTGTGTGCAAAAGACTATACCTATAGGAAAAATACCCTTTCTCCGAAGAATGCCCTGCCGCACCCCGCTGCTATCCCCGCATCGCCACATACAAGACAGGAGGAGCCGCGCAACGCGTTCCGGTTCGACGCTATTGTCCTCCTCGCTGCGAAAACGGTCTATACCTCTGTGACGATTCCACAGTTGGCATGGATGCTCAACTGACTAACCTTTGGCGTCGCACAGATCACCTCAGGCAACGTTTTCGGACACGCGGAAAACGTCACAAAGATCTCGTGCTTCTTCGACGACAATTCAAGCTTATCCGGGCACACCAGATTCACCTGCAAAGTGAGGCTTGGCACTCTACATGCGACCATCTTGGACAAGTACCGGGCCTATCACAACTTTGGCGCATCTTTCGTGGCCTAAATGGCAAGGCACGCGGGGCCCCACCTCTCGCCGATCTCTTCCTCAATGGCAATCCGGCTGATGTTGAAGATGAAGTTGTACGCACCTTTTTCTCACACGCCAGCCTAATGCCTCCACCAGAAGTTTGCATTTTTACAGTCAGAAACCCTGATCCAGACCTGGATCACCCATTCTCAAAGGGAGAACTGCAAGCACCCCTCGGAAGAGGCCGAGCTCGCGCCAAACCCGGGCATGACCGAGTCAGTTAGCAGGAGCTTCGCAATCTCTACTCAGCAGCCCAGGATGCCCTTCTCGACATCATTAATTCTTACTAGGAGACGGGAACGGTACCGGATAATCTCAAGCTTTCTCTTTAACTGTAAACTCTCTGTAAACTCATCGAGCGCCTGCTGCATACCCGAATTGACCGACCCCACCGACTGATTTGCGCATGCGCCAGTTTTCCGGAAGTTCTCCGCTGCCATGTTAGTTGTCGTCTGGTAAGGTGTAGGCTGGTAAGCGTGCGCATATGCCACTGCATTCCCGGAATCACCGCTCTATACAAGCTCATCGCACATTTCTCAGACTTTGCTGCCGAGAAAAATTTGACAAGTCACTATTTCAGGAAATTGCGCCGACTGTTACATGCAAGGAAAACGTACTAACCGTCCGTTTGTTCTTTTAAGCTCTGGCATATACTCTTCGTTCGTTCGAAAAGCCGTCGGCACCGCACGTTTGAAATCATCGGGGCCTGAGTGAAAAATATCATATCAAGGCAATTTGTGCATTAGTGATTGATCACTGATTGATGTGTGATAGGCGATGACTAGTAAAATATAATTGTAATTAACAGAATAATTGACAAATTACGAAAATGAGAAACAACAAACGAAGTTCTGAAAAGGGGCCTCACAGGTGTCAAAATTATCAGAATGAATAGCCAATGGTTTGTGAATCTCGTTAGTAAAAGTCAGAATATGTAATTATTAAATTATGTCAAGTAATTGAAAAATTAAAAACTGTAGAAAGAGGTTTCAGAGGTGTGAAACTGCTCCAAATGGTGACTGGCTCACGGAAAAGCTTTATTGAGATAAGGGAGGGTGATGTGCTCAGAATGAAAAGGCAATGCTTGATTATTCTAATTAGGAAAATATAGAGCCTGCAATTAATCTATTATTACCTGAAATAATTGATAAAAAAGAGAAATTGGAGAAAGGCTTTCGAAGGGTTTAAAATGCTGAGAATGAAAAGCCAATGCTTTATGATGCTATTAAAGGAAATTTAGAGTGTAATCGATCTATTAACTGAAATAGATGGAAAAAGGAAAAATTCCAAAAACGTGGCTTCAAAATTCGCGATTGCTCGCAATTAAAAGTCAGTGCTTGTTGATGCTAATTTAAAAATTTAGAGCGTGTAATTGATGAATCAATTAATTGAAATAATCAAAATAAAAAATAGAAACGAATTGATGAAAGGTGTCACAATGCTTAGCATCAAAAGCCAATGATTGACGTGTAATTGATCAATTAATGATTCAAACGAATTGAAGAAAGTGGAAGAGAGGAATCAAAGGTCTCAAAATGCTGCGAATGAAAAGTCAATGCGTCATGAGGCTAGGGAAGAAAGTTCAGTGCGTGTCATCAATTTATTGTTTCCAATAATTGAAAAATTGAAAAATGCTTTCAAAATATCAAACCACTCAAAACGAAAAACCAGTGTTTTCTGATGTGAGCATTATGTACAAAAATAAAAAAATAACAATACAAATAAAATATAAAAAATAGAAACGGAGAAACAACCGTGAGGTGAAACGCGCGCTATCGAGTCATAATAAGCGGAGAAGCTGAAGTGATCCGTTAATTTTGTTTCGGTTGTTACCGAGTGATTACGCGGTGATGTCCTATATTTGAGCCATTGATGCAGAACGATTGTTCGGAGGTTTTATTTTAGCACGCGCGTGTTTTCAGTGCGTGTTATGTTATTTTAGCTTAATTCCGGACGCCGTAGGGATGCAATGGAGGGTGGAGAAAATTGTTTAATTGTGGCATCATTCCTTCGTGTCTTCATTGTCATCTGGATTTGGCACAAAGCAGATATTTCATAACAGACCTCGGCAACAGTGATATCAACTGACTTCTAGTAGATTAGGTGATGTGTTTTATTTGAGTTCGCCTGAAAACAGTGAGGTATCAGAAATACCACTGATGCTGAGGATTTGTGAGTTTCATCATCATCATCATCATCATCATCAGCCTGATTATACCCACTGCAGGGCGAAGGCCTCTCCCATATTTCTCCACTTAACCCGGTTCTGTGCTAGCTGCATCCACTTGACCCCTGCGAACTTCTTAATCTCATCCGCCCACCTAACTTTCTGCCTCCCCCTGCTACGCTTTCCTTCCCTTGGAATCCAGTTTGTTACCCTCAGCGACCATCGGTTATCCTCTCTTCGCACTACATGTCCTGCCCATGTCCATTTCTTCTTCTTAATTTCCACTAGAATGTCATTAACTTGAGTTATTTCTCTGACCCACTCTGCACGCTTTCTATCTCTTAATGTTACCCCTACCATTTTTCGTTCCATAGCCCTCTGGGTTGTCCTCAACTTAAGTAGAACTCTCTTGGTTAGCCTCCACGTTTCAGCCCCATAGGTGAGTACAGGCAAGATGCAACTGTTGTACACTTTCCTCTTGAGCGATACCGGTAAGCTGCTAGTCATAATCTGCGAGTGCTTGTGAGTTTACCTTATCTTAAACCAGAAAGTCCTGGGTAAATTGTAGCAGTG